>NC_135344.1:72310129-72655272 GCF_023851605.1 Tamandua tetradactyla
TGGTTATGTCAGAAGTGCAAGGGGATTGGTATGAACTGGAAGTGGCACAAAGAAACTTCTAGTTGCTGGAATGTTCTATAACTCGGTCTAGGTGCTAGCTACCCAGGTGGACATAAATGCACTGACCAATACAATTAAGACCTGTGCACATCACTGTCTGTAGGTTATTCTTAACAGATTTTTAAGTGCTTTTTAGAAGAATATTGAATGACTTGGAAGAATTTGAGGGATATGTTGTTGAGTGAAAGAACAGTGGCTACTTTCTTAGGAGGCTTAATGTGATCTAAACATTTTTAGTGTGCAATATATATATGTATATAATATGTATTTTTACCTGGAAAAAGTTCTAATCCTGGTAATAAAATATTTTTACAACCCATTGCACCTTTTTTCTGTACATTTCTGAAGTAGCTGACATCGTGGATAGTCTTCAAAGATAAACTCCAAGGAACCATGCTTCCAGATCCTTACACCCTGGGGACTTGCCTCCTACATTGAATCTGGGCCAGCCTGTGACTCACATGAGCCAACAGAATGACACTGTGCCAATGCCAGGCCCAGTCTTTAGAAGGTTTGATGACTTCTGCTTCTCATTCTTGGATTGCTTGTTCTTAGGAACCTTCAACTACCATGTGAGAAATCTATCTACCTTATTGGAGAGCTATGAGGAGAGACAGAAGCTCCAAGACTGGGTTGAGAGAGACAGAGAGGACAGGGCCCATCTGCCTTAGTGCCCCAGCTGAGCCCAGACTTTCAGATGTCATCTCCAGGGCTTCAAACATGGAAGTAAACTTCTCCAGTCCAGCCAAGCCCCAAGTGACTGCAGCCTCAGCTGGCATCACGTGCAGCAGAAGAACCACCCAGTGGAGCACATTCAGAATTATGGCAGATAATACAGTGCTTGTGGTTTTAAACTCTGACTCTTGGGATGGTTTGTACCCAGCAATAGGTACCTGGAGCACTGGCCCAGACCATGCCACTGAAAATGTACTGGGCATGTCTACTTTACTGTCCGCCAACATGGCACCTTCAGCTCACCCACAACTGAACTAATCACCTTCCCCCATCCTGTGCTTCTCAGAGCGGTGACTGAATCACTGTCCACCACGCTGCTCAGAGGCCCACGGGCAGGAAGGAGGAGCAGACTAGACTTTCAGCTGTGAACATCCCATCTTCTTTGGAGAAATGCCATTTCTCCTGTGCTCAGTTCAGGCCAGGCAATATGGTCTACTTGTAAGATAATTGCTGAGTGAATAAATACATATACACAGTTCCCCAAATGGTTCAGTGTTCTCACATTCCCATTTCTGTACTGACTCCTTCACCTCCAATGCTATCCCACCCATAACTGGTTACCTTAACTCTTTACCTTAGACAAAGTGAGAAGTCGCCTTTTCCAATATGGCTCCCCTGCTCCCCAACACCCAGCCTTGTTGTTAAGGCCTTCTCCTCTTGACTCCCCAAACAGTCATGCATTCAGAGAGGCACTGCATCATGCATAAACAGCACATAAAGACAGGGTTCAAATCCTGTCTTGGCTGTAGTTTACAGGGATAATATTTTCTCTGAACTGCCTCCTGGAGTTTTCCTCCTTCATCACCCAGCCAGTCTGACCCCTGCAGACTTTCTACCATTAAGGCTCAGCCAGGAGTGTAATCTCCCCAGGAAAGGAGAGGAAACAAGAACTGCCTGGAACAAAGAAGTCCTTGGTCAGCATTGAGTCCCACAGCTGACTTTCTGACACCTGCAATGACAAAATAGTCATGCTATTTGGGCTAAGTCAAGAGAGAAAAGGGTCTTCTGAACTCACCTTACATATGGAGAGCCAGGATTGGCTGCCTTGGACTGGACATTTTGGAGTCCAGATATTGTATGGGGATGGAGGGCTCCTCTGGGAGCTGTGGGTTGGGAACTAGAGGGTATCCACAGAGCTCCTGCTGAGGGCAAACCTCTTGAGAGGCAGGAATGCCGCGTGCATGGGCACACCCTGGCGTCAGAGGGAGCCAGGACTAGACATGGAAGACCTACAGCTCCAAAAGGACTGAAGTGGAATGAAGCCAGCTGAGGAGGAGGGCTGGGAATGCAGGATGGGGAACTGCAGAGGCCCTGGACTCTGTGATAAGAAACCATACCTCAAAATAGATTAGTGGGCAGGCCACGGTGGCTCAGCAGGCAGGAATGCTTGCCTGCAATGCCAGAGGACCCGGGTTCAATTCCCGGTGCCTGCCCATGTAAAAAAAAAAAAAAAAAGATAGATTAGCTTCAGACCACTCAGCCTCCACGGCCTGCACAGCTACCAAATGCATCCATGGGGAGTCTTTGTGCCCAAGCCGAGCCCAGAGGCCATCACCCAAACCCCAGAACACACCAACATCCTCTTGGCCACTGGGAGTCGGTGAGAAGAGCAGGCTGTGAGGAATACGTGCTCTTCCTCAAACACACATGCATCTTAGGAAGTAGGAGAGGGATGAAGAAAGCAGCCTAGAGATGGAGTTGAACTTGAAATCGACTGTTCTAAACTGGAAAGGGTGGGAGATCCATTTAAGGGACATGTTTAATCAATGGGACTCTCACTCAGGACAAGATGAAATGGACACAGATGATACAGGGCTATTGGTTTTGCACATCTGAGTGGAGTGTGCAAATTTCAACTCCCATCCTACACATTAACCTCTCCAAGCTGTACCTTCCTCATCCATGAAATGAGGATAATGGCACCCATCTTGCAGTGATGCAATGAGGATTACATGACATAAGACCCTTCTAGAAGCGGTGCTGAAAGTGGAGTCTGCCCTGAAAACGTGGAAGACGTTCTGTTCTCCCTATTCTAATATTGCTCACCTTCCATCAGGACGTGTCTGGCCTGAATGTCCAGCCCCTACAAACAACCCAAGGACAAGGACTCCACTTCTTCAGCTTTGTTTCTCCAGCACTGAGCACAGGGCACAACCACGTGTGTTGAGTGAATTCATCCCGAAAGATAAAGATAGGACAGGGCTGGGGCGGGAAAGCTGCAGGAGGCTGGCAGCAGGCGATCTGGAGAACAGGCTCTAAGAGCTTCGGTTTGGCTTTCTGCCTCTGGGAACCTGTCCCTTCCCTAAGCAGGGTGCTGCCAGCCACGGTGCCAGGAACTGCCCAGAACCTGTGGTCCTGCCGTCCCCAAAGGCCAGCCCATGTTAATGACACAAGGACACTGGCCATCTGCTATTGCCACCTGACAGGTGCCTGGCGGGGGCAGCGAGCCTTCTGTCTGCAGGGAGCCAAGCAAGGGGACAGGGTGGGGGGGTATTGCATGAGGACAGAGGAAAGAGTGAGTAAACAGCAGCTTGGAAGGAGCAGAGCCGTCTCCTGAATAAGGATAACTAACATCCCTGAGCATCTACTTTTTAAACCTTTTTTACTGCATGATATAACATATATACAAAGCAAAGAAGGAAAAGAGTATTAGTTTTCAAAGCACTCTTCAACAAGTAGTTACAACATAGATCCCAGGGTTTGTCATGGGCTACTATTCCATCATCTCAGATTTTTCCTTCTAGCTGCTCCAGAACATCGGAGGCTAGAAGGAGTAAATACTTTTTTATCATCCCAACTGACTTTTTATTTCTTTCTTGTGAAAAATAACATATATACAAAAAAGCAATAAATTTCAAAGCACAGCACAATTTTTGGGAGACCAAAAGAAACATCAATCCAATGATTCAACAATCGTATTCGTTTGTTAAACCCAACATTCTCTGTATAACTCCACCATCACTATTGATCTTCCTGTCCCTCTCTTTAGGGGTGTTTGGGCTATATCCATTCTAACTTTCTCATGTTGGAAGGGGGTGCCAATATTATGGGATAGGGAGATGGAACTAGCTGATGTTCTGGAGAGGATTATCCCTCTAGGCATCAGGACTAATCTGGTCCAGGAACCCATCTGGAGGCTGCAGGCCCCTGGAAAGTTAGTCTAGTGCATGGAAACTTGGTAGAAACTTATATATTGCCCTAGGTGTTCTCCAGGATTGGCTGAAATGGTCTTGGTTGGAGTCCTGCACGCTATGATAGGTAGCAGCGTCTAACTGGAGCTTGCACAGGAGTGACTTCCGGAGTAGACCGAGCATCTACTTTGCGTGGGGTGAAGCCCAGATTTTTATGCGGTGTCTTATCGAATAGTCACAACCACCCTCCTAAGAAGGTACCATTAGTCCCAGTTTACCAGTGAGGAATTGAAAGTCATGGCAAATTCAAATCATTTTCCCAGGGGCGCAGAGCTAGCGAGAGGTGGAGCAGCCAGGTGACAAATCCCAGACTGGGCTTCCCTTCTAGACAAGAAGCTGCCACATCTTCCTGCCTCAGCTCTACCATTCAGGAGTAGCTCTCTGTACCTCAGTTTCTTTTCTTGCCAAATGTAGCCAGATGACTCCCAAGAAATCTCCCCTCTCCAGCCCCCCAACAATCTATGACCCAGTGAATCGCTACTCCAAGTTATTCCATTTTGCCTGACAGTATCCAAGCTTTATGGAGAGTACCAACCCCAATCAAACTCCACTTAAAAATAATCTCACCAGAAATGTGCCCTTAGAAGGCATGTGCATGAGGAGGGGCAAACTTGGACTCCAAAACACGGAAGTGCTAACATAAATAAACATCAAGACACCCCGAATGCAGAAAACTCAAGAGGCTGCCAGTAGCATCACAAAGCTCCCAAAAGAAGATACCAGCCTGCTGGTGGGCAGCCCCTGAGGCTGTCATTCACACCAGCCAGGACAGGAGTGGCATGAAAACACGTGTGACCCATTAGAATCTCACTATGAGAGGCTCAAGCCCCCCCTGCCCCAGGAATCTCAGGAAATCTCTTCACCAAGCAGCCCTGACAAATGATATCAATTCTGTCCTTTGCATGAATTTTCTGATCCACAGGGCAGCAGAATAAAGAGACGATTTACTAAGGGAATAAAACATCCAAAAGTATAGTGCTTATGGTACAGGCAGAGAATAGGCTTTTCACGTTGCTTTCCATGGCCCTTCTCTGTGCCATCTCCCTAATTCCTGCCACCGCAAGGAAGAAGCAACATTCTAAGCAGGTTCCTAAATTTGCAGCCTCTGGGCCCTTGGGAGAGCCACCGCTGTCAACACAGTATACAGTTGGTGCTCAAATCACAATGTCCTTAACTTCTGGCTCCCAAATGAACAAGACCCTAAGGAAAATAAGCAGCCCAATTTCTACTTCCGCATTATGAAAGGGGGGGGGAGGTTGTCACAGCAGAGTGGCAATAATTTTCCACACTCAACAACTTCTGAAGAACCCGTGGAAGTGATTCAACAACCTAGAAAAGGAGGGTGAATGTGGAGAAGGTCTGGGCAAATCAAAGGATGGGGAATTGCTTCTCCCCCTGGCAGGTTAGGGATCCGCATATCAGCCAGCCCAGCTGCAATTCATCATGCCCAGGGCGCTGTCTCCCCTGGGCGAGTTTTCTCCCCTCGTAGGCTGGTGATGTGGGCTGATGTGCCAGCTGGCACCTTGCAGAGCACAGGGGACAGCTTTCCCCCAGCCCCTGTCCCTTCCAGTCCACCTCCTTCTCCTCATCCCACCCCAGCTCGCACGCACGCACACACACACACACACACACACACACACACACACACACACACACACACACACACACACACAACTCCAAGGTGACAAATGAGCAGTCAATTTAATTTTACGTTCTCACCAAGAAAGCAGGCACCAGATGGAAGGCCACAGAAAGCACTGAGGGTCTTTGGAGGGGGAGGTGGGTAGGAGGGGGCGTTTGGGGGGTGCTGTCACCATAACAACAAGGAAAACACTGCTGAAGTTTCCATTTTGGTGCTGCCACCGCCGCTAGTAACTATGAATTTTTCATTCTGCCCCGTGATCCAGCCGTCTCCAAAGCAGCCTGTTCCAGCAGATGGTTTCTTTTCTCCCCTCTAGAATGTTAGCCAAAGACCACACTTGTGTCTGGTTGTTTAGTTCTTTTTTAAAGACACTGGCAGCTTTAAAGCTTTTTCATTTTTATATCTTATTGTAAGACCCTGGATGCCTCTAGATTCTCTCCAAACATTATTCTGTGGAAATAAAAAGCAGGCCCAGTGGCATTAATTAATTTAGTGTTTAACACGTACAGGGTAAAACACACACACACACACACACACACACTCACACACACACACTTATGATTAGACAAACTTAACAGGTTTCTCTGTTGTCCCCACTGGCCAGTAGATCAATATGAGGTTATTTTTGAACATTGGGCCTTTCCCTGATTTATTTTAAAAGTTTACTCACTAAGAGTCATCCCAGAAAAGACCAGGCACTGGTCAGCTTTCAAATAGGCATGGGGTCAGATGTGTTTGAGTTGGCTCTGGAGGGCAGAAGTAAAATCGAGTTCCAAAGGGGATGACAACTCAATCTTTTTTTTTTTTTAGCCTATTTATAGTAACTGTGTTCCATTAAGCCTTGAGGTGGCAAAAAATACACGCAATACAATGACAAATAAATATGTGAGGGAGTTGATGTCACAAAAACAATAATAAAACGAGGGTGAGAAACTCACCCCATGTAGTCCTGCACATCTGCTAGAGGAAGAAATGCCACAGAGCAAGTCACTTGTTTCTTCTAGAAGCTGAACCCAACCAGATGGCCACAAGAAACATGAAGTTCCTGTCACTGGGCTGTGAAAGGACCCCTTCCCCAGCGTCCTCAGGAAGGAATCTGCCTGCAGCTTCCCACCTGCACCAATGCTCTAAGCAGCCGAGGTGACCCTTCGAAGAAAACTCTTCATGGGACGAGGCAAAACACTGAGACTCCGAGGCATAGCTCTGAGGCAGTGAAAGATCAGGAAGAATTTTCTAACCATAGACCCTGTCCATGGTGGTCCATATGATCCCTGCAGCTGGAGGGCTGGGCAACTCTGTTTCATGGACTCGGAAGCAAGGGGGTGTCCTTTGAAAAACATGGTCATTATTATGATTTTCTATTTCAAAGTTAGAAAAAAAAAATATTTCCAAGACTGAAGTCAAAGAAATAAACCTTGGCAAAAACCTTCCGGGCTCTGGAGCTACACAGAAGAAGAGCTACACATAAGTCTCACTCTGGAGTTAGTTATCATCATCAGGGTTCGAGAAATTTCTCCGTTAATCTAAGATGCCAAGGAGTCAAAAAGAGACGAGACAGACCGCAGGCCCAATGACTTAGGAGAGAGAATTCAAAGCATCAAAGCTAGAACTTCTGAATACCAGAGAGCATCCTAGGGCTCCTGCAAGTAAAACTGAGATGGCAAGTGTTCCAGCTTTGTCCTAATACAAATTAACAAAAAATAAATAAGGTTTTCCAAAACAGTCTCCCCGGAAACAGAGCAATTTAAGAGCCTCCTTGAGTCCCTGAGGGGAGAGTTTGGGTGGGTTCCGGCAGTTTATTGCTGAGCTGGGCATGGCTCACAGTCCCACAAACTCTCCCAGGTTAGTAAGCAGTTTCTAACTTTTTTATTCTTAGCCAAATTCTGGTGAAGGACAGAAAAGATAAGAAGCGCTAAGGATGAAAGGCAAATTCTGCAAATTCACCTCAAGGTGTTTTGCGTGCTATGCAGATACCTTTCTCCCTCGGCGCCCCTGGCCCAAGGTTTGGCTAATGTTGGGGACCATGCCTGCGGTGGGCCAGCTTGTGGAGCAACACCTTGAGGAGAGTGGGGTGCTGTGCCCATGTGGCCAGGCAGAGTGGATGGAAGAGAGCTGGAGGGGCACAGATCGGTGGAGACACACCTCAGTGCGCTTTGAGGGACTCAGGCTTGATGCTCCGAGGTCCGACTTCACTGGGAATCCACGGATGTTTGAAAGGGGAGCTGGATTCTCCCTTTTGTCATGCAGTCAACTCCAGAAGGTGGAAGAACTTTGGGGGTGCCTTGGGTTGAAATGGAGAACAGGGAAATAGCCTTTTCAAATGGTGAAACCAGAAGGAAGAGAAGCCTAACTTTGAAGTCACACAGGGCAGCGTCCCTGAGCGTGTGTGAATGCTCCTGAATGTTTGATGAATGACTATAAGAATGCACGGACAAGCCAGCCCTCCTCATGCTTCAAGGCCCAGCTCAAATGTCACCTCCTTCAAGAAGCAGTCCTCTCTGCAGCCCCCTCATACTCTCACGGTCTGTCCACCATGACTGCCCTTAGCAGCGAGGAGAGGGTAGGGGGGTGGCCAGCTCTACTGCACGGACCAAACATGGTCTTTGACATTTGAGAGCCGGAGATCTGCCATAGGCTATGTGACCTTGGGCAAGTTACTTAACTTCCTGGGTTTCAGTTTCTTCATTTGGAAAACAGAGTCATCCTTCTTAGCTGCTTCCTAGAGTTCCTGTGGGAATTGTATAAAATGATGAGTGCAGCCGGCCCACATGCCGCAAAGAACGGAGGCTTTCTCACCGCTGTGGTGACCACGCCACTGTCCTCCTGGGAGCGAGGGCATCTTGGCATCTCTACCCTTCCCTCCCCTCACCCGGTACACACACCTCCTGGCCCGTGGCAGATGCTCAGGGAATGAATGAATGAGGGAGGGGGTGATGAACAAATGTTGGGTTGACCTATGTCTACAGAGTCCCCCTGAGGCAGCAATGATCAGAGACAGAGCAGCTCTGGAAAATTCCGCACCCACCTGCCCAACCCAGAGAAACAAAGCCCTTCTCTGGCACGGTGGCTGGGGCCTCTGAGCCTCAGGGCACCCCTGTCTGTGTCCTTTCCAGTTGCCTTTAAAAGGCGGCTGCCAAAAGAGACAGCTCGTGGCCTCTGTTTTGGATTTCGGCAGTGTTTGTTTTTCCCTAAGCTTCTTCTAACCTTTTGTAATGTCTGAAACATGATATCCCAGCAGTTCTGCTCATTCCTCCTACTTTTAGGAAAATCTCAAGAGAATAAACTGAGCTGTGATGAGACATGTGTTCTCATGTCTGTTGACTAAGATGGGCGATTTTGCCCCTTGGGAACTTTTGACAATGTCTGGAGTTGGTTGTCATAACTCGTGTGTGTGTGTGTGTGTGTGTGTGTGTGTGTGTGTGTGTGTGTGTGTCACTATTGGCATCAACAGTTGGGTTGCTGTCCAACACCCCACAATGCACGGGGCAGCCCCAAAACAAGAAAGAGTGTTGAGTCTGAGAAACCCCGCTGCAAACTAAAGCAAAAGAAGAAAATCATTGTTAAAAGATAATTTTCCAAAAAAGATAAAATCACGACTCTCATGCAGATAGAAAAACGAGTGTAATAAAGGTTTTATTTAATTTGTAAGAGAACTGAACAAATATGATAGCCAATTCAAAAGAGACTCTAAGAACAGAGACATTAAAAGATCTAGAAATTAATTTGCAAACTGAGGCAAATGGGTTTTCTCACTATTCTCAAGGAAAGAAATTGAACCTGGACCAGGCAGGATATAGCTTGCTCTCTTAGCAGTTACCTCCATTATACGGTTGTAAAATAGCTCTCCTAGATGCAGATTGTCTGAAGGGTGTACTGTAGATTATGCATAGGTTTCCATTGATTTTTTTTCTTTCTTTCTTTTTTTTTGCATAGGGAGGTTCCGGGAATCGAACCTGGGTCTCCAGCATAGCAGGCGAGAATGAGCCACCACTGAGCCACCGTTGCACCGCCCTCCATTGAATCTTGTGATGAATATTTTTCTTTGTACGAAGAGCGCAGCCAGAAATGATCTACATGTAAAGGTAAAACACCAATGCTTGTAAGAATTAGATGTCTGCCCCCTCAAGAACTGTTTAGAGTCCTTCGGGAATTTAGAACTAACAAGTTTCAACTTTAGGTTCTTGCCCCATCCAATGAAACCCTCAGCCTCCAGGCTGCCCTAGCTTCAGGACACTTCGAAATCCATAGTTTTGCTGAGACTTCACTTTCCAACAGGCTGGGATTGGGCCTCTAAAGGCGGCAGGCTAGAGCTCTGCGTCCCCGTCCCTTCTCTGCGTCCCTGTCCCTTCTCTGCCAGGCCTCAGGTCCTCACAGCGTCGTGTGGAATTTCACCGGAAACCTGTCATCCTGGAAAACACCACAGGTTAAGAGATTCCCCCATCGTTTGGGTCACTGAATAAACCTTAGACAGGCTTCTCCTTGTCTCCAGGCCCCTGACTTCCTTCACGTCGGCCTTCACAGAATCCAGTAGACACTATTGTCCTTGGCCAGGCCTTCCACCCCACACAGCACATTGCTTGAGCTCCAACTGGAGCCTTCTCTTGCTCCCCTGTTGTGTGACACAGCCGCCGCCTCCTCCTCCCCCTGCTCCTCCTTCTCCTCTTCCTCTTCCTCTCTCTCCCTCTCTCCCTCCTTTCCTCTCTCTCTCTCTCTGTCTCTCTCTCACTCATCTATAGCTTTGAGTAGAGTTTGAGATTCAACATTTCTAACAAACCCCGAAGCTCGGCTGGCTAATACTGCCAGTTTATGGGTGCACTTTGAGTAGCAAGGGTTGGGTTAGAGTATAGGAAATTTCTTTATTACAAGGTAAGACATCCTAAGACCCTGACAATGTTAAAATGTTACCCTAGCCCTCTGATCCTGAAGAAACAGCAAAAGTTAAGAAACGCCCCCATTTGTTTGTGTTTGGGAAACAGCCTACTGTAAAGTGCTACCTTCCCCGTATGACTTAGATAAGATGCACAGATGCCTCTTTGCCCATCTAGGACAAGGTTGGATAGAGACCCTCCACATTCCTTTTCTTTGTCTCATAAATGGTTAGCTGAACCCCACTCTTATATAGTATCAAATTGCTTGCAACCAAACTTCGGCTAAGCTTCCTTCCTTCCTCCAGACTCCTGAACTTTAACGGTGCCTCCCAGAAAATAGACTGCTTCAGCATGAAACATTATCCGATTTATCTGATCATGCCAGACTTTTGCCCTACTTCTATCGATCTGAAACAGGGAGGCAACTAAAGAGATGTCAATCTGAAACAGGGAGGCAACACTCTCCAATACGGTGTCAGGGTCACCAACAGAAGCTCAACTCACTTACTAGTGGATGAGTAAGCTTTATGCATGTAAAGAAGAGACAAATCAAGGTCAGTTTCACTAGTGGGCTTCCATCCCCCATAGTCAGTAGCTGTCTGTGGCTGACACAGGGAGATGTTCTACACGCAGCACCTTTCTCTCATGTGTGTGTATGTGTGTGTGTGTGTGTGTGTGTGCACGCTATAGTGTAGGAAAGCTTCTCCCTCTCCACCAGGAACAGATATAGCACTGGGGGTGTGAGCTGGTTCTCATAAAATATGCCCACCAGAGCCAGGAGGTCTCCAATGAACATTTATGTATGTTAAGAACAATAAGGGAAGGAATACGCTGGCAGCTCCCTTATCTACCAAGGGATTGTGTTTTTGGTCTCCAGGCCAACATGTCTGGTCCTGAGCACAGGTTGTATTTATGGGTACCAAGGAAAGGTAGCAGGTGGCAATAGGACTGACCCTACCAGAATTTCTCTACAATTGGTTCTTCCTTCTCTTTAAAGGAAAAGTCCCCCCTAAACTCTTGAGCATTCTTCCTATTGCAATAGTCTTCTCCCTCTATTGCAATAGTCCCTTTCCCCTTGCAATAATCCTTTTTGAAAAAAGTCTCTCTTTACCAAATCCAGTTGAGTTATTTTTTATTCAACACTTCTTTAGGATGAGCAGGGCAATGCCTTAGTTTCCCGGCTGCTATGACAAATACCATGTGATGATTTGGCTTCAACCACAAGTGTTTATTAGCTCATGGTTGCAGAGGATGGAAGTTCAAAATCAAGGTACCGACAAGACCATGCTTACTCCTCAAAATCTGTACCGTTCCAGCACTGGTTTGTCACAATCCTTGGAGTTCCTTGGTTTCTAACTCTGCTTTTCCACCACATGGCCAGATCTTCTCCTTTCTTCTGGTTTCCGCCAACTTCCTGCTTCTTCCTATGTAGACTTGTTCAACTTCTGGCGTCTGGTTTCTTCTCTTTGTAACGCCTCAGGTAACTTGGATTAAGATCCATCCTCATTCAGTTGGGCCACACCTTAACTAAGAATGACGTTTTCAGAGTCTTCTTTACAATGGGTTCACAACCCTAGGAATGTGGTTTAAGATTAATAGCATGCCTGTATCAGGGTATGTAATTCAATGCACCACGGGCAACGTTCAGAACCAGTAGGAGGAATCCACACATGTCATTCAGCAGCATACTTTGGGGCCTCCAGGCATCCAAAATCTTCTGCCTACTGATACTATTCAGAAAAACTGAGTAAGAATGATTTTGCCTCCCATCCCCTTCTCCCTGGACTTTCTTCTTCTCGGAAGTAGCCTTTAGGAAGCCGTGAGAAGGGTGCCTCCTGCTCTGCCAACCAACAGCCTCAAACAGGCTGAAAAGCCCTTGGATTATTGTTCTTAGCAAGAGTAGGGGTAACTGTAGGATCCATTTGATACCTTAGAGATCAAACCAGAGGCTAAAAATCCAGGCCTGAACACAAACCAGAGAATCCATGCTTCTCACAATGTATTCAATTTTAGAAGAAGAAAATGCAGCCTGTGGTGATTTGAAGCTTTAAGAAAAATATGTTCTTAAAGTTAATCCATTCCTATGTGTGTGGATCCATTGTAAGTATGGTGAGTAGGATCTTAAGATGTGACCCAATTAACTACAATAAGAGGATAGGTCTTCATCCTCTTAATGTACTCCTTTATAAGAGAATGAAATTCAGACAAAGAAAGGGAAAGCCAAGGAGCAAAAAGCTGATAGCAATGGAACCCAGAAGGGAGCGACCAGCAGACATCACCATGTACCTTGCCACATGACAGGAGTCCAGATCGCCAGCAGCCGTTCACAGGAAGAAAACATTGTCTGAATGATGCTTCAATTTGGACATTTTCACAGCTTCAAAACTGTAAGGTTGGATGCTAATAAATTCCCATGGTTAAAGCCAACACATTTTATGGTTTCTGCTTTCAGCAGCTTAGCAAATTAAAACACAGTCTTTGTGCTTTCTCTCTCTTTTTAAAGGAAATGAATCTTCATTACTTTCAAATACAAGTAAGAACTCAGGCTTGGCTAACCTAGTGTTGCCTAACTGAGGGAAACTGCTTTAATGCATAGGTAAAGAAGATTTATAGTTAACACAATCACTCATGAATAGATAATGCATGAAAATGACTTCTATTTTACGGAGACATCTTGATCCATAATTACTCCTCTATTTGTTTTAGCAATTCCTCCCCAACCTCTTCCCCTTATCCAGACAGTTCAAATATAAACATCACCTCATTCTCCCTAATCGCAACATACATTAAATTAGTGAAACACAAATTGATGAATTTTCACCGCTTTGCCACAGATGTTGCATGGATGGTACAGGTCAGTTCTTTTTTAACCTGAGCATTCTCACCAAATGTTCTAAGTCTGAATGAGTGAAATAAGCTTCTTCACAATGCAAAAATTGGAAGCTTTTATCATCTGAATTAATAATATGCCAAGTTTAAATATGCAAAGACATTTTTATTACTCTTTCACTAAGAGTAGAAGTACTAAATTCTTTAAGCTGCAATAACTACGTGGGTTCTCACTGGTCAGGACACAATTGCAATAGCACTTTTCAGCATTTGAACTATTCTGGGAAGGGTTAAGGGAGACAGGAAACACTTGAAACAACTTGACAGCAAAATTCCATTTATCACTGAGTTCCACTAGTCAGCCTATCAGGCTCAAAACTATCCAAAATCCATTGGAGGATTTTTTTTTTCCTGAGAAAAATTCACTCTCCTGGAAAGTTTCCTAGCAGCCAAGGAGAAGCTCTATTCAGAGACACTGCCTAAAATGGCTAGTGGGACTTTCTACGTTGTTTTTAACTCCAGCAAATTGTCAGAGCTTAGCTCTCATCTAAATGTTTGGATTTGCAGCTTCTCCTGAAGATAGGAAGATCTGTCCTCATGGGACCAGATTCCCGATGTGATGCAGCCAACAGAGGTTGGCCTCCACTGCCCCTTTCCAACAGAACATTATCTGTCATCACCATCATGCTCTTTGCTTATTGTAGAGTTATCAGGAAAATGAAATAATTCTGTAAAAACAAAAAGAGACCAAAATAACACTTGGTGTTCATATTTCTTTGGAAGTAAATACATTCCTAGATGTGTAATATGCAAAGTGTTTGTGTAATGAAAGAATATTATTTTTTTAAAACCCACTGCACTCATTCACAGCTACCTGGCCAACTCTTTTAGGTATTTGTGTTTTCATCTCTGGTATAATCCCCATACAAGAAAGTGCTTTCTTTAATTCTAAAAAGCCTTGTCATGTCAACTGAATGCAATCCGTGGATCTTGTTTGGTTCATGATTCAAACAAAGCAATCCTAGTAAGGTAGTTTTGAAACAATCAGCAGAGTTTAAACAAAGACTAAGGTTTAGATGATATTAAGGAATTATTTATTTTTTTAATGAATTAATGGTATTTTTGTTATGTTTTAAAAGTTTTTTTTTGCAGTTAAAAATGCATAAAAAATATTTACAGGTGAAAAGACTTTGTGTAGGATTTGCTCTAAAATATTCCAGAAATGCGCACACTTGAAAATTTTTTAGAATAAATGGTTTAAACAAGTGTCTACCCCCACCTGCCTAGGAGTCTGGGAGCTCATTATCATGGAAAGTAGCTTTTGGTTTCTTCCCCTTTGTTCTCTTTGGTACCGCCTCCTCCCCCAGGCTGCTGCAGATCAACCCTTCTGCAATTATACCAACATCTTTCTTTAAAGGGGTGAGTAGGAGAGACAGGGGACGAGGATGACTCTTTTTTTTAAATAGTACAATTCATTTAAATAATTAATAGAGTAACTGATAGTGCTTTTGAAGAGAAAATATCAGAAAGAAATCTTTTTATTGTACTCTATTTAAACTGAGAGTATTGATCATTCTGAAGATGTTTCATCTCCATTGTACTAAGGTACAAAGGGGGTCAGGCTGAGATGCCCTGGGCATGCCTTTGAAGAGCATGCTCTGGAGGTCTTGGGGGTCAGGTGGGGGAAGGGGACCCTCAATGCCTTCAATCCCTCCCACTGAGCCCAACAATAGCCCGCAATGCATCCCATGGAGTGGACCCCACAGGACCCGCTCCACAGGGGTATTTAGATGATAATCACAGGGAATCAGATTTTTCAAGAGACTCCTCTCTCAGCTTAATTCCAGTCAAGAGCTTCCTTGAGAAGTTCCTTGAAGCTGAAAAAAGAAGCTTTTCTTGGGTCTACAAACTATAATTCTCTATTCCCGTGATTGCCTTCCTAAAAGTGCACAACAGCAGTCAGCATCTGCCAGCTCAAGTCTTAAATGCTTTAAGGGCAAAGTGTGCACAGAAATGAGTTGCTCTGTAACCACCCACCACATCCAGGGAAAACGGAAGCTAGTTTGCTTGTGGAGGGAGTATGTGGAGCTTCTCATAAGAGAACTAACTAAGGATACATTATCAGCCTCCACGCAAAACCACTTATTTGTAGTCTCTCCTCAATCACCATGTAAGTACCTAAAAGACTCGCAGCCCTTGGTTTGTGCATTATGGAACAGAAATTTATCTCATGCATTCCAGAAATAGACTTCTCAGTCAGCGGGAGGGCAGAGGTGGTAGGGTCAGGTAAATACATGACTAGATACATATACGTGGCTGGTCCTGAACAAACTTTCCCTTGACACTCCTGGGTCCACTTTCCTGTATAGGGGAAAGGGGTAGACCAGATGTCCCATCTATGGCCATAGTGTTTTCACTTCCATTTATTTAAGAAATTTTTTTTGAGCAGCTAGTTCCTGCCAAGCACTGTGTTAGATATTAGAAGCATTTCGTGAGCTCCAGTCTACTGAGAGACAATGACATAAATCAAATAATTATGTAGACACATAAAATAGTTATTCTATCAAGGAGACATGCACTCACTGTGAGTCTAAAGTATTAACCTTGTTGAGAAGGTCAGGAGGATTTCTGAGGTAGTGGCATTAAGCTGAGATTTGAAGAGTGATGAGGAGTTTAGAGGTGAAGAAGAGGAAAGAGGAGCTCTAAGCAAAGTCCACAGAGTGAGAGGAAGCCCAGAGAGCGCAGAGATTAAAGGAAGATTGACCTGGATGGAGTACGGGAAACAGGAGGAGCACACTGCCAGAATAAGGGAGAGAGAGAGGGACCAGGCCAATTTGGCCTCCATGATGAGGTCTGACCTTGTCCCAGCTCTTGGAGGATAACCTCTGCCTCCTTGGAATTCCACTTGATAGGCATGTCTTTTCTCATTCATTGTGGGTCCCAGAACACACCAGATAGTTTATGAGAGACACACCTTTAGTCTTAGAGTGGAGGCTGGCCATTCCAAACATGTAGTTAGAGGATGGGGGCTTTGAGCCAGTTCATATCAGCCTGACCTCTGGGGAAAGGAGGGAAGCTGTAGATTGAGTTTCACCAACAGGACACTGGTTTGATCATGCCTATGTCATGAGACTCCAATACAATCTCTGGACACGAAAGCTTGGAAGAGCTTCTCTGATTGATTATACACAAGCACGTGACTCTACAGGAAGAGGACACAGAAGCTTTGCCTTTGAGACTCTCCCAAGGTTCATCCTATGTATCTCTTCTGTTGGCTTCTTATTATTTGTATCATTTTTGCTGTAATATAAACTATAACCCTAAGCATAGCCTGAATTCCCAAGTTCTGTGATTCATTCTAAAGAGTATCAAACCTTAGGGGATGGTGGAAACCTCCAAATTTATAGCCTGTTGGTCAAAGGTGTGGTTGGTCTTGGGAACCCTCAAATTTGCAATTGGTACCTTAAGGGCAGTCTGGTAGGAGATGGTCCTTACCCTGTGGAGTCTGACCTAAGTTGGGGTAATTAGAGTCAGAATTGCACTGGAGTTGGTGGAGAAAGCTAAGCTACAGAAATGATCACAGGGTCTCAAATGCAGTGTTGATTAATTTGTCTCTACCCTAAACTAACCATAGCAATATATTAACTAACATATTGAAAGCTAACTTCATGTCAGACAGACTTCTGAGGGCTTTAGAAATATGCTGTAGTTACAGTAATATCTGTTATTTATTCAAAGTAAAAAAAACTAGTAAGAGGGGGATAAGACTGGTGAGAAGTGGGAGAAAGAGTACAGATAGGGAAAAATTTAGGAAGTGAAGATCCAAGGACTTGGCAATGAACAGGATGCAGAAAGGAGAAAGGGAGCAATTTCAAAGACGACTTTGACATTTTTTTACTTTTGATGATCTTCACTGGGATAATGAATACCAGAAGATGATGCATTGCAAATGTGTTGAACCAGAAGGGCTTCTGAGATACTAAAAAGGAAATGTCAAAAATAAAAGTTTCAATCTGAAATGATGGAATGGTAGCCCACGACAAGCTCTGGGATCTGTTCTATAACTACTTGTTGAAATGGGCTTTGAAAAGTACTGCTTTTTTCTTTCTTTGCTTTGTATATATGTTATATTGTACAGCTAAAAAAATTAAATAAATACACAAATAAAGTTTCAGTGGTTGAGAGATTTCAAACAGAGTCAGGAGGTTATTCTGGAGGTTATTCTTATGCATTATATCGATATCCCTTCTAAGGTTTTGGTGTATTGGGGTGGCTTGGAGGGAAGTACTTGAAACTGCTGAGGTGTATTCCAGTAGCCTTTATTCTTGAAGATGATGAAGGATATAACTTTTTACAATGTGACTGTGTGATTATGAAAACTTTGTGTCTGATGCTAATTTTACCTAGGGTGTGGACAGATGAGTCAAAAAATATGGATAAAGATAAATAAATAATAAGGGGGACAAAGTGTAAAATAAATTGGGTAGATGGAAATATTAGTGGTCAATGAGAAAGAGGGGTAAGGGATATGGAATGTATGAGTTTTATGTTTTTATTTTTTTTTCTGGAGTGATACAAATGTTCTAAAAAACGTTCATGGTGATGAATACACAACTATATGATGATATTGTGAGCCACTGATTGGACACCATGTATGGAATGTATGTGTGTAAGGATTTGTCAATAAGAATAAAAAGAAGCTGTCAAGGAGGATGTTAGTTGTGGTAGGCAGAATACACGCCACCCCCCAAAAAAATGTCCTAATCCTTTGTGAATATATTATGCTATATGGAAAAATGAACTTGTAGATATAATTTAGTTTATGAACCTTAAAGGATAACCCCAGATTGCCAAGGTGGGCCTAACCTAATCACATGAGCCTTTAAAAGGAGAGAATGCCTTTTAAATATGACACCCAAGGCATGAGCAAGCAAAGAAAAAATAGATAAATTGGAATTCATTAAAATTTGAAACTTCTGTGCATCAAAGGACCTTATCAAGAAGGTGAAAGGACAATCCAAAGAATGGGAGAAAATATTTGTAAAGCATATCTGTTAAGGGTCTAATTTCCTGAATATGCAAAGAACTCTTACGATTCAACAACAAAAAGGCAGACAATCCAATTTAAAAACGAGCAAAGGACTTGCATAGATATTTCTGATATATACATATATTTATATACAAACGGTCAATAAGCATATGAAAAGATAGCCAACACCATTAGTCATTTAGGAACATAGAAATCAAAGCCACAAGATACCACCTCACATCTACTAGGATGGCTATTATTAAAATAACAAGTGCTGGTGAGCATGTGGAGAAATTAGAAACCTTGTGTTCTGCTGGTGGGAATGTGAAATGGTGCAGCTGTTGTGGAAAGCAGTTTGGCAGTTCCTCAAGAAGTTCAAGATAGAACTACCATATGACCCAGCAATTCCACTCCTAGGCATATACCCAAAAGAACCAAAAACATATGCTCACAGAAAAACTTGTACACGAATATTCATAGCAGTGTTATTCATTATTCATAATAACTAAAAGGTACAAACAACCCAAATGTCCATCAACTGACAAATGGATACATTAAGTGTGATGTATTTGGCCATTTTTAAAAAGAAATGAAACCATTCCTGCCAACCCTAAAGAGCACTTAGGGCTTTATCTGAGATTCTACAAAGGTCTCATGCATTATGATTACTTTCCAGAAACCTACAAACTCCAGATCAGTTACTAGGCCAGATAAGTCCTGAAACCCAGAGAGGCTAGCTGTCTAGAATATTAACTAGTTCCATCCCCCTATCCCATATTATTGACAGTCTTTTCCAACACGAAAAAATTAAAAGGGGTATAGGTCAAATACCTCCAAAGATTGGGAGAAGGATCAAAGGAGGAGTTAGAGTTATAACAGAGAAAATAGGATTTAACAAATGAGTATGACTACTGAATCCTTATATTGATATTTCAGTGTCTTGGAGCAGGTAGAAGGAAAAACCTAAAATTGTAGAACTGTAACCTATAACAAACTCTGAAATCTGTTCTATAACTAATTGTTGCAGTGTGCTTTGAAATTCATTGCTTTTTTGTGTATATATATTATTTTTCACAATAAAAAAATTAATGAAATACTGATACATGTTGTTTTAGTTTGCTAAAGCTGCTGGAATGCAATATACCAGAAATGGAACAGCTTTTAAAATGAGAATTTTTAAGTTGCAAATTTACAGTTCTAAGGCCATAAAAATGTCCAAATTAAGGCATCCAGGGAAAGACATTTTGGTTCATGAAGGCTGATGACACATGGGGTTTCTCTCTCTGTTGGAAAGGCACATAGTGACATCTGCTAGCTTTCTCTCCTGCTTCTTCAACAGCTTTCCCGGGGGCACATTCGTTATGCGTCTTCAAAAGTCTCTGGCTGTGTGAGCTCTGTCTGCTCCTTCCAAAATAATTCCCTCTTAAAGGGCTCCAGTAAGCAACCCCACCTTGAATGGGTGGTTACACATCTCCATGGAAACCATCTAATGAAAAGTTAACACCACAATTAGGGGGGAGGGGTCACATCTCTATGGAGACAATAAAAGAGATCCCACTCAGCGATATTGAATGAGGATTAAAGAACATGGTTTTTCTGGGGTACATAATAGCTTCAAATTGGCATACATGCTGTAACATAAATGAACTTCGAAAATATCAGGCTAAATGAAAAAAAGCCAGTCAAAAAAATCCACATATTCTATGATTCCATATGTATGAAATGTCCAAAATAGACAAATCCAAAGAAATAGAAAGTAGATTGGTGGTTGTCAGGCGCTGGGGCAAGGGGAAATCCAGAGTGAGCGGTGATAGGCATGTGGTTCCTTTTGGGGGCGATGGAAATGTTCTACAATTAGATCACGATGATGGTTGCACAACACTGTATGTCCTAGAAATCACTGAATTGTTCACTCTAAAGTGGCAACTTTTCTGTTACATGAATTTATCTTGATTTTAAAAATTACAAAAAAAACAGACGGAAAGATTAAAAAAGAGCAAGGGAGCTTCTCCAACTACAGTCAGTAAAAATGAGGCTGGAGGAAAAGTCAGATCCCAGCATAAGGAGAACTGAACACCCCGCTGCTGGTTTGAAGAGAAGGACAAACTGATGCACAAGGAACACAGGCAGCCCCAAGGGGCCGAGAGGGGCTCCGGGCAGACAGCCAGCTGGGAAGCAGGATCTCAGTCCTACAACCACAAGCAGCTGAATTCTGCCAGCCGTAAGGACGCCCACCCCTGCTGACACTTGATTTTGGCCTTGTGGGATCTTAGGTAGGAAACCCCTCAGCATCTTGCTGGGCCTACACTCCTGACCTGCAGAGCTGTGAGGAAATGAATGGGTGTTGCTAGCCACCCATTTCTAAGCCAGTGAATTCATGGTAATTTGTCATGGGAGTGTAGAAAACTAATATACAGGTTATATATGGAAATGTGGTTAGGCTGGACATTTCTGTGCAGCATTGTAGAAAGGGGCTGACTGTTGCCATGGAAATGGTTAAGCATGCCAAGGCGAGGGCTTGGGCAAGATGAGGGAGTCTGGACCTGAGTCTTGGGGATGCTTCCTTTAAGGGCCCCAAAGGAAACAGTAGGATGAGTCGACAGCACAGGGAAATGAGGATAAAGTCATGGTAGGGCTGCAATTTTGGTCAGTGTTTTGCTTTGCTAAAGCTGCTGGAACGCACTATACCAGAAATGGGCTGGCTTTTACAATGGGGATTTTTTAGTTTACAGATTTATAGTTCTGAGTCTATCAAATATCCTAATTAAGGTCTTTCTTTCTCTAAGGAAAGACCACTGGCATCTGGAGTTCCTCTGTCACAAGGGAAGGCACATGGCCAGTGTCTGCTGGCCCTTTGCTCCAGTAAAGACTACATTGCTTTTAGCTCCTGGTTCCAGTGTCCTCCTCTCTGAGTTTCTGTGGGTCCTTTCTTAGCATCTCCAGGGCTTTTCTCTCTCTAAGCTCTCTCAAGACGTCTCTGGGTGTTTCTCTCTGAGCTCTCTCTCAGCTTTTTCTGTCCTTTATCCTCTCATAAAGGGTTCCAGGAAAAGGATTAAGATCCACTTTCTAGGGGCTGGGTCACATCTCAATTGAAATAACCTAACCAAAAGTTTCACCCACAATAGGCCTGTACCCACAAGAATGAATTAAAGGAAAAGGGCATTTTCTGGGGTACATAACAGATTCAAACCATCACAGTTAGAATCGTTAGTCTAAGCCACTCTAGCTAATTTACATAAGGGGAGTTATCAAAAGCCATTAACAACTTATAGAATTTTTAGGAAGGTCAAAGAAATAGACTCTAGGCTGGACTTCCAGGGAATACTCCTCAAACCATGCTGCAGAATCGGTCCTCCAAAGGAGCTGCCTCCGCCAGCCTTAGGAAGCTGTTGATCTGGAAATTATCCAGCTGCAGGCTCCAGAACCTTTCTGTCCCCAGGACACATGCACCAGCAAAACAGACACTCCAAGCGTTTGCCTCCGTTGCCCATGAAAGTCCTGCGAGAAGGCTCTGATGAGTGACGCCAACTCTCATCTGGAAATCTGGTGGAGAGAGAACATGGAAAGTGTTGTTTTTAGCTTCCTCTCCTCTGCCAAGAAGCTATGCTAAGAGGGGAATGGAACAAATATTGAATGAGCCAAGGTGCAGAATCTTCCACAAAAGGCAAGGAAAGACAGAATTTCAAGGAAGGTGTGGCAAGCGTGTCAGATGATGCTAGGAGAGCAAGAACCACGAAAAAATGACAAATATTCCTCAACTGCTGCCATCATTGGTTACCTAAACATGAGCCGAATCAATGCAGTCACAGAACTGATGTTGTTGAAGAGTGAAGGCAAAGTGAGAAAAGGAAGACAGCAAGCAAAGTGAACATTTGGAGAGCTTTGTAAAGAGGAACAGTAACTGGTGGAGGTAGGAGGAGGAGGGGTGTGTGAAAAAAGTCAAGAAAGTCCTTTCCTTTTCTTTCGACCTGGATAGGTTTGGCTCGCAGATGCTGAAAACCTGATGAGTATGCCCCTTTGAGAGGAGGGAACTAAACATAAAGGATAAAAGGGATTATCCTCCAAACGGGACAGCTGGAGGGGGCAGGTGGAACCCAAGCATGGGGGTAGACTGTAGCCTGAGATTGGAGGAAGGCCAGTGTCTCCAAAGAGAGAGGTTGGAACGGTGAAGACCAAAATGGGTTGGTTGATATAGTAGCAGAAAGATGAGGGACTGTCCTTCTGGTGGCTATGTTTCTCTGTGAAGTAGGATACCTAGTCATCAGCTGAGAGGGAGGAGGAGTGGGCTGAGGGGATGCTTAAAATGATCATCTGGAGAGTGAGAATGGAGTGAAATGTCAAGGGCTACCAGGCAGTGCTGTGAACTCCACTGAGTTTGGTGATCGTGGACATGAGGTTGGGTCACTTGGCTCTGGTAGATCATTTCTCTTGCGCACAAGTAGGTATCTTTCCTTTGTCTTCTCTAGGATTGGGTTTTGTCCGAGGGATAAAACAAAAAGAAAAAAAAGTTAGGGAGATTGCTTGGAAATGGAAGCCTCACTGGCTGAAAGGGGAAGTAAAGAAAGAAGTTTGCTGATGGTCCAAGGAGATGCAGAAGTCGGTGCACCTGGAGCCCAGGTGAGGTCAGAGAGTGCTTGACATGGGGAGAGGTGAGTGAGCAAATGCGGGGGGAAGAGATCACGGTCAGAGAGTGGGTCTGCTGATTTAACAATGCTGAAGAGTACTTTTAGATGACTGCAATTTTCCAGGCACTGTAATAGACTAAAAGATAAACCCAGTGAACATCTCATGGTACAGACGTGTCCATAGTGGGAGATGTACCATGAAGCCAAGAAACATAAACTCCAGGGCAAGCCTCTTGTAGGGCTCCCTCTAAGGTTCTAAGGGACCCTAGCAATTCTGTGCTTCTTATTTTGCATTTATGTGCAAGCTTCAGGGCCTACAAAACTTGGATTGTCCCCTGGGCCCTTCCCTGTCTTGACATCTGTTTCTTGAGAAAACCAGCAGCAAGATAAGAATTTGAAGGTAGCCTGTCTACCCACCCCTGCCAGCAGTTGAGGCGCTTGCTGGTGGGGTTGCAGTGGGGAGGGGGCACTGACAGTTCTTGGTCCTTGGCACTGGTCATGCCCAGTCTCTAAAGATTTCACCAGTGAGGACGTGGAAAATGTTCTGGTGGAGGGGAAGGCTTAGGCAGGGGCCACAAAGTAGACATTTAAAAATATGGTGGAAATGCCTTAAAAAAACAGCAGGGCTAGCTGGATGCTGCCCAGCAGAAGAGTAACGAGAGTCTAAGGTCTGCTCCCAAAGGTCTACGTGGCCACTCACAAAGAGGCATTTATCTCTTGCAGTGGAAAAACGGACATGGCTGAGGCACTGGCTGAAGACCTAACAGTTAGAGCTGCAAAACTCCTGAGAGGATAAAATGCTCAGCCAAAGCAGGCCTGTTATGCAAAGGTCAGGGCGCTGGTGGGGAAAGACTGGGATTCTGAAATACGGGACACAGATACTTAGATAGACACTGATTTCACAGCTCCCCAGGAACCATCTGGGCCTGCAGAGGTATTCACTTCCCAACCTTCCCTGTTGGGGTCTAGAACTTCCTCCTCATTGGAAGATGCTACAGAGTCCCAGTAATGCAACAGGTGCCCCTGAGAAGCTGCCCCAGCTCTTCTCCAGGCTTCAGGGAAGTGTAACAGCAAAGACTTTCAGGGTGGAAAAGAACACGGAGGGATGGAGACAGATAGTGAGAACAATTCTTGGCTCCTGAGAGAAACAATACTGGGAGCAGACAACAGCATTGTAGCAACTTGCCCCATGAAATACTTGCTCATGGAAAAAAAGACTGAAGTAATGAAAGTCACTTCCTGATCAAAGCTGACAGTTTGCTCTAGGTTCATAGCAAGACCCTCGCCTCATTGCACTCACCAGTTCAATGCTGTTACCTCTTACACTTTGCCCAGTCTCACCCACTCCTTGCCTTGCAAGATGCGCTGTACAACTACCCCCTGCCCAGGTCCTCACACCCTCCAAATACCCTTTCCTAAGGTCTCCATTTTGAGACCCTACTATGACTCTGCTGAGCTAGAGGTCTAAGAATCTTAGCTTTGCTGGATCAACAGGTTTTTCTGGTGGTCTCTTTGGGAATTTGACAGACAACAAAAAAATAGGCATGGGGGTGGCCCACGGTAGCTCAGCAGGCAGGAATGCTTGCCTGCGATGCCAGAGGACCTGGGTTCGATTCCCAGTGCCTGCCCATGTTAAAAAAAAAAAAAAATAGGCATGGGTAACAGTAATGTAGAATAAATTGAACAGATTTGACATTTCTCACCAGGGTGCTGACCTGTTTGCTCACTTTAGCCACCTCTGACACATCTGATCTGAGTCAGTTCTAACCCAGGAGCCTCTGCTACCACCTCCTTTTCTCTACAGTGAAGATATAAGAAACACTTAAGAGAGGAGTGTCAGTCTGAGAATAGAACTTAATCAGGAAATGTATCACATTTGAGGTTCCAGGAAGCAGTTCCTTTCTCACCTGAAGGAAGAAATAATGGCTCTTACTAATGAATTCTTACTCATCAAACAGTTCCTTGATGACTCTCCCCTGCTTATTTTTCTTAAAATGCAATATGCTTTGTCTGGAGGTCTTCAGTTGAATGTGATTTATCGTGGTTAGTTAATGGCTAACTCTTGGCCGGCCTTTCTTTCCAGGTTCTCCAATAGTACACATATTGGAGACACGAAGGACAGTATTTAGCACACTGGGGCCATTGGGCACTGAGGAGAAAAGTCCAGATTCTGGTAGGAATGTCCCCTCTCATGGGTGCAGGCTTTGGCCCCTTAATGAGGGTTTTTGTTGTCCAAGCTGGCCATTTGGGAATCACTGTGATCACTCAGACAGGTAAAGGAGAAAATCCAGCTGAAGTTGTAGGTATTTACTGTTGTTGTTAGTCATAACCATCTTCTCTATGCATCATTTTTATGGGGCTTTGTGTATCAATTTATGGGTCTTCATTTCATGCTGCTTATATCTCAAAAACAAAATCTGCACAAACATGCCAGTTCTGCATGAATTCTACTTCCTGCTCAATAGATACTCTCTTAAAGCTGAGAACAAATCAAGGGTTCACACATGCGGTTCTTTTCTCCTAAGTTTTCATTAAAATTTCCAGGCTCATCGTCATTTCTAACAAGAAATATGTCCCAAATCCTCGTACCTTGTTGTTGGGAATGCAAAATGGCGCAGCTGTGGAGAGCTGTGGAACTTTTTTTAAAAGATTCCTTAAAAAAGTTAAATATAGAATTACCATATGACCTGGCAATACCACTTTCAGGAATATACCCCAAAGAATTCAAAACAGAGACGCATCTACCTTGGACACTGATGTTCATTGCAGCATCATTCACAAAGGTCGAAAGGAGGAAATAAACCAAGTGACCATCCACCGATGAAAGGATAATAAAAAATAGTCTATCCATACAATGGAATATTATTCAGTCATAAAAAGGAATGAAATGCTGACACAGCCCAACATGGGCAAACCTTGACGTCATTATGTTGAGTGGAATAAGCCAGACACAAAAGGACAATAGTGAATGATTTCCTTTGTATGAAATATCTAGAATAAGCAAATTCTTAGGGACAGAAAACAGATTAAGGTTTACCAGGAGCTGTGGGGAGTGTGAAGGGAGTGTTCTTGCTTAATGGGGCAGTTTTTGTTTTGGGTGATGAAAAAGTTTGGGTAATGGATAGGGGAAAGGAAACAGAACATTGTGAATGCAATTAACACCGCTGGATTATATATTTAAAAATATTTAAATTGGTAAATTTTACATTATATATGTTACCACCAAAAAATTGTATATATATGTGAGCATTTACTATATATGAGTTGTCCACTGTCTCTGTCCCTGGGAGTTTGC
This sequence comes from Tamandua tetradactyla, assembly GCF_023851605.1. Taxonomy (NCBI): domain Eukaryota; kingdom Metazoa; phylum Chordata; class Mammalia; order Pilosa; family Myrmecophagidae; genus Tamandua; species Tamandua tetradactyla. Next base: position 72,336,404 of record NC_135344.1, read on the forward strand.
ATCTCGTTACCCAGTTATAGCTCTCAGTACACATGAGATGATAATTATAGTTCAAAAGAGTAGCAGATGAATGCCAAATGAGCAGTTCAGCTGATAAGGGTCTTAGTAGCAGTTGCTAGCACAGCTTTGAATACTTGCTTCTTCCCTGCCCACCCAAGCCTTTCTGCTGGTAGTTAATCTGTAAATAAACTTTTAAGTGTACTCAGGACATTCTTATTCTGAAAGTTCTATTTCAATAGCATTATTCCCCAGATCAAACCCTTCCAGGTCTTCCCATTGCCTAAATTCCAAAGTCCTTAGGCTGAAATGTAAAGTTTTCTCAGTCTGACCCCTGTTTATCCTTCCATTCTTACCTGTCACTATTTTCTTGGGTAATCCAGAGGCTCAACCAAACTGAATTGTTCAATTTTCCCTGTACCTGCCCAGCATTTTTCTGCCTCCTGGCCTTTGATTATAGTTGTCAATGTTTCTGGACTGTACGAACTTCCCCCAGAGGCTTGGCCAGGTTTTACATTTAGGAAGAATCAACCTGAGGTGAAGCAAGGATAGGGAAGGGAGGGCACCTGCATTTTGGTTGGGATAGGATAATTGATGTATGGGAACCCACCACTCCCGATTTCAACTGTTGACCAACATTATATGAACAAACCAATTATAAAAAAAAGATTAGATGCCAGAGACCTGGGTTCAATTCCCAGAGCCTGCCCATGCCAAAGAAGGAAAAAAAAGAGAGAGAGAGAGAGAGAGAGAGAGAGAGAGAGAGAGAGATGAGAAGACAGGTGGGGAAATTTGAACACTGACTGGATAATTGATTACATTAAGGAATTATTGTTAATTTTTAGGTGAGATGATGCTATTGTGCTTCTGCAATTGTTTAAAGCCCTTATCTTTTTTTTTGATTAAACTTATATTTGAAATTATTACAAGCTTACAGGACAGTTGCCAAAATAATACAAAGCTCATACAGAGAACTCCAATATAATGCTCCCTCCTCTGCCAATACTCAGATCTACACCAATTTTAACATTTTGCCACAGTTGCTATATCGTTCTATCTATCTATCCATCCATCCGTCCATCTATTTATCATCTGTCTTTCTACCTATCCTTTATCTCTTAGAAATACATATGGGGAAAAAAAAAAGAAATACATATGGGAAGGGGAATAGATTCTTGTACAAATGAAATGAGTAATAAGTGCTGAGTCTAAGTGATGGATAAATGGGGATTCCTTATCCTACTCACTCTATTTTTGTATCTATTTGAACTTTTTCACTTAAAAATTTGAAAAAGGACCAACACATCTTGAAGACCTCTTTCTCCACTTGTCTCATCTTCCTACATTTTTGCTCTTTTGGTGAACATGTTTTCATCATGATTTAACAATGATCATGTTGTTAAATCATCTTTTCATCATGATCTAACAATAATCTTATCTTAAAGCTGTTTAACTGTGCTTGAGGAGAATGACTGCTTCTTTTACTTTCCTTGCCTTCCTCAAACACCACCTGGATAGACCCCCTGCTCTACCTCTGCCTTCAATTCCAGCCCCTGCGTCCAGATTCTTATGGACTTTCTTTGTAACCAGTAATATGGTTCTTTTCACATACACATATTCTGTTGGTATTTGGGTACCTTTCTCATCTATTCTCTGATGGCTAGGATTCTGTCTCATGGATATCTTTATCCCCCCATCTCCTATCAGGCTGTGCCTTGAGTGCTTAGTATTGAATTAATCAGAGAAAGGCAACAAAAGAGTGAAATATTTTTGTAATATGAAGAATACATCTGTAATGAGTATAGCCATCCATAATTATCTGGGTTATGCAGCTCTGTTGTTTCACTCCCTCTCTTTTTTACCTAAGATTGGGGGAACTTAGTATCCACTTTGGACCCATCTCACTTAGTGCTAGAAGTAGTCCATAATGCATGCCATAGGTTGTTTGTCTGCATGGCGACAAATAATTAGTTTGAATTTTTCTTAATTATTGAACTTAATCAAACTATAGTTTGGGCATCTCAAAACAGTCTGAATCTGACCAAAGAGAAAAGAACCAGTGGAAATCAAAGCAATTTTAGGTAGCATATGAGATTTTATCTTTGAGCAGGAAAGTTCCCAAAGTTTCAAGGCAAAAGCACTGAAGTGTATGTGTACAAATATCAGTAGCAACAAATTCTTATCCTTATTCTAAAGCTGAGTTCATTGGACCTTGATAAAAGGATCCCTGTCCTGAATCTCCTCTTTGTACAGGCAGCTGCTGGCATGCCACCTCCTGATTCCTTTACCCTATAAAGAATGCTTTCGTTATCCATGTAACAATGAGCAAATCCTCCCGAAGAACAGGCCATGACAACAGTAAATGATTTGTTTACTTCTTGCACCTGTTTTGTTACTTCCCAAGACCTTGGAGAGCCAAGGGCAGCCTTCTATAGCTCTGAGAAATGACTCTGTCTAGAATATCTGGTCACACACCAGAACAGGCACCAAATGGCAAATCATATGCCAGATGTCCATCCAAGCAGCTGGAAGTTGGCCAGAACATGGCATTTCCTAAGTCAAAAGACCTAACACTTCACATTAACACTGAACTTATCTTCTCACTCCTACTAGTCACAAATCATAGAATCCTAGAATGGTGAGCAAAAAGAAATTTTTTAGCTCATTGTTCACCTTTTACAGGTTGAGATGCAAACAAGTTAAATAATGTCCTTGTCAATTAATAGCTGACTGCTAGAAGAAAAGCAGGTGAGACCCAGATGTTCGAATCGCAAAGTTGTAACAAGTAAAAGGTCTGGGTTACCAAGGGAGCTTTCTTCATTATAATATTCCGTTTTATTTCAGAACCCAGTATGATGACATTTCATTTCAGAAACCACAATCCACTCCCTGCTGTATTTCAATAGATGGCATGGACAAGACTTGAACCAGCTAAATCTATCATAGAAAAGCTTATGGTATTTGTCAAACTTAGGGAAGCTGAGGGTTTGAATACTCACTATTAAGTCGGACTCCAAGTTTTTCACCCCAAGAATTCAACTGAGAATAAAGAGTCACATTTTTGGCAGTCAATAGTCACAGAACTGTGTATTAAAATGACACCTTAAGACTGTTTGGGGGAAGCAGTGACACAAACAGACATTTGCACACCGATGTTCATAGCAGCATTATTCACAATTGCCAAAAGATGGAAACAATCCAAGTGCCCATCAACAGACAAGTGGATCAACAAAATGTGGTATATACATACAATGGAATATTATTCAGCAGTAAGACAAAGTGACATCCTGAAGCACAACATAGATGAGCCTTGAGGACAAAATGCTGAATGAAATAAGCCAGACACAAAAGGAGAGATACCGTATGATTCCACTTTTATGACCATGTTAAAGGGAAACTCAGAGCCTTATAATACAGAATATAGTGGACCTAGAGATACATGGAAGCTAGAGATGGGTGAGCGTCAGCTAATAAGGCTGGACTTAATTGTAAGGGAATAGATAGAAGTGAAGGCAGTTCACTACTGGGTCTATAAGTAATATTACCATATTGAAAGTGCGCATGATTGGAAGGGGTTGTATAAACCAATGTGTCCCATTGATTAACACTACAAATATAAATAAGTTCTTCATGAACTACTGCAAAGGTATGAATCTTGTACGAAGACTGTATAAGTTTAGGGTATGGGGGGAAACTACTACTGCATGCTATGTGCTATGCTTAATAGGAAAACATCTACAGTACCACAGCAACACCAGGGGTAAATAATGGGGCAGGGAGGGACAAGAATTAAGGGGAAGTTTGGATCTTTTATTTGGTGAGGGTGTGTTTATTGGTTTTCTTTCTCTTGGGAACAATAAAATTATCTAAAATTGAGAGTGTTGATGGACTGCTGACTTGGGACATTATACATAATGCCCGAAGAATAGAGGTGGCTGAAGGATGCACTGACTGAGAAGATTGGCAAATGATGGCTTATACATATGATCGACTATTGTGCTGCTACAAAAAGGAACAAAGTTGTGAGTCATGCAACATTGTGAATGAACCTGTGGGACATTTGGTGAGGCAAAATAAGCCAGAAGCAAGAGCACTAATAGTGTGTGGTCTCATTTAGAAAATACTTATAAAAAAACAGGAGCCTAGATTGTAAGCTCTTATAGCAGACACATTTAGTCCAGAGTGGTAATTGTTACTTCTGGATTTTTAGAGACTGTTTTATATATGTGTAACCTGGAATTTAGAGATAAGAATGAAACTGATCAGGTTAGGATTAAGGTAATTCAGAAGACGGGGTAAGGAAGACATTGTCTGTATTTTAGAACCTCATCTACTCTTTGAAACCAAAGTAAGAAAGGTTTATTTTTTCAGAACCTAAATTTTCTGTATCACATAATCGAACTCAACCTGTCTGGATAGATCGTTTAAACAATCCAAACACAGGGAGCCCAGAATAAGAATGAAGGCCTTTAATCCTGTATAGCTTAATGTAATGCTTGGATTAATCCCAGAGTATATTAAGCAGACAATCAAAAAGTATTGGCAAAGTCCCTTGAGGGGTGGGAGAAAAACTATGAAACTTCCAAACTTTACCAACAAGGAAACTCCTGACACTGTGTCAAAACATTAGGGATACCCAGTTCAATGGGACAATCCCTTGATCTTGAGGCTTGTTCTTGTGAAGCTTATGTATGTAACGGAGAAGCTTAGCTTACCTATGGATATGCCTAAGAGTTACTTCTGGAGGACCTCTTTTGTTGTTCAGAGGTGGCCTTTATCTATCTGAGCCTAATTCTGCAAGCAAAATCATTGCCATTCCCTATACATGGGACAAGACATCCAGGGATGAAGGTCTCCCTGGTAGCATGGGAGATGACTCCCAGGGATGAACCTGGCCCTGGCACCATGGGATCAGCAATGCCATCCTGACCAAAAGGAAGAAAAGAAATGTAACTAATAAAGTATCGGTGGCTGAGAGAGTTCAAATAGGATTGAGAGGCTACTCTAGGGAGTCACTCTTATGCAAGCTTCAGTTAGACATTGCTACCTATCATAGCTTGCTAAATCCCAACCAAAACCATTCTTACCAATCCTAAAGAACACTTAGGGCATTATATAAGCTTCTACAAAGGTTCCATGCACAAGAGTAACTTTCCAGAAAACTACAACATCCAGATGGGTCCCTGGACCAGACAAATCCTGAAATGCAGAGGGCCCAGCCTCTCCAGAACATCAACTAGTTCCATCCCTTTATCCCATGTTACTGAAAGCTCTTTCCAACATGAAAAAGTTAGGATGGGCATAGCCCAAATACCCCTAAAGGCTGGGAGAAAGATCAAAGGTGACGGTGGAGTTATACAGAGAAGATAGGGTTTAACAAATGAGAATGATTGCTGAATCATTATATTGATATTTCCTTTAGTCTCCAGTATCTTAGAGCAGCTAGAAACAAAAACCTAAAACTGTGGAATTGCAACCAATACCAAACTCTGAAATCTGTCCTTTGTTGAGCTGTGCTTTGAAATTTATTGCTTTTTTGTATATATGTTATTATTCACAAAAAGAAAAAAAGTTGATTGTGATGATAAATGCACAGCTATATGAAGATATTGTGAACCACTGATTGTACACTTCGGATGACCACATGGTATGTGAGTATATAATATATGTCAATAAAAATCAAAACAAATAAAACAAAAAGACTCTTTAGGGGGAAGTGGGATCACGATGGTGGCATGAGCCATTTCAGGGCTCTGTCCCCCATAGCAGCTTTAAGCAACAAACAAGATCTAGCAGAATCATCTTTCTCAACGCTCCATAGATCAGGTAAAAGTTTGCAGTGCAGGGCACGTGCCAAGTCAAGAAAAGAGCAACTTAAAAGCGGTAGGAAAATCTCATAACTTTCTTTCTGGCCCCTTCTCCAACCCCTTACCAGCTCAGCATGGAGCCAGTCCACACTCCCAGTGTGGGTTCCTGGTCCTGAATCTGGAGGAAGCACGGTAATCCTTGTACACACTGGATGCACCTATGCCAATCTGCCTGGCAGCAGACTGAAGGACTGAACCAGGATATTGGTTATGGGATCACCAGCCAAGAACTTGCCTTCTACATAACTGGCTGGGCAGCTAGACTGCTGTAGGAGAGCAGTAAAAAATCACAGCTCCCTGGGGCAGAGTATTGCTGGCTGTGGGACATAGAGTACAATGCCTGGGAACATGAAGAAATGCTGGTTTCCTAGGGAAAAAGAGATATTCAAATCCATGTAAGTGGGGGAATTCCTAGGGCCATGCACACATGTCCAGGGCAAAATGCATGTGCTGAAAAGTTAAGGAGGACCCTAGGCTTTTGCCTCAGGCTATTCTCTAAACTTATTATTAGGAAGATTAAGCTCTAAAGAAGAATACTGGGCACAAGTTAATCTGAAAAGACAGAAAAGATGTTTTCTTTCTTTCTTTTTTGCTAGCTTCTGGCATTTAAGGAAATCTCTGTCATAACACTAATTGGATACAAGCTTAAGGAACAGACAACTCAGAGTCTAAATTCCAGAAATAACATATAAATATCAAAATATCTAGGTTGTCTTTTGTTGCTCAGATGTGGCCTCTCTCTCCAGCCAACACAACAAGCAAACTCACCACCCTCCCCTTGTCTACGTGGGACATGACTCCCAGGGGTGTGGACCTTCCTGGCAACATGAGACAGAAATCCTAGAATGAGCTGAGACTCAGCATCAAGGGATTGAGAAAAACCCTAGAGTGAGCTGAGACTCGGCATCAGGGGATTGAGAAAACCTTCTCGACCAAAAGGGGGAAGAGTGAAATGAGACAAAATAAAGTGTCAATGGCTGAGAGATTCCAAACGGAGTCGAGAGGTTATCCTGGAGGTTATTCTTACGCATTAAGTAGATATCACCTTGTTAGTCAAAATGTAATGGAGAGGCTGGAGGGAACTGCCTGAAAATGTGCAGCTGTGTTCCAGTAGCCATGTTTCTTGAAGACAATTGTATAATGATATAGCTTTCACAATGTGACTGTGTGATTGTGAAAACCTTGTGTCTGATGCTCCTTTTATCTACCTTGCCAACAGACGAGTAGAACATATGGAATAAAAATAAATAATAGGGGAACAAATGTTAAAATAAATTTAGTTTGAAATGCTAGTGATCAATGAAAGGGAGAGGTAAGGGGTATGGTAGGTATAAATTTTTTTTCTGTTTTCTTTTTATTTCTTTTTCTGCATAGATGCAAATGTTCCAAGAAATGATCATGATGATGAATATACAACTATGTGATGGTATTGTGAATTACGGATTATATATGTAGAATGGAATGATCAAAAGTTAAGAATGTTTGCGTTTGTTTGGTGTTTTTATTGGTATTTTTTTTTAAAAATTAAAAATTAATTTAAAAAATGTCCAGGTTGCAATAAAAGACTACAAAACATACAAAGAAAAATGAAGTGATGGCTTATGCAAAGGAACAGAATAAAACATTAGAAGGCATCAACAAGGAATGCCAGATATGGGGCACACCTGAGAAAGACTTTAAAAAACTCTTCCCAATTATACTCAGAGAGCTAAAGGAAAACATGGGCAAAGAATTAAAGGAAATCAGGAAAATGATATACGAATGCAAAGAAAGCATTAATAAAAAGATGGAAATCAGATAAGGTGATTGAAATTATTCAGTCCAAGGACTGAATCTTTGCATATCTCTAGGGAAGTTAATTGTACAAGCAGCCTTCCAGAACCCATTGGATTTTTTCCCAAGTGTTTTTATAAGTAAGTTGCTTGGAGTTCAGTGTGCCTTTTCCCATGGGAAAAGTATCACCTGTGGAAGAAAGGATGAGCTGGCCCATCAAGGACTATTTGAGTACAAGTTTGGAGAATTCTGGTTCTTACAGAGCTGTTCTGAGTCTGTTCTGGGCCCCAAGAAGCCAGGACTCCTGGAGGGAGAGGAGATCAGTGAGCAGGATGAAGGTGGCGTCCGGAAGAGCAGGGAGGCTTCAGCTCCTACTCTGGCCCTCACCAGTCCCAAGACCTTAGGGTAAGTCCTATATCACCTTTGAAGTCAGTTGCTATTCCTGTAAAATGGAGATAATAACTAACCCAAAGGCCTGCTGTGAGGATAAAATGAGCTGAATATGTGGGGTGCTCCTAGCATCATGCCTGGCACTTAACAGGTATTTAAGGTATCATTCTCCTTAATTTCCCCACCTTCTTAGGGGCAGAATCAGCCCTAGATAAAGGTCTCAATTGACCCCTTTCATGCTGTATTAGTGTGTTTCTCTCCCCAGTTTACCCAGGGGTGCCTCAAACTCTTCACTGGGTAACCCTAGTTGAACCCTAGAGAACCTGGCCCTCAACTAAATCCCTATCCCCTAGTTCAGCTGTGTTACAGAAGAAAAATATCTGATGGAAGGGGTCCACACTGAATGGCTATTAGCATCAGAGATCTCTGGGCAGTATGTATATTTTGTAATAAAGTGCCCAAAAACCAAGATGAGTCTCAAATTGACTGAATTTCAGGCATAGCAAAATCAAAAGAAATTATTGAGACTGTGTTGAAGCAGACCATCATAATGCACAAATGAGGCCCATTCCCCATCACAGCGTCTTCTTTTTTTCTCTTCTAACACATCTCTGAACTCGCATTCTTCCATCCAACTTTGGCTGCCATGGCGGCGGTAGTGGGGCCCTGGCAGGTAGAGTGGGTGGATAGTGGATGTTTGCTAAGTCCTCTGGTCGTCAGGGCCATTGGTAAGCCCTTCATTTGCATGCCAGAAACTGTCTGGTCTGCTCTTCATCCAGGCAATTGTTCTCCATCCTTTAGGAGGGAGATATTCCAGATGTAATCGTTGAGTATGGGTGATTCAAGTCTCAAGCCTCACTGTTCCCAGCCTGAAATATGGTATCTCTTGATTTTGATGTACATGTATCTCCCTCTCCCCACCCCACAGAGGGCTTAGAATTGTATTTTGTAAAGGCTCATTAAATGAATGAATGAATTTCAAAATCTTGCAGACTAATCACGAATGCTCACCTCCAGTTCTTCTCTCCTCCAGGCACAGGAAAGTCTATGTGTCAAACCTCGCTGCCGTTAAACAGGGACACATAGTCTTAACAAGAGTTTTGAGCTCCCCATGCAGGATCTTCTCTTGCCTGGGCCATTGGTAGCATTGCAGGTGACAAAGCCTCTATTAGCCGGGGTTCCTGAGTGACTGCGTGGAGCAGGGTCCTCCCTCAAACCTGCAGACCTGTGCTGGGAGATATCCTGTGAGCAAGAAATACACCTTTGCTGAAGGCTTTCAGGTCTTCTGCAGTGTGACCTCATCCATTCTGAGTAATACAGCGGTGGCCAGTCAAGGTGAAGGCAAAGATGTCACATAACTTATGAAATTTGTAAATACCCTAGTGACTCTTTGAAAGGATTTATGTAACCTAGAAAAACATGTTTTAATCCTAATCAATTTTGTGGGAGCAAAAGTTTCTTCTGATCCCTATTCAGTAATGTAGGTTGGAAACTTGATTAGCCTATCTCTGTGGCGTTGTGACTTACTGCTTGTTGATATTAACCTTTCATTAGAGGGAGATGTGACTCCACCCATTCCTGGTGGATCTTGATGAGTTTACTGGAATCCTTTAAAAGAGGAACTATTTTGAGGAAGCTTTAGAATGTCAAGATTCCAAGAGGGCAGAGCCACAACAGGGTGGGAGAATGATGAGAGCAGCAGAGACTCCAGAACTACAGAGACCACCAGCGACTTTTAGGGAGGAAGGAGAGTGCCCCTGGGGGAGCTTTGTGAAGCAAGAGGCCTGGAGAGGAAGCTAGCAGATGTCACCATGTTTGTCATGTGCCTTTCCAGTTGAGAGAGAAACCCTGAACTTCATCAACCTTTTATGAGTGAAGATAACGTCTTGTTGGTGCCTTAATTTGGACATTTTTATAGACTTGCTTTAATTGGGACATTTTCTCAGTCTAAGAACAGTAAACTAGCAACTTAATAAATTCCCCTTTTTAAAAGCCATTCCATTTCTGGTATATTGCATTCTGGTACCTAACAAACTAGAATGACCCTTGAGGATTTTCTCATTTGAACTTCAGTTATTGCATCAGGCAGGATGGAAAGGTGAAAATCCACTTGAAGAAGGATACTCAATCTGTAGAGTCTCCATGTGTCAGTGCTGAAAGGCTTGATGTCCCTGTTTACAGTGAGTCAGCTCCCCTGCTGCGCTGCAAGTTACAGTAAGGCAGGACATTGGGTATTCTAGTTTACTAGCTGCTGGAATGCAACACGCCAGAGGTAATTGGCTTTCAGTAAAAGGGGATTTATTTAGTTAATGTATAGTCCTTCAGAGGAAAGGCAACTAACTTTCAACTGAGGTTCTTTCTTATGTGGGAAGGCACAGGGTGATCTCTGTTGGCCTTCTCTCCAGGTTTCTGGGTTCCAACAACTTTCCCTGGGGTGATTCCTTTCTGCATCTCCAAAGGCCTGGGCTGAGCTGTGAGTGCTGAGATGAGGTATGCTGAGCTGCTTTTGCTGTGCTAAGTTGAGCTGTCTCATTTAAGCACCAGCCAATTAAATCAAACATCATTCATTGCAGCAGGCACACCTCCATAGCCAACTGCAGATGTAATCAGCAACAAATGAGGTTCATATGCCATTGGCTCATGTCCGCAGTAATAGAACTAGGCACCTTCACCTGGGCAAGTTGACACCTCAATCTAACTACCACATTGGGGGCCTGCGCCATGCTGCAGAAACAACGTCAGGGAATCATCCTTCCATCTTGGAACCACATTCTATATTGATCTGTGCATATATGCTGAAAAAGCACTTTGGTTCATTTTTGGGTTTTAAAATAAGGGGTTGACATTTGCAGAAATGATCACCATATGTTACTTGTCATCTGCAGCTTGCTCAGAGGGGCAAACCCAGCCTGGTACATGGTGCCATCTTCTCACCAACCTCCTGGGAAGGCTTATTTCTGATCTATCCAAATGCTATCCTGGAGGATGGCATTTTGCCAGGCCTACAGGCAGCAGGAACAGAGACAGAAGGAGTCCATTTATTGGCGATGCCTCCTAACTCACCCCCGAAAAAATTCCGGTTGGTTTTTATTCTTGTGTTGGCAATGAATTCCACAAGGATGGATACCATATGTTCTAGTGTTTCTGAAACCAGCCCAATTTCTAATATTTTGCTTGTCTTGTAAACCATCAGAATGCCCCGGAAATTCCAATATTTTAGTACACAAACTAGATCTATCAGACAACTTTCTACACTAGGAAGTGATACAAAAATTATTTTGAGAACATGTGCCTCAAATGTTGGTTGAAAGTATTTCGCGCCAGCCTCACATACCCACAATTATATGATGATATGGTGCACTTCTGCCCCCAGAAGAGTCCTACCAAGGCAGCAACACACCGAACCCCATTTTTCTGGAGGACAAAGTTCAGAAAGTGAGTTCACTTGCTCACTTAGAGACATCACCCATTCTTTAACAAAAATGATTTTGGCCCAGCTCACCATGACTTAGCATATTCCAGGAGTTCTGTGAGACAGATATTTCCAGTGTGGAAACATTGCATCACCTGTGCAGAAGTTAAGTGGGTGCTGCCTCTGTGCCTGCCAGAACCAGTCAGATGCGTTGTTTTTCAAGTTGATTATTCCCCATCCTCAGTGAGGGAAGAGCTGATGGAGGCACACCGTAGGACCTAAAGTGTGCGCTGAAGGTCAGTGGCTCAATTGTTACCCACCCCCGCCCCCCAGCACTCTATCCTGAGTGCCTGAAGCCCTGGCATTAAAGATGCAACCTTCGGTTGAAAGCTTGAATCCGGTTAAAAACCCAGTGCCCCAGGGACTGATGTACTATTGCTCTCTGCTTCTTTCCAAATGGCATCTGCTGAGAATGAGCCCTGGGTAGAATGGGGAGATGGGCCAAAGCGGATGGGTTTTTCCAGAGAAGAGTGGGGAAGGGTAGATTTTGTGGGGGTGGCAGAGGAAGGAGAGAGAGGGCTTCCAGGTGGAGAGGGTATGGCCATACAATGCAAAAGATTAGGGGAATTTCACCCTTCCTTTAGGGGAGGCACTAAACAAAATGCTTAATGTTCGTTCTTACTTGCCTTATTCCCTCCCCAGCACTGGGAAGATAAGCCTTCCGCTTACAGGCTTTACAGATGAGGAAAGCCTCATTCAGGAGGGTCAGCGACTTCCCCAGGCTCGCACAGCTAGGAGGGGATGAATCCGTAACCTGAAAACCCACCGCCACTTCAAAACCCTTACTTGGCCCACTCTCTAAATTATACTAGGCCTCAAAACCAAGTCTAATAGGAGCCCAACAACTCCTATGACCAAACCTTATAGTGTTTAAAAAAATAGATTAGGATCACAGCCTTCTATTAAGTAATATGGGTAATGTTATATACATTTCCTCTTGACATCATCATAAATTTCAGGAGAGTTTGTAGATTCATCATCATGGAGCCATATGCAACTCTTGGAGGCTCTAGGACATGGCGTGGATGGTTTTGCAGAGAGTGGGCCCCCACCTACTTGGGTTGAATACTTCCCCTAAACCTAAAACAGTTCATGCCAGTGGGCATTAGGGCAGACTCCTCATACTTGCAAGTAGCTGGAGCACTGTGAATTAGAGGGGTATTAAATTAAGAAAAGAAAACATCCACAATCATTCGCTCTGGTGGGTAAGTTACAACCTGTGTAAGACCAGCCTTCCCTACCCTGGGACCTGGAAGGGCTGGGGTATCCCATGCTCCAATGGCCATGCTCCCAGACTCTCATGGGAGGACTGCTGTATTAGAACCTTCATCCCAAGACCCTCCAAAACTCTCTCCACTAATGCCCTTCAAAATGACTGCTTAACTATGACAGCAGACACCAGGCTGGGTCCAAACCACCAACATCCACTCCCTAATGCAAATACCCGGCATTGTGGTATTGGTCCCACTTGCTAGGAGTTCTCTCTGTGCCAGTCTGCCCTGAGGTCTTCTCTTAGCTGTGTCTTCTGTCTTCCTTCCAGAACATATATCTTTCTGAGAGCCTCTTCTTCCATCAAGGGCATTCAACTGTGTTCCCAAAACAGGTCCTCTTAAGGAAAACAGAACTGGGGCTGAAGCCCCAGCTACTTTCTGCTACTTTCAGCAAGCAACTCATTCAGGAACCCCTGGGGCCTCTCTAAAAACCTAGGAGGAGGGATCCTGGGACCTACATTTTTTTTAATGCTTACACCATTCCTCTTTACCTGTGATTTGTCCAGGGATTGGTATGTGTCTGAGTCCCCACAGGACTTTGAAGAAGTACTTTTTGTTCTAATAACATGGAGAGAGTAGAGTGGGAAGAAGAGTTCTGCTGGCCTCCTCCCTTTCTGCTTTGCGATGGGATTGTTTTAAAATGCGATGCTTGGAGCTATGGCAACCATCTTGTGACTAAGAGGGAAAGGCCAGGAGAATTGTAGAGACATCAGCCCAGCATACTGACATCCACATGCAGTCCTAAAGTAGAAGCCATTCTCCTCTAGATTCCTTGTTACCCGAGATGTTTGAGTGCCTTTAATGTTCAAACCACTGCTACCTAGGTGTCATTATACTTACACACATCCTAACCAATGCAGTGGTCTAACCTGAAATACTCTATTTTTAGAAGAACGTATTCATATATTACTGGTGTAATTAAATATTTCCTGTAAAGTCCCCTCAGACATTTGTACTTCAACTCCAGAATTGACCTGTCTACTTTGTGCTGGTTTTTGAAACCATCTCCACCCTCCAAGATACTTATTTGTGGGGGCACCTTTTTTAAACAAATGCCCATATGTTTCTGAGGTAGGTGATTCCAGGAGTAGAAATGCTAAGGGGGATCCTGGGGAAGGGAGGGTGGCATGGTCCCAGATGTTGCCTCGAGCCTAGAGGGTGAGCTAGCTAATGAGAGATATGTGTGGGCTACCAAACGGCTGCTGCTTGATTTCTATCCCCCAACCCTTCCACAAGAATCTCTTTAGTGGTTCACCCAATGCTCTAATTTGCTAGCTGCCAAAATGCAATATACCAGAAACAGAACGGCTTTTAAAAGGGGGAATTTATTAAGTTGCAAGTCCATAGTTCTAAGACCTGAAAATGTCCCAACTAAAGCAAGGCTATAGAAATGTCCAATCTAAGGCATCCAGGGAAAGATACCTTGGTTCGAGAAGGCCGATGTTCAGGGTTTCTCTCTCAAATGGAAAGGCACATGGCGAACATGGTGGAGTCTGCTAGCTTTTTCTTCTGCATTCTTGTTTCACAACTCTCTCCCAGGGGCATTTTCCTTCGTCATCTGTGCAGGCTCTTGTGGGTCTCGTGGCTCTGTTGTCAGTCTAAAAAGGGACTCTTTCCAAAATCCTTCCTCTTTTAAAGGATTCCAGTAATCAAGACCCACTTGGAATAAGTGGAGTCACATCTCCCTCTAATCCAAGATTAATACCCACAATTGAGTGAGTCACGTCTTCATGGAGATAACCTAAAAGCTCTCTCCTAGCAATATTGAAAAGGACATGGCTTTTCTGGGGTCCATAATTCAAACCAGCACACCTAACCAAGAAGATGCATTTTAAAGCCACCACAGATGGCAACCTAACCTGGGAAGGAAGCTGGGAGCTTCCAGGAGGAGGTAGCATCTAAACCAAGATCCAAGAATTAGGAGGTGCTGGACAAATGGAGTGCAGGAGGGGCTTCCATCAGTGTAAGGACCACCATCCAAAAGCAGACACTATGCTTTGTTCTCTGGAAAAGTTTGGTACTTTTTTAAAGGAAACAGGAATAAAAAAGGGAATGATGTGTCTTGCAAAGAGTGCATTTGTTCAGAAATGAGAGCATAACACATTTATTTAGCACCTTTGTGAATTGAACTAATAAGCTCGTTGAAAAACCACTTTCCAAACTTGGGTGCTGGGTCAGAACCATCTCCTTTCTTCCCTCCCTTCTTTGTTTCTACTTTCCTTCCCACCCCCTCCCAATCTGCATTTCCCTCCTCCTTGTTGGCAAGGAAATCGAAGAGCAAGATCCCCGTCACACAGACATTTTAGCCTGTCTTTTAGACCCTACCCAGTCACAAGATAAAAATCCCACAGCTGGGATTGCATCCCTCATGTCATGTTGGTACAGGTTGCCAAAACACAAGGGGCTTATGAGCCCCTGAACCCTCTTCTCACCCTCAGCCAAAAACAGGGAAGTAACATTCCACGTTTGGAAACTTGGGTCTGTGTTGGATCCAACAATCAAGTCTAAGACATCATCCAGGCTCAACTTAGTCCATTTCCTGGAATAAGCTAGAAGAAAGACGGGCTTCCTGCTTTCCCAACCCAGCACAAAGTGTTGGAAAAGTTGCTGCTTCTCAGCTTCTGCAGAGAAGAATGTTCTTGCAAGAATGATGACCAGTCCCGGGAAAGCCACCCTGTCAGGGCTGCAGCTCAGGCTTGCTACCTGACCTTAGGATGGCAGTGAAGGCCTAGGTGTGGGAGGAAGAGGAGGAGGACCTGAGCTAAAAGGGGATGGGCAGCGTTTCCAAACTGAAAGCTTCCAGGAGGAAATGGCATCTAAACCAAGATCAAAGAATTCGGTGGTGTTGGACAGATGGAGTGCAGGAGGGGCTTCTTCCAAAAGAAGTGGAGGTCTTTTCTCCCCTTCATGGGGCAGCAGTTCCTCAGCTCCCCACTGTTTCAGGGGACCCAGCACTCCCCTCAGGCTTGATGATTCACTAGAAGGGCTCAGCACTTGCATCAGCTATCATATTCACAGTTGTGGTATTTTACAGCAAAAGGATACAGATTAAAATCAACAAAGCACAAAGGCACAGGGCAGGACCCAGGAGAGACCAGGTATGAGTCATACTGACAATGCTTAATTCTCTCAGCGAGGATATGTGACAAGATGCACAGAGTATTGCCAATCAGGGAAGCTGGCATGGGTGTTGGTGTCCAGGGATTTTGCTGGGGGTCCAGAGACTTTACTGGGCATCCAGGGATTTTACTGGCAGGGAGCACTCACATAACTGACTTCTGCTACTCAAACTCCAGCCCCTCCAGAGGTCAAAATGGTTCCATATGGCCCAGAACCCCAGGTCAACAAAGACACTGTTATCAGCCAGAATGTTCCAAGGGCTCAGAGGTTCTCTCCAAGGAACCAGTCAAGGGCCAGATCTTCCTTTGGAATATGGAGAGTTTGGGCAGCCCAGACCTACGGAGCCAGCCTTTCCCTGCACATTCACGCATGTCTGTTCTCCAGTTTCTAATTTCCACTGCAGAGTCTGAGAGTAAAGTCCCATGGTATGGAGTGGGCAACACAAGGCAGGAACCTAGGGGGCCATGCAAGGGTCTGTCCCGGTAACCAACCAGATCTGGGACCTCAGGCTTGGGCCTCCAAGGTCTCCTTGCCTTGCTCTCTCATCTAAGACAATAGTGGCAAGACTTGCTCTGGATTTCCTGAAAGATGTTATGAGAATCTAATGAAAGAGTGGATAACTACTAAGCATCACCTACTGGCTAAGCATTAAGGTTAGCCCAGGGGTGGGTGGGTTGTCAAGTGGTCACTCTAGGGAATTCTGTCCATTTATCTGCCATTTCACCTTTCCCCCAATGTTTGTAAAATGCTTACTGTGTCCCTTGCTATATGTGGAGTATCTCATGTAACCTTCAAATAATTCTATTTGGGAAGTACTGTTACCATCCCCATTTGAGAAGACTGAGGCTTGGTAAGTTCATCCAAAGCCATGTAGCAAGATCAATCACAGAGACAATTTTTAAAGTGTACAAAAAATCACCAGAGCTAGAAATTAAAACCAAACTCATTCTTTGCTGGATGAAAGGAAAGCCACTTTGCTCATTCGAAGGTAGGTTCAAGGAGTGTATTAGCCAAACAGAACTGACAGGATATAGATAAACAGGTAGATGATACAGATAGGTAGAGATATAAATAGATAGATAGATGATAGATAGATAGATAGATATAGATAGATAAATAGATATAAAAATTAAAAGATTTTATTATAGAAATTGGCTTATACAACCATGGGAATTGGCAAGTTTATTCCAGAGTGCAGGCAACAAGTTGAAAATTCTATGAAGGTGACATTAAATTCCCCAGGAGAAGCCACAGGTTGGGATCCTGGTGATAGTGTTGTTGAACTCCCCAGGAGAAGCTGGCTGCCTGAAGTAGATGTAGGAATTCTCCTCTCTGCCTGCTGAAATCCTAGTTCTTGCTGTAAGACCTCCAACTGAGTGGATGAGAAGACTCCTTCATGGCTAGGGGCAGCCTTCTCTGTTGATTGTAGATGCAATCAGCCATAAAAGTGATCAACTGACTATAGACACAAACCCGTCTGTGAAATATCCTCACAGGAACAACCAGCCCAGTGCTTGCCTGACAAACAACAGGACACTGTAACTCTGCCAAGTTGACATCCGAAATGAACCATCACAGGGAGCTTCCATGAGTTTAAAGGGAAAGGCTAGATGTAGGATAAAAAGAAAAAGATTTGCTCAAATAAAGTGGGAACTCAAAGGGAATCATTTGATTGCTCAAGGAGACAATTGTAAGGTCTCTGGACTGGTCATTGCTCTGGTTTTAGCTGCAAAACTGCTGTCATCAAACTGGTGCAAAAGCTGTTGTGCAGTTAAGGCTAGGGCAGGCTCAGGTCACCCAGTAGCAAATGCATGTGCACGCGGAATTGGGGACACTTTCCTGTCCCAGAACGAAAGCAGTTTATCTCCAGGACTGGAGAGCCAACTTCACTTAGCTGCTTCAGGCTGGTGCTTTTCTCCCTCAGCCCCCACCAGAGCCCCCCCTTGGCTAAACAACCCCCTTAGGGAACTTGGGCCGGAGATAGAATGCGCATTTAGTCTGTTTTTAACATCATTGTCTTGAAGAGAAAGCCTCATATTCATTAGAGAACTGCAGAAATAAGTACCACCATGCTGGCATTGATTTCCTCTCCTTCTGCATCGATTTACGCTGGACCTTGTCCTCCAAGATGAATCTGGAAGAGGAAACTACTGTGAGTTGCTACAGATCACAGGGGACTCTGGGGAGAGGATTTCCACAACAGAGTTCAGAAGGAACAGACATATTAGGGCCAAATTTAGAGGAAAGGCAGAGAACCTGGCATGAAGCAGTGGCAGAAGCCTTTTTCCACGTAGAGAAACTTGGTGAAGGATGGCCCCAAGCTACAGAGAGCAGATCTGGAACTGTGAAAAGAATCAATGAGGAAAAGAGACACCCGCTGCAGGGAGAGGGGCAGGCTAGCCAGGGTCTGACTCATTCTCACACAGGCAACCCACGTGGCCCGGAAGAGAAGGAAACAAGGCCTGCAGAGGGAACAGGACTGAAAAACACGGCACAGCCAGGAGCCATTTGGAAGATTGTCACCGGAAGGGGGGATTTGCTCCTGAGATGAAAGCTTTGAAGGGTTCCAAATGACCAGTAAAAAGAAGGATCATCCAAATTAAAGTCAATTCTCAACAAGCCACTCTGGGAATTATCTGGAATGGTTATTATTATTATTATTATTATTATTATTATTATTATTATTTTAATCAGCACCCCCCCCCAAAAAAAGCTTATGTATTCACAGAATGTGCAAGCATTACCACAAGCAAAATATAACCTTGGGAAAGTAAACTGGCACACAGTGCTAAGCATACTGTTCCTTATGCCCTGTTCTAGTTTGCTAGCCACCGGAATGCAATATACCAGAAATGGAACAGCTTTTAAAAAGGGGAATTTAATAAGCTGAAAACTAACAGTTTTTAGGCCATGGAAATGTCTCAATTAAAGCAAGTCTATAGAAATGTCCAATCTAAGGCATCCAGGGAAAGATACCTTGATTCAAGAAGGCCGATGAAGTTCAGGGTTTCTCTCTCAGGTGGAAAGGCACATGGCGAACATGGCATCATCTGCTGGCTTCCTCTTCAACTCCCCAGGAGGCATTTTCCTTCTTCCCCTCCAAAAGTCGCTGGCTAGTAGACTCTGCTTCGTGGTTCCACAGTGTTCTCTGTTGTGGCTTTCTCGTGGTTCTGTCACTCTTCTCTGCTCTCTCTGAATCTTCAAAATGTTTTCTCTTTTATAGGATTCCAGTAAACCAATCAAGACACACCCGAATGGGTGGAGACATGTCTCCACCTAATCCAATTTAACAACCACTCTAGATTAAATCACATCTCCAGGGAGATGATCTGATTAGTTTCAAACATCCAGTACTGACTGAGTAGGGATTAGAAGAAACGCTGCCTTTACAAAACGAGATTAGGTTTAAAACATGGCTCTTCTAGGGTACATACATCCTTTCAAACTGGCACATCCCCTCTCTGCCACCCTTTCACCTCCGCTCAAGAAGACATACAGGAATTGGCCTTCTTTTAGAGTGCACAGAAGACTGAACTCTTGAAGCAGTGGGATTTGAGTTTCTGACGGAAGCACGGGCTACTTTTCCTGCCCAACGACCCAGAAGCTGGCCCTCGGGAAGGTGTCTTTTTTGTGACCAACTAACTTCTCTTCTAGGCAGAAAGCATCTCCTCTGATGAAATGACAGTGGCAACGACCAAAGCTCATGGGTGGGAGGGAGTTTTCTGTAGATTCGGTACTGTGCCACGCACTTTGTAGACATCTCGTTTAGTCCCCTCCACAATCCCAGGTGCCAGACACATCATTGTCCCCATTTTACAGATGGCAAAGCCAAGACATAGTGAGGGGGAGGAGTTTGCTTGAAGCCACACACAGGTATTTGAACTCCTGTTTGTTCTTCTAGAACTGACTTAAAAAAACAAAGAGGGTAGCCATTTTACAATAGAACAAGCTATATATTACTCCAGGATCCAGACCTCATTAGCATCCTTGGGGGAGAAAAACCCATCTAGGTTCTACTCTTGAAAGAATTCGGTCTTCAGAGTTAGAAGAGCTGGTTCAAATCCCAGCTCTACCAATTACAGTTGCATGGCACAGGAGAAAAAAGCACTAAACTCTCTGATCTGCAATACCTTCATCATTAAAGTAGACTTTAATAACAACTGCTTCACACATCTGGTCTAAGGAATGAAGGAGATCATTTATTTGAGAGTGAAAAATACCACCATACACACCAGTGTAAAGCTTTTTGTGCCTCTTGCACTCAGGCTGTCCCTGATCTTTCACATTCAGAATTCATCTTTCCTTCACCCAATTTACTATTTCTTCCTCCACTCACATGGAAACTTCAGCCTCTCTGGCTGCCTGGATTGTATTTTTGTTCCCTTAGCGCTATTATTTTTACACTGCTTACGTGGACCATTGCCTCAGCTTCAGGGAACAGCAGCCTTAAAAAGCACGGCTCATTAGAAGCGCTAGTTCCACTTGCAGCTGCACTTGAAACAGAGCCGAAGAGAGTCGGGAGGGTGGGGAAGGGCTGCTGTGGGCCTCGAGAGCCTGCCCCAGTCCCAGTTTTGCCTCCTGCTAGTTTTGTTACCTTTTGACACCTGGCCTCCCTGAGCCTCAGCTTCTCGTCTATAAGTTAGACCTTGACTGGCCCACCTGGGAGGATTGTAGGAGCAAATGTATGTTGATTCTTTGGAAACCATAAGAATCTGGGGAGTGATTATGCAAGACAGCATCATAGCAGACATATATAGAACGCCACATGCGTAGCTCTAGAAGAAATCTAGGACAACCCCACACAGGAAGCACACAGAAGAACGGTGCAATGCTAGCAAGTGTTCAAGTCGCATTTTTAGAAGGCATTTGGCGGGGAGGGCTGGAGAAGCAGTGAGAGGCGTGGCTATTGGTCACAGATGCAACCGTCTGTGAGCAGAAGCCTATGGAAAAACCCCCATTGTCTACACGTGATGCTCTAGGAATAGACACATATGGAATAACCTCTGTCTGTGTGGAAAAGTCCAGTGACAAAAGAGGAACACCAGTAGCGTGCCTTGAAAATTTCAAAGATGCAATTCCTAGGTAGCACTAACCTGTTTCGCAGTGGTGTTGCAGTAGCTGGGCTCCTGAAAGGAATGAGGGTTTCTGAAGCGTGGGCGTTGGAATGGTCCTAGATGTGAAAGCAGAAGCTGCCCAGTGAGTGGGTTCAGGTGGCAGCCACGTGCCTTCTCCACCTGCAAAAAATCTCCAAACCATATTAGCTTTTCTCACAGCACACAAAAGCGCTGAATTGAGTGCCTTTGTCAAAAAACAACAAAAGAAAAAAGACAGGGCTTTGGATGATATCTAATTTGGTGCTAAAGTTGGAGTAAAATCCTATCTTGACTGTTGATGGTAGCACAGCATTGTCAATATAATTGACACCACTGAATTGTTTACTTGAAAGTAGAAAAAATGGGAGAAGTTGTGTTGCATGACATTAATTCTACCTGGTTAGATTCTGGGGTTATCCCTGTTACCCCGATAAAACTTTAAAAAAAAAATTCTACCCTGGCCACTTTTGTTCCTGCATTTGCAAATACTCGGTGCCAGGCATTGTTCTGTGTCGCTGAGATGCCCCCTGTGGACATATCAGACAAAATCCCACCTTTGCAGAGCAGGTGGGTTCTCAGGAGCAGGCAGGGCTGTGGATTTTGACCCATAGCAATAGAAGGGGTTTTAAAAGCCAGTCCCCTTGAGGCAGACACCATCAGGGTTTCATCCTGGGTTTTTTATTGGGAGCAGCACTGGGTATTGAAGAAGGGTGGGGGTGAGGTGGGGTACGGGGGAGGAGGAGAGAGTAGAGGGGGCTGAGAGCCAGAGAGGCACCAACAGCAGATAAGGGGGACAGAAAAGACCTGCAGGGTCTACTGGATCCCGACTTTATTCCCAAAGGCCCTGCCCAGCAGGTGCTCAGTGATGGTTTGTTTGAACAAAGTGCCTCATGAAGCCCATGACTACCCAATCAACCTGGGCTCCAAGGAACAGGGGCAGCACCCAGGTACCCCAGGTAAGGTCAAAGGGCGACCTCGTCTCACATGTTATACAGGAAGCAGAGGCAGGAGCTATGGTCTGGAAAGCAGAAATGGCAACAAATGAATCTTTCTTGCTGGTCCATGATGGTAAGAGACAGAAATGATTTGGCACTTGTCCAGGTGAGTTTGAGCCTTACCAAAACCCACCTGCAGCAGGCTGGCACTGCTTTTAGTTCCAACCACTATTTAGGCTCGATGTTAAGATGCTTGGTGCTTTTTTCCTAGCTATATCATCGGGAACTGTTGTAGTTTGAGAGCTGCCGGAATGCAATATACCAGAAACGGAACAGCTTCTAAAAAGGGGGATTTATTAAGTTGCAAGTTTACAGTTCTAAGGCCGAGAAAATGTCCAAATTAAAGCAAGGCTATGAAAATGTTCAGTCTAAGGCATACAGGGAAAGATACTTTGGTTCAAGGAGGCCAATGACGTTTAGAGTTTCTCTCTCAACTGGAAAGGCACAAGGCGATGACGTCTGCTAGCTTTCTCTCCTTGCTTCTTGTTTCATGAATCCCCCAGGGGTGTTTTCCTTGTTCATATACAAAGGTCTCTGGCTACTTGGGCTGTCGTAACTCTTGTGGCTCTAAAGCTTTTTCCAAAAAATGATCCGCTCTTAAAGGGCTCCAGTAAGCAACCCCACCTTGAATGGGTGAAGACACATCTCCATGGAAACCACCTAATCAAAAATTACCACCCACAATTGGGTGGGTCACAT
Organism: Tamandua tetradactyla; assembly: GCF_023851605.1. Classification (NCBI taxonomy): domain Eukaryota; kingdom Metazoa; phylum Chordata; class Mammalia; order Pilosa; family Myrmecophagidae; genus Tamandua; species Tamandua tetradactyla. The sequence continues at coordinate 72,359,081 of NC_135344.1, forward strand.
CTCCATGGAAACAATCAAAAAGATCTCACCCAGCTATACTGACTGAGGATTAAAGGACATAGCTTTTCTGGGGTCCACCACAGATTCAAAGTGGCACAGGAACTAACCAATCAAGCAGTAGGATAGAAATCATGCTTCCATTTACATAATAAACAAGTGCAATGTCTAATTGTATCTTAGAAATTATACTTTTTTTATAGCTTGCCTTCCTTACTCTTAGACCTTGAGAGGGGACATTGGATAACATCGGCTGCCACGTGAGAAACCCAGCCTGTGGTTGTGCTAAAGGAACTCTTTGCTGGAGATGCAAATTCAAGGGGCAGCTTACTCTGCCTAGTGATAGGTGACGGCAGTGGGGACTTCCTAAATGGCAATGCCACCCGGCTCAGGTGACCCTCCTCAGTTAGGCTTCGAGGCAAGAGTTCCCAGCCTTTTCAAGCATGAGGTTGCCAATAGACCATCAAAACATTTTAAAGGTCCCTATAAATAGTACTTGTATCATTTGTTTTAAAAATTCCTGTTGACAAGAAACTACAATTTGTTGAGTAGCATTTTTAAAGTTAATACTGTGTTTTATAGACAACAGCATCCACATATGCCACATATAATTCGGCCTACAGACAATGCTCTCATGGAGAAGAAGTGAAACTGAACTTGCAATCAAATGCATGAGAGCCCTGAGCATCCTCTTATTTGTTGCACCCCTCTTCTAACAGCAAAGTCATGATCTCAAAATAAACCCTATATTGAGGTCGTCAGACATATGAAATCCACCGTGGCTAAGCCCAGTTTTGAGTTCCCCCCGGGAGTTCCTCCCACTCACAGGTCAATCAAGTCCAGGCCCGGACCCAGTTACCTAGGAAGGAGCTGACATGACTAATAAAGCATATGCAGCAAGAGCTCTCCTCTTTCTTCATCTCTCCCCTTCTCTTGCACCATCTGTTCTCTCCTGAGTGCCCAAATGCCACACACTGCCATGAAGCTCACCTGGCTTGTTCCCCAGCTCTGCTTGCCGTGAATCGTCTTGGGCGGGACACCGTGCCTCACATGTGACATGCTTGAGAATCGTCCATCAAAAAGTTTTGGCCGTGGGTGGTGGTAAAGGCAGCACAACACTGCAAACGTAATTAGTAGCACTGAATTCTATACCTGAGCATGGTTAAAAAGGGAACTTTGGGGTTGTATATATGTTACCAGACTAGAAATTTTGTAAAAAGAAAAGGCAATGCAAACAGTGACCCAAATGTGAATGATGGACTATTGTTAATTGTACAATTATAACCATATCTTCTTAGCAATTGTAACAAAGTACCATCCTGATATAAGCTGTTAATGATGGGGGAGGTATATGCAAAATCTGTTTTCTGCATGATTTTTCTATAAATCCACAATATTTCTAATTTTAAAAATGTGTTCTTAAAAAAAAAGGATTATCTGTTGGATCGAACTCTTCTCATCACCTCATGTGCTGGCTTGAAACTATTACGTTCCCCAGAAAAGCTAGGTTTTAATCCTGATCCAATTTGTGGGGACAGCCATTTTTTTTACTCCCAATTCAATATCGTAGGGTGTAAACTTTTGGTTAGATTATCTGCAAGGAGAAGTGGCACACCCAATTGTTGGTGTGAACTTTTGATTAAATGGAGATGTGACACTACTCATTCCAGGTGAGTCTTGAGTAGTTTACCAGAGTTCTTAAAAGAAGAAACATTTTGGAGAGAGCTTTCACAGATACAGACACTTAGAGAGGAAACCACTGGCTTCAGAAACTGGAAGAAATGGAACCAGGAGCAAGGACCAGGAGATGCCAACCATATGCCTTCCCAGATCACCCTTCCTTGACCTAAGGTAGCTTTCTCCAGATGCCTTAGGGCATATTTCTGGCCTTAGAACTGCAAGCTTGCAACTTATTAAATTCCCTTTTTAAAAGCTGTCCCATTTCTGGTACATTACATTCTGGCAACTTAACAAGCTAATACAGATTCTGGTACCAGAAGTGGGGGTACATCTGTGGTTTGCACATACTGAATGTGTTGGAATGGCTTTTTAAATGGATAAGGGGAATGAAAACCTTGTGTCTGATGCTCCTTTATCTACCTTGTCAACAGAGGAGTAGAACATATGGAATAAAGATAAATAATAGGGGGAACAAATATTAAAATAAATTTAGTTTGAGATGCTAATGATCAATGAAAGTGAGGGGTAAGGGGTATGGTATGTATAATCCTTTTTTTTATTGTTTTCATTTTATTTCTTTTTCTGTTGTCTTTTTATCTCTTTTTCTGAATTAATGCAAATGTTCTAAGAAATGATGAATATGCAACTATGTGATAATATTGTGAATTACTGATTATATGTAGAACAGAATGATCATATGTTGATGTTTTTGTTTGTTGTTAAAATTTTTTTAATTAATAAATAAATAAATTTTAAAAAATAAAAAAAAAATGGATAAGGGGAAGATTCTGGAAGAATTGTGAGAAGCTTGATAGAGAAGGCCTGAATTATTTTGAAGAGACTGTTGTTAAAAATGCAGACTCTAAAGATACCTCTGACAAGGCTTTAAACAGAAATGATGGATATGTCATTACAAACTGGAAGGAATGGCATTCTTTGTGGATGGAAGGCAGAATTTGAGAGTAATGAACTTGGAGATTTAGCAGAAGAAATTTCCAAACAAAATGTGAAGAATGCAGTCTGGCTGCTCCTTGCAGCTTATACTAACATGTGGCAAGAAAGACATAAGTTGAGAACTGAACTCTTGGGTACAAAGAAACCAGAAATTGATGGGCTGGAAAATTCTGGGCTTCCAGAAAGTGAAATCCCAGTGAATTGGGCCTCCTGTGAGGATTTCATCAAATATGGGAGCAGTCAGCCATTACAGGACAAGAGAGGACTACAGAGGAAGTTATCCAGAAAGGATTTGTGGAAAATCCTATTGTCTGATGGTTTTGATGCTTGTGTACTACATGGAAAAGAAACACACTTTTTTGTGAGACCTGTATGAATGGACCCACTGCCAGTCTGGACTAAATGAGACAGAAAAGGGACAAATTGAAAGACAAAAGACTTCAGAGGTAGAGCCATGGAAGCTAAGTTCTGGAACCAGGAAATCTTGGGCCAGGAGAGTGGACCCTCCTATACATGTGGAGAGGGTGAGTTTGCCTTGGAAGGACAGGGTGAGCCTTCTGCTTGGTTGCTCAGGAAGAGCTGTGCTGCCCCAGGCATCAGAGAGGGTGGAGCACCTAACCTGGGGATTGGGGGGAGCCTGACCACCATTGTTCAGGAAGGGCTGAGTGTGTGCCCAGGAGATAGCAGAGATCCCCAGTATTGCCCAAAGTCTGGAGAGGTAGAGCCAATAAAAAGGTGGTACCCCCAACAAGCCCCAGTCTTGCAACCCTTACCCCAACTTGAAAAAGAGCAAGGACACTGCTTAGGCCCTTGGAAAGGGTGGGACTGCTGTTTCCTAAATCCCGAGGATAAGTGACTCTCAGACTTTGAAATCCAACGGAGTTTGCCCTGCAGGTTTTCAGAACTGTTTTGGTCCGGTGACTCTTGTTTACCTTTCGATTTCTCCCTATGTCAATGGAAACATATATCCTATGACTGTCCCTCCTTTGTATATTGGCAACAGATAACTTGTTCTGAGTTTCACAGGTCCAGAGCCAGAGGAGAATCTTTGCCTTAGAACAGAGCATGCCTGCAGCTGACTTTGATAAGATTTTGTACTGTTTCTGACTTTGTATTGCATTTGTATTGCTACTGAAATGGTTTAAGGCTTTTATGATATTGTAATGGGGTGAATGTATTTGTATATGGAAAAAACACGTATTATGGGGGGTCTGGAGGGGTGACTTGTACTGATTGAAGGTATTGTGTATCCTAGAAAAGCCATGTTTTAACCCTGATCCAATCTTTGGGGGGCAGTCATTTCTTTCAATCCTAATACAATATTGTAGGACGGAAATTTTGATTTGATTGTCTGCAAGGAGATGTGGCACTCCTAATTATAGGTGTGACCTTTTGATTAGATGGAGATGTGACTCCACCCATTCCAGCTAGGCCTTGATTAGTTTATTGGAGTCTTTTAAAAGAGGGAACACTTTGGAGAGAGCCGACACAGATACAGATGCTTAGAGAGGAAACCACTGACTTCAGAAGCTGGAAACAATGGAACCAGGAACAAGGACCAAGAGATGCCAACCACATGCATTTCCAGATCACCCTTCCTTGACCCAAGGTGTCTTTCTCCAGATGCCTTAGTTAGGGCATTGTGCTGGTTTGAAAGGAAGCATGGCCCCTAAGAAAAGCCATGTTTTAATATAAATCCCATTTCATAAAGGTAGAATAATCTCTATTCAATACTGTATGTTTGAAATGGTAATGAGATCATCTCCCTGGACGATGTGATTCAGTCAAGAATGGTTGTTAAACTGGATTAGGGGACGACATGTCTCCACCCATTTGGGTGGGTCTTGATTAGTTTCTGAAGTCCCATAAAAGAGGAAACATTTGGGAGAGGGAGATTCAGAGTGAGCAGAATGATGTAGCCATGAGATGCAGAGAGTCCACGAGCCAGCAACCTTTGGAGATGAAGAAGGAAAATGCCTCCCAGGGAGCTTCATGAAACCAGAAGCCAGGAGAGAAAACTAGCAGATGATGCTGCTGTGTTCGCCATGTGCTCTTCCAGCTGAGAGAGAAGCCCTGACTCTGTTCGCCACATGCCTTCTCACTTGAGAGAGAAACCCTGAACTTCATCGGTCTTCTTGAACCAAGGTATTTTTCCCTGGATGCCTTTGATTGGACATTTCTATAGACTTGTTTTAATTGGACATTTTCTCGGCCTTAGAACTGTAAACTAGCAACTCATTAAATTCCCCTTGTTAAAAGCCATTCTGTTTCTGGTATATTGCATTCCAGCAGCTTAACAAAGTAATACACCTGGAAATCAGCATGTTTCAGATTATTTTGATTTTCTCCCCTAAAGTTTCTGGTGCTTTTGGAAGTTGGCGCTGACGGAGGCCCCTCGTGTTTGGGTTGCACGTGTCCTATGTTTCAGTCCGTTGCTGCTCTTTCCAGCCCAGCATCCAGACGCCTCTGCACACAACCTCTTGGGCACTCACGTCCTTCTCCACACCAGTAGCAGGTGCTGCTGTCGTCTTACACTAGAGAGCGAAGTGTAAGTAGAGAATGCCTGCTGAGCCCCTGCCAAACGTCATGTGTTGTAAATGTTTGATTATCACTTCTCATATTAGTAGCACTTGAGGCTCAGAGCGACCTGATAACTTGTCTCAGCTCATGCAGCTATCTGCTGCTGGGATTTGAACCCAGAACGGTTGATGGCAGAGCCATCCTCTTCCCATGGTACACTATCCACACCACTGAAATGTTCGGTGTCGAGTTCTTCTCAGGTGGAACGTTGTCCCCAAAACCTTGGACAGCTTCTAGACAGGTCTGAGTTTTATGGGGAATTTCGAGGGTCTGGCAGGAATGACTTATTCACAGATGCACATTTCTCAACTGCTATCCAAGGGACTCAATTCATTCGGAAGAGAATTCTGCAGACACTCCTGCTCCTTCGTGCTGTCTGAGCCTGAGGCATATTAGTCTTTCAGGAACTGTCCTAGGAGGGAAGCAAGGGTGGAGTGTTTGGTGGGCTGGGGGGTGCGGAGTGGGGCACTGGCTGCGCATGTGCAGAGCAGGTCTCAGCCCCAGCCCTGAGGGAGCACATGGGGAAATTCTCACTGCCTTTAGCATGCTTCTATCGCCATCTAGCAATCTTCTGGAGAAATAGCTCTCTCTGTCCTTCCCTGGGACATTGTGCCCGAGTCATCTGCTGTGCCTTGTGCAGTGTAGATTTTCGTGCTTTGTTTTTGTTTTGCTTTGCTTTGCTTTAGTAGCTATCTGTAGTCTTGTTTCTGAGTCCTACTGCATTCAAAGAGCTGTATGAAAAGGGAGCGTCTCCTCAGCTCCAAGGAGTTAGTCACTTCTTGGGAAGCCCCTTCCGGTAGCAATGATACCTTTTCCAGTTCCGAGTCCCTGACCTGTGCCCTCCACATCCTCGATCCAGCCCCACCTCTCCTTCAAGGCCAATGTCAAATGTTCTCTCCTCCAAGAAACTTTCAAAATCACATCTACCCCATGCCCAGTGCTTTCAAGGCATCGCTTACTCCAATTCTCCCAACGATCCTGTGAGGTAAGTATGATTGTTTCCACTTAAGGAAACTGAGGCACAGTGAGCTCAGCCCAGCAAACCGTCCTCTCGCCCAGTGTTCCTGGACCCCCATGCTCATTGACTCCTCCCTCTTCTGCTCTCACTTTTTCTCCATCTCTTTAGTGCCATTTTTCACTTTCGCCCCTGGGTTATGTCATCTCTTTCTCTAAACCAGAATCTCCATGAAGGGCATCGTCCTCTTCCATGTCATCTTTATAAACGACGAATCTTACACGCGGTGGTCACTTGATAAAAGGTTTGTGAATTCATTCATTTGACTCATGGCATTGCACCTGCTGCATTCAAACGTGCTCATGCGTGAGGGCAGCTGGTCAGCAGAATATGGTCAATTTGCAAATGTAAAGGGGGTCTCTATGATTGAGGGGGTTGGGGGAAGGGAAAGCTGCAGATAATTGAAAACAGGACTGTCTTTCTGAGGTCAGCGAGGCCATGGTTCTGGTGGCCTGATTAGCAGGTCAGCCTGGACATCCCATCCTTGAGCAGGTTCAACAGAGGAAGCAAAGAAAACGGTCTCACTCATTTACTGATTCTCAGCACCTCGGAGTCTGGCCGTGGCGGTGGGAGATGTGCTGGCCCTGGGGTATCTGCCCAGCCCCTTGACCTTGGGCAGGCCAATTGCACTGCCCCAATCAGTATTCCCCAGGGCGGAGTGAACACCATCAGGCCAGAGGACCCAGCTGGGATCAAACTGGAGGAAGGCAGGGAGGCCAGATGCTGTGGTGTGAGAGAGGGGAAAGTAAGGCCCAGGATTCTGAAGGAAAGGAGGCCTGGCCTGGAGGCTGCTTGAGAGGAGTATGGGCCCAACGAGGTTGCCAAAAGCAGAATTCAGGATGAGGCGGTAAGGAATTAAGGGTCAGCGGATGAAAGGAAAGAAAATAAAAAAACGGTGGTTGTGGGTGGTGCAAAGGTGGCTCGGTGGTAGAATTCTTGCCTGCCATGCCGGAGACCTGGGTTCGATTCCAGGAGCCTGTCTGTGCCAAAAAAAAAAAAAAAAGCAGGTGGTGGTGAAGTTCAAAATACTGACTGACTGGCAGGACATCGGCGGATGGGACAGAGAGGGGAACAGGCCCGTAGGTCCTTGCCACTCCATGGGGACCCTTCAGTTTCCCAACTCCGGAAGACCCAGGGGTCTCTGGTGAGGTGCTAGGCAGTAAGTAGGCCCCTGGGGGCTGGGGTAGTCGGCCATCAGAGAGTAATTCAGCATTTTAAAAACCACCTCCACCCTTAGGGTAGATTCTGGATGAGTATCAGCACTGGGTATAAGAAAGAGGGGCGAGTATGTGCACATTTGAGATTGAATAAAGTGTGGACAATGACAAAGGGAAAGTGACAGCCAGCATGAAGGACCACCCTTCAGTCTGTTCAGCCTCCCTGTCACGGTGGGTCTGGGGGCCTCTGGAGTCCATAGCTCTGGTTCACCCGCCCAGGGAAGGCAGCTCTGGCATGGAGCACCTGTCCAGCTGGCCAGGTGACGTCTGAGACCAGGCACCTAGCTGGTCGGCTGGGCTGGTGCCCAGAATGGGGACACTGCAACCTGATCCTGGCAGTGGCTCTGTCCCCTCATCAGTCCCCACAAGGCCACAGGTGGTTCTTTCCCACCAGCTGGAGCCAAACCCCAAATCCCTGCCAGCTGAGAAGAACCAGCTGTGCTATTTGGCTCTGCATATCATGACATATGTGGCTCTAATCCCACTCCCTATGGTGGTCTGGAGCTACGTACCCCAGAAAACATGTTCTTCAACTTAATCCATTCTTGTGGGCGTGACCCCATGGTAAGTAGGACCTTTTGATGAGGAAGGTCTCATTAAAACTAATTAGGCCTATTAATCGGGGGCTTCTGAATCGAGATGGGTCTCAATTCTATTACTGAAGGCCTTATAGGAAAGAGCACAGAGAGAGAGAAAAGTCACAGAGGGAGATGCCAGAAGCTGAGAGTCAACAGAACCTGGAAGAGAAGGGAATGGCCAGGAGAGGACATCATGTCCATTGGCATGTGACAGAAGAGCCCAGGACCAAGGATGACCAGCCTTCAGCCCCAGAACACCGATCTTCAGGAAGAAAGTATCACCTTAATGATGTCTTGATTTGGACTTCTCCTAGCGTCAAAACTGTGAGCCAATAAATTCCCATTGTTTTAGTTTCTGGACTGCTAAAGCAAATACCATGCAATGGGTTGGCTTAAACAACGGGAGAGGCCAGAAGAGGCCACCATGTGCCTGGGAAGCAAATAACTTGTTCTCTAGGTTTCACAGGCCCACAGACAGGGAGGAACTGTGGCCCAAGACAGACCACACCCATATCCAACTTTGATGAGACTTTGTACTTTGCATTGTTTCTGAAATGACATAAGGCTTGTTGTGGTGGAATGAATGCATTTTGCAAGTAGAAAGAACATGTCATTTGGGGGTCCAGAGGGTGCAGTATGATGGTTTGGAGCTATGTACCTCAGAAGAACATGCCCTTAAACTTAATCCATTCCTGTGGGTAAACAGAACCCTTTGATGGGGTTGCTTCAGATATGCCCCAAGATGGGTCTTAAACTTGTTACTGAAGTCCATATAGGAAAGGTCACAGAGGAAGGTAAAAACCACAGAGGGGGAAGCCAGAAGACCTTCAACAGAACCCAGAATAGAAAGAGGCCAGGAGAGGCCGCCATGTGCATTATCATGTGACAGAGACGCTCCAAACCAGGGATCACCAGCAGCCAGTCCCCGAACACCCATCTTCCAAAAGAAAGCATTGCCTTGATGACGCCCTGATTTGGACTCCTGTTAGTCTCAAAACCATGCACCAATAAATTCCCATTGCTTAAGCCAACCCATTACATGATATTTGCTTTAGCAGCCAGGAAAATGAAAACACTCCCCTAGAATTTCTATGAAAAGATCCAGAAATTCTGACTTTCCAAGAAGGAACCTGGTGCCTATGGGTTTGTGAAAAAAAATAACAGATGTGCAGGTTTTCACAACCAGTTTCTCAATTCTACAGGTGCCAAAAAGGTGAAAGGACATAATCCCCTCCTTGGAGTGTCCCACCTGTGATTCATATTACAGCCGGCACGTTACCAGAATGATTTGAGTACACTTTTCTTTTCTGTTTCTATTCATTCTCCACACTTGGGGAGTTCATTTTGCATCACAGTTTTACTTGGGCCATCTAAAACTATTTCTGTCTTCCCATATGTGTTTGACTATCACTAATTGGGGAGTTATTTTTAGTATTTCCTCTTCTTTCTGCCTTTGCAGATCTGCCCTATTTAGGAAAAAAATCTAGAAAGAGTAGTCTTTTTTTTTTTTTTTTTTTTTTAGGGGAATACCAAAGATGCCTTTAAAATTCTACATATAACCTTTTCATGTTCCGTTTGGAGGTCAGTGAAGGACACCAAAACCCCCAGATCCTGGATTTTATTCCCTACTGTCTGTGCCGGAACAGAAAAAAAAAAAACCCAAAGATCTATTCACTCATTAACCGCCAGGTTAGTGCCAGCTCTTCTGATAAATCCTCTGTATTTCCTCCCATCCCGCCCCCACCTCAGCCAGACCCCACACCCTATAATCCAACCACCACCCTAGAACTAGAGCTTAGTTATGCTATTTTACATTTTAAATACTACCTATAGCCCCACAGAATTCTGACAAATTTAAAGTTGCTTTATGAAAGTAAATATGAAGAATTCAAATTGGATTTCAAATGAGTTTCAGCTAACCCATACCCAAAAGCAACCTCTATCTATTAATTAACTTGATATAGAACTTTAGAAGTATCTTAGTTCTTTAAATAAGAACAATCTTTGCACCCAAATATTTATTGATGTCAAAATTAAGAAATCATATTTTCTTATCATTTGGTTCAATGTTTTGGTTTTAACCACCATTTAACAACAACAACAACAAAAATAGTCAAAAAGCAGTTTCTGACCCACACAGAAATATCAATCTTTTACTGAATTTAACCAGGGTAGACTGAGTGGTGAAAGTCAGAAACAGGTTATCATTGAACCACATTTAATTTCTGTCCATTCTTCACATCTTAGAGACACAATTAGCACCTCTTTCAAGTCTGTGAGCAGAGAACCGTATTAAAAAGAGTAATTTAGAAAGAATTAACCTGCTTTTGTTAAAAAGAAACTTTGTAAGAAATTAAGTTTAAAGAATAATCATAATTATCCCTTGAACCGTTTAAAGGCCAGAAGAAAAGTGAGAGATAGCTTGGTTCATAAGGTAGTCACTTTAATAGATATGGACAGTAACAAATAAATATACAATCTCTATATACAAAAAAGAATAATCATAACTTTATTTCAGCTATTGCTATCTTCTCAGGCTCTCTCATTATCCTATAGATTCAGGAAATTTATTGGAAAAGGAGAAGGGAAAGTTCTTGGTTTCACACACTGGTAGGACAGTCTAGTATGACCATGTCCAAATTCAAACTTTAAAATTTTAGAGATCATTAGTGATAGATCTGCAGTTATTGAAAAATAAGTAGATGTATCTCTGCTTCTCAAGTAAGAGGTGATACATACAAAATACGGGTAGGTTCAGAGCAGACTCAAATCTGAATGTGATTACATATCACCTGGAGATCTTGAAGAAATGAAGACTGTGATCAGAAGGGCAGAGCCTGGGATTCTGCTCCCAGGTGATATGCATGCTGCTGATCCAGGGACCACACTTTGGTGGCCAGGATGGAGGGAGGGTTCTGTGTCGGTGGTGGTGATTCATTAGTCTTCCAGATGGACCTGAGAGCTTCTTATTCATCTTGGAATCCCCAGCACCTAGGAAGTGCCCACCATCAAGCAGAAGGTCAACTAATATTGACAGGATGAATAAATCTTAGTGTTTCCTTCTCTGGAAAATGGAGAAAGTACTTCTCTTAGATGTGGATGAGATCAATCCCAAAGTATTCACGCTTCTTGAAAATTGAAGGGAGACTTGGAAATAGAGAATATGAAAATTCACCAGCATGAAAGCACCCATCATTCCACCCAATGCCATATCCTTTTTGTAGAAATGATAGATACAAAAGGAAAACAAATAGTTTGGTGAGCCTCGATGGCTGTGCAGCCAAGGAAAAATTCCAGAGAGGATGGGCATGGGGAGAGCATGTAATAGGTGTTCAACAAATATCAGCTGCATAGATAAATGGATAGACAAATAAATGAAGATGTGACTTTGGTCAAAGACAGATGAAACACATCCAGGCCAATCATATATTTCCTTCCCTCCTTCAGAAAATGAAGAAACATATTTGCAAAACATATTCATTGTATGCACAGGACTATCCACACAACAGGGAATGTTTTTTGTTTGCTCTCTTTTTTGTTCTCGCAGCCTTTTCCCCTTGGTGCAGTCTGCAGAATTGCAGTTTCAAAGGAGCTGACAAGAAGGCTGGTCAGGTGATCGGGGAAGGTAACAGATGGCCGCGTGTCCTCATTTTGCAAATGCCTCTATATCCGTGCTGCTTAAAAGCATTCTAACTAGGCTGGAAGATGGCGGCTTAGTAAGACGCGCGGATCTTAGTTTCTTCTCCAGGACACCTACTAGGGGAATAGAAATGATACAGAAAGCGCCCAAAGCCACAACAGAGATAAAAAAGACAGCGTACCCCATCCTGGAACGGCTGGCTGGCTGAGAGAAGCAGCTCGGGTGAGATCGCCGAGGCGCGCGGGCCTTACCGGGCGGGGTGGCAAGCGGCCGGAGTTACTCCCTTCCCCCTTCCCGGGCCGGCTGGGAGAATTGGAAAGGCGGTCCCCTGAAACAAAGACAGCTGGCGCCCACACCACGCGCAGCCCCCGGACCAACTGAGAGAATTGGATCGGAAACCCCCAGGCCGCGGAGAACGGTGACGGGTGGGGGAGGCCCCTTCCAAACCCGTGACTCCCGGGGAACGTGCACTCTCTCGGGCGGGCCGCTGCCGCTGGCGCCCTCCCGCCACGCTTGTTGCCCAGGGCCGACTAGGAAATTCGGACGGGCTCTTTCCCTGGCTGCGGCGACCAGCAAACCTCCCTGCGTTCGGACCCCGGGCCGGCTCAAGCCGTTTCGGCTAGCGAACCCCCAGGAAGGCGAGAGTTTTCCAAAGTTTAAGGTCCCACAGCACCTTTTACTGGTGGGACCCGCAGACAAACGTGTGCCACGAGCGCCACCTACTGGGCAGGATAAGAAAAACAGAACCCAGAGATTTCACAGAAAAATATTACAACCTTGCTGGGTCCAACACCAAGAGAAATCTGAATAAATGCCCAGACGCCAGCAGCAGAAGATAACTGTCCACGCTCAAAAGATTGAGAATATGGCCCAGTCAAAGGAACAAACCAATAGCTCAAATGAGACACAAGAGCTGAGACAACTAATCCTGAATATACGAACAGAAATGGAAAACCTCTTCAAAAATGAAATCGATAAATTGAGGGAGGACATGAAGAGGACATGGGCTGAACATAAAGAAGAAATAGAAAAACTGAAAAAACAAATAGCAGAACTTATGGAAGTGAAGGATAAAGTAGCAAACATAGAAAAAATAATGGATAGCTACAATGATAGATTTAAAGAGACAGAAGATAGAATTAGTGATTTGGAGGATGGAACATCTGAATCCCAAAAAGAAACAGAAACTATCGGGAAAAGAATGGAAAAATTTGAACAGGGTATCAGGGAACTCAAGGACAATATGAACCGCACAAATATACGTGTTGTGGGTGTCCCAGAAGGAGAAGAGAAGGGAAAAGGAGGAGAAAAACTAATGGAAGAAATTTTCACTGAAAATTTCCCAACTCTTATGAAAGACCTAAAATTACAGATCCAAGAAGTGCAGCGCACCCCAAAGAGATTAGACCCAAATAGGCGTTCTCCAAGACACTTACTAGTTAGAATGTCAGAGGTCAAAGAGAAAGAGAAGATCTTGAAAGCAGCAAGAGAAAAACAATCCATTACATACAAGGGAAACCCAATAAGACTTTGTGTAGATTTCTCAGCAGAAACCATGGAAGCTAGAAGACAGTGGGATGATATATTTAAAATACTAAAAGAGAAAAACTGCCAACCAAGACTCCTATATCCAGCAAAATTATCCTTCAAAAATGAGGGAGAAATTAAAACATTCTCAGACAAAAAGTCACTGAAAGAATTTGTGACCAAGAGACCAGCTCTGCAAGAAATACTAAAGGGAGCACTAGAGTCAGATACAAAAAGACAGAAGAGAGAGATATGGAAAAGAGTGTAGAAAGAAGGAAAATCAGATATGATATATATAATACAAAAGGCAAAATGTTAGAGGAAAATATTATCCAAACAGTAATAACACTAAATGTCAATGGACTGAATTCCCCAATCAAAAGACATAGATTGGCAGAATGGATTAAAAAACAGGATCCTTCTATATGCTGTCTACAGGAAACACATCTTAGACCCAAAGATAAACATAGGTTGAAAGTGAAAGGTTGGGAAAAGATATTTCATGCAAATAACAACCAGAAAAGAGCAGGAGTGGCTATACTAATATCCAACAAATTAGACTTCAAATGTAAAACAGTTAAAAGAGACAAAGAAGGACACTATATACTAATAAAAGGAACAATTAAACAAGAAGACATAACAATCATAAATATTTACGCACCGAATCAGAATGCCCCAAAATACGTGAGGAATATACTGCAAACACTGAAAAGGGAAATAGACTCATATACCATAATAGTTGGAGACTTCAACTCACCACTCTCATCAAGGGACAGAACATCTAGACAGAGGATCAACAAAGAAATAGAGAATCTGAATATTACTATAAATGAACTAGACTTAATAGACATTTATAGGACATTACATCCCACAACAGCAGGATACACCTTTTTCTCAAGTGCTCATGGATCATTCTCAAAGATAGACCATATGCTGGGTCACAAAGCAAGTCTTAACAAATTTAAAAAGATTGAAATCTTACACAACACTTTCTCGGACCATAAAGGAATGATGTTGGAAATCAATAATAGGCAGAGTGCCAGAAAATTCACAAATACGTGGAGGCTCAACAACACACTCCTAAACAACGACTGGGTCAAAGAAGAAATTGCAAGAGAAATTAGCAAATACCTCGAGGCGAATGAAAATGAAAACACAACATATCAAAACTTATGGGACGCAGCAAAGGCAGTGCTAAGAGGGAAATTTATTGCTCTAAATGCCTATATCAGAAAAGAAGAAAAGGCAAAAATTCAGGAATTAACTATCCATTTGGAAGAACTGGAAAAAGAACAGCAAGCTAACCCCAAAGCAAGCAAAAGGAAAGAAATAACAAAGATTAGAGCACAAATAAATGAAATTGAAAACATGAAAACAATAGAGAAAATCAATAAGGCCAGAAGTTGGTTCTATGAGAAAATCAATAAGATTGATGGGCCCTTAGCAAGATTGACAAAAAGAAGAAGAGAGAGGATGCAAATAAATAAGATCAGAAATGGAAGAGGAGACATAACTACTGACCTCACAGAAATAAAGGAGGTAATAACAGGATACTATGAACAACTTTACGCTAATAAATACAACAATTTAGAGGAAATGGACGGGTTCCTGGAAAGACATGAACAACCAACTTTGACTCAAGAAGACATAGATGACCTCAACAAACCAATCACAAGTAAAGAAATTGAATTAGTCATTCAAAAGCTTCCTAAAAAGAAAAGTCCAGGACCAGATGGCTTCACATGTGAATTCTACCAAACGTTCCAGAAAGAATTAGTACCAATTCTCTTCAAACTCTTCAAAAAAATCGAAGTGGAGGGAAAACTACCTAATTCATTCTATGAAGCCAACATCACCCTCATACCAAAACCAGGCAAAGATATTACAAAAAAAGAAAACTACAGACCAATCTCTCTAATGAATACAGATGCAAAAATCCTCAATAAAATTCTAGCAAATCGTATCCAACAACACATTAAAAGAATTATACATCATGACCAAGTAGGATTCATCCCAGGTATGCAAGGATGGTTCAACATAAGAAAATCAATTAATGTAATACACCATATCAACAAATCAAAGCAGAAAAATCACATGATCATCTCAATTGATGCAGAGAAGGCATTCGACAAGATTCAACATCCTTTCCTGTTGAAAACACTTCAAAAGATAGGAATACAAGGGAACTTCCTTAAAATGATAGAGGGAATATATGAAAAACCCACAGCTAATATCATCCTCAATGGGGAAAAATTGAAAACTTTCCCCCTAAGATCAGGAACAAGACAAGGATGTCCACTATCACCACTATTATTCAACATTGTGTTGGAGGTTCTAGCCAGAGCAATTAGACAAGAAAAAGAAATACAAGGCATCAAAATTGGAAAGGAAGAAGTAAAACTATCACTGTTTGCAGACGATATGATACTATACGTCGAAAACCCGGAAAAATCCACAACAAAGCTACTAGAGCTAATAAATGAGTACAGCAAAGTAGCAGGTTACAAGATCAACATTCAAAAATCTGTAGCATTTCTATACACTAGTAAGGAACAAGCTGAGGGGGAAATCAAGAAACGAATCCCATTCACAATTGCAACTAAAAGAATAAAATACCTAGGAATAAATTTAACTAAAGAGACAAAAAACCTATATAAAGAAAACTACAAAAAACTGCTAAAAGAAATCACAGAAGACCTAAATAGATGGAAGGGCATACCGTGTTCATGGATTGGAAGACTAAATATAGTTAAGATGTCAATCCTACCTAAATTGATTTACAGATTCAATGCAATACCAATCAAAATCCCAACAACTTATTTTTCAGAAATAGAAAAACCAATAAGCAAATTTATCTGGAAGGGCAGGGTGCCCCGAATTGCTAAAAACATCTTGAGGAAAAAAAACGAAGCTGGAGGTCTCGCGCTGCCTGACTTTAAGGCATATTATGAAGCCACAGTGGTCAAAACAGCATGGTATTGGCATAAAGATAGATATATCGACCAATGGAATCGAATAGAGTGCTCAGATATAGACCCTCTCATCTATGGACATTTGATCTTTGATAAGGCAGTCAAGCCAACTCACCTGGGACAGAACAGTCTCTTCAATAAATGGTGCCTAGAGAACTGGATATCCATATGCAAAAGAATGAAAGAAGACCCATCTCTCACACCCTATACAAAAGTTAACTCAAAATGGATCAAAGATCTAAACATTAGGTCTAAGACCATAAAACAGTTAGAGGAAAATGTTGGGAGATATCTTATGGATCTTACAACTGGAGGCGGTTTTATGGACCTTAAACCTAAAGCAAGAGCACTGAAGAAGGAAATAAATAAATGGGAACTCCTCAAAATTAAACACTTTTGTGCATCAAAGAACTTCATCAAGAAAGTAGAAAGACAGCCTTCACAATGGGAGACAATATTTGGAAATGATATATCAGATAAAGGTCTAGTATCCAGAATTTATAAAGAGATTGTTCATCTCAACAACAAAAAGACAGCCAACCCAATTACAAAATGGGAAAAAGACTTGAACAGACACCTATCAGAAGAGGAAATACGGATGGCCAAGAGGCACATGAAGAGATGCTCAATGTCCCTGGCCATTAGAGAAATGCAAATCAAAACCACAATGAGATATCATCTCACACCCACCAGAATGGCCATTATCAACAAAACAGAAAATGACAAGTGCTGGAGAGGATGCGGAGAAAGAGGCACACTTATCCACTGTTGGTGGGAATGTCAAAGGGTGCAACCACTGTGGAAGGCAGTTTGGCGGTTCCTCAAAAAGCTGAATATAGAATTGCCATACGACCCAGCAATACCATTGCTAGGTATCTACTCAAAGGACTTAAGGGCAAAGACACAAACGGACATTTGCACACCAATGTTTATAGCAGCATTATTTACAATTGCAAAGAGATGGAAACAGCCAAAATCTCCATCAACAGAAGAGTGGCTAAACAAACTGTGGTATATACATACGATGGAATATTATGCAGCTTTAAGACAAGATAAACTTATGAACCATGTAATAACATGGATGGACCTAGAGAATATTATGCTGAGTGAATCCAGCCAAAAACTAAAGGACAAATACTGTATGGTCCCACTGATGTGAACGGACATTCGAGAATAAACTTGAAATATGTCATTGGTAACAGAGTTCAGCAGGAGTTAGAAACAGGGTAAGACAATGGGTAATTGAAGCTGAAGGGATACAGACTGTGCAACAGGACTAGATACAAAAACTCAAAAATGGACAGCACAATAATACCTAATTGTAAAGTAATCATGTTAAAACACTGAATGAAGCTGCATCTGAGCTATAGGTTTTTGTTTTGTTTTGTGTTGTTTTGTTTTGATTTTACTATTATTACTTTTATTTTTTTCTCTATATTAACATTCTATATCTTTTTCGGTTATGTTGCTAGTTCTTCTAAACCAATGCAAATGTACTAAGAAATGATGATCATGCAGCTATGTGATGATGTTAAGAATTAATGATTGCATGTGTAGAATGGTATGATCTCTAAATGTTGGGTTAATTTCTTTTTTTCTGTTAATTAAAAAAAAAAAAAAAAGAGAAGGGATAATTGGAGATGAAGGGATACAGACTGTACAACGGGACTGGATATAAAAACTCAGAAATGGACAGCACAATACTACCCAATTGTAATGCAATTATGTTAAAACACTGAATGAAGCTGCATGTGAGGTATAGGTTTTTTGTTTTTGTTTTTTTTGTTTTTTTTTCTTTCTATTATTGTTTTAATTTTTATTCTGTTTTCTTTTTATTTCTTTTTCTAAATCGATGCAAATGTACTAAGAAATGATGAATATGCAACTATGTGATGTTATTAAGAATTACTGATTGTACATGTACATTGAAATGATTTCTAATTGTTTTGTTAATTCTTTTTTTAATTAATAAAAAAAAAAAAAAAAAAAAAAAAAAAAAAAAAAAAAAAGCATTCTAACTAGAATAGCGTCAGGCATGTATTATCTTTTGATTACAGCCTAGGTTTCTAGAATCCCAGATTAGTGGGATTAGTTAAACCCCACAGCCTCATCCTTTGTGATGACCCCTATGCAACTGTTGCTGTCAGAGGCTTTCAGACTTCAATGAATTCTGCTTCGTGGTATCTTGTTTTAGTTTGGATTTTCCCCAGCATTAGTTCTTCAGATCGGAATGTGGTTGTGTTTATATATGTATTTTTTGTATGACTATTTAAAGACAAGCGAATGAATTCGGAAAAGATAAGTCAAGGTGACATAGGAGACCCGGGATAGAGCTGGGGCTTTTGCCTCTCCCCCAGTCAATCAGAAGCAAACATTAACCACATCATAGTTCAGTGACAGGATAGTGGGAAAGCACAGATGGATTTAGAGATGTGGCACAGTGGGGAATAGTTACTCTTTCCAATTCCTCTGGAGAAAGAGCTGAGCTAAGGAGAGAACTTAAGTGCACAGAACACCATAAAATCGCGGTCTGTGTCTATATTTAAGCTCCCCAGCCGCATTTTAGTCACTTCTAGCTGCAATCAAAGTGATTTTCAGGCATTCTGTCACCCCCTAGCTTTCCATCTAGCAGGAAAGGATATTCAGATCTTAAAGCTGCAGCATTTTTCCTAGTTTCTAAATGAACCTTTTCCAGTTTAATTTGCAGAGGGTTGGAGGTGGTGGTTAGAAATGTCATCTTTTCTTTATTCCTGAGAAGGATGAGAAAGAACAAATACAGGAGGCCCCACATGTTGAAACCAGCTGGAGACCTTTGGCTAGCCTAGCATCAAATTTCTTAAAACGTTTTTCTACCTGTGCTGCTGCTGATGGAGCTGGTGGCTCTTTGTGGTTTTTCCTTTTCCATTTTTGTAGTAGTTGCTTTCCATGCCTTTTGTCAAATATCTATTACAGGAATCCTTTGGAGGAGCTCTTTTCTCTCGCAATTGGCTCATGTTGCTCTCAGGGTAGAGCTCCCAGGAGGCCTCACTGAGAGTTGGCTCAGAAGAAGAAATGTGACCTGAGAAGTCCTGTTAGCGTGAGACTGTAGAAGTCTTCATCACAGCTGTGCTTCATGGAGACATCTCCAGACTCCTTTGACCTATAAAAACATTGCCAAAAAAACACCCCAGGTTTTGGTGTCATTTTCATCCTCTTCAAAAAAACAGTGACCATAACCATGGCAAGAATAAAATCTTTTTCACTGATGGCAAATATCTTTGTTTGAGTTGACAATTTGGAGGTAATTGATGTGATAAAAGTTCTATTTTTCCTAGGAAAATCAGTGAAGGAAAGAACCTGGGAAACTTTTCCAAGGAGAAGTGGACAGAATGATGCCAGGAAGAAATTGACCTTTCATCCACAGATGATCTCCATTATATAAAAGCAACGAAGACGTAAAGGTCTCTCTCAGGAAGCAGGAACTTAGAGGGAGGTGCAATACGGAGCATGAGCTTTGAAACTGAGGAGCTGCTACTGGCCATTGGAGGGAACTAATGAAGTCAGGCAGGCTTCCAAGAAGCACGATTTTCAGTCATTATAGTGGATTGAGTTGACATGGAAGAGATCCATTGCCCTCTCTCTGCCATCTTGCTTGAAATATATAAACACTCTGGATAAAATAGTACCCCCTAAAAAAATAGATTTCCATGCAAATCTCAGTTTACAAATAGGAAAAGGGTCCCAAATAAGAAGGAAACCAAGGCCAGAGCAGTAAGTAAGAGTGGAAGCTGCTGTGGCCCAGGGAACATCATACCCAAATAAAGGGCTTCGTAGGCTGGGAGTTGGATTTTTAACACATAAACTGAGGCAGGAGGGTTATGACAAGCCCATGGGAAAAGGAGGCACTTGCATAACATCAACAGTCTCAAAATTAATTGAAGTTTTAAAAAATTATCAGTATCAAAATTAAAACCTATACTCAGCTTTGGCTTATCCAAGCTTGTTTGACATTTTAAGTGGCACTGAAACTTTCAAGTGGTCCAGAATCTTTCTGACTGAACAAGTAAAGGAAAACAAAATGGGGCATTAAGTAAAACCAAGGTCAAAGCTATATAGAGACAAAAGGCTTCTAGAAGAAGTCCAAAGAGCTTTTCAGGGACCCAGTGCTGACTTCTGAGAAATGGTACCACCTAGGAAGCACCTTTGAAGCTACATCAGCTGCAGAGGACACAGCTGGGGATAGTTCGTATTGCAATAGCTAGGCAGGGGGTGCAGCCAGGGTACAGAGCCTGGGAGAGAGGGAAGGATATAGCCTAGGGAAGAGCATTCAGGAATCTCTTCCAAACAAACCTATGAGTAGTCTGTCTGAGCCTGGACTCCCTGGAAAGCAGAAACAGACACAAAGTGCAGTGTGAGGCCTTGACTGGAGAGTGAGGTCCAGTGAGCAGGAGTGAGGGAGAACAAGGAGCCAGAAGCAGGGAACGCCAGTGCCAAGTTGGCCAAGGTGACTGATCGCTCGGTCCTACAGAACCATCTGAGAAGCTACAGGAAACCATCTCAGGACCTTCTGTTAGAGGTGAGAAAGTGGGCCCCGTCTCCCATTTGCTAAAGGTTGGCCTAATTCCTGCCTCCCTGTGGAGAATGAACATTTCTGAGGTGTCCTACTCCACAAGGTTAACAGTGAGGCCCAGAAAGCAAGAGAGCATAACACATGCCTGAGGCAAGAGGCTCTGGGGTTGCACCTGCAGGAAATTCACTGGCGCCCAGGCAGAAGTGGTCACAGTGACTGAAATGAAAGTTGGGTAGGGCCAAGAGGATCTTGAAATGCTGTCTTTTCTCTGTCTCCAAAAGGAGGAGCTGTAGTTACAGAACCACTTTTCTGGCCCACGGTGCTGTGGTTGAAATCAGATTACATGACAGTAATAGCGTGAAATACTGTCACGCTGTGTCGCTGCTGCATCACTGCAGGGAGGCTGATGTTGCAGATAAACATCAGGCAGGGGAGGCTGGAGGGAGACTGGGGGACAAGACCAAGGAGCAGCGTCAGCAGCAGCAAAGCTCATGAGTCCTTTGGCAGAATCCATGGGAGCCAATGGACACTCCTTAGAGTATGTGGGACCAGCAAATGGCCAAGGCCTCTCAGGAGCCAGAGCCTCTGCTTTGGCTCTAAGGCAGTGATGTCTCCACTTTTAAGGCCACTTATTTAAGGCCACTTCCACCCATTTAGGGATTAGTAATAGCATCACCCCACTTCCTGGTACTGAAATCGTTCTTAGCTTACGAGGGTGCTATTGCAAATGCCACAAGCCAATTGGCCCAAACAACGGGAACTTTTTGTTTCATGGTTTTGGAGGTTAGAAGTCCAAAATCCAGAGTCAGGAGGATCATGCTTTTGCTAAAGTCTGAAACATTCTGGTGGTGGCTTGTCAAAAACTTAATTCTCCCTCCATCCCACATCCATCATCTCTTTCTATATCCTATGACTGTCCAAGCTTCTCTGCTTATAAGGACTCCAGTCATACTGAATAAAGACCCACTCGGATTCAAATTGGATTTACCTTCACTAATAACATCTTCAAAGATCCTATTTACAAATGGGTTCACAGGCGCAAGACCAGGGGGTGGGACTTGAACACATCTTTGTAGGGCACATGATTCGATCCATAACAGCTGTGATCAGTGACCCATTAGTGATATCTGTCCTGGGCACGGAGCTGGAGACACCAGCATGTGTGCCGTATTATTGACTAGCTCTCCCAGGCTTGAATGATGTTGACATTCATTCATTCATTCAAAAAACCATTTATTAGTCATCTGCTGTGTACCTGGCACCTTATTAAGTATAATCGGTACAAAGATGAAAAAGGTACAATTCCTATGCTGGTGAAGATGGCAATCTAGTTAGGGAGACACACATGTGAACAGATCATTTTAACCCAAACGATAACAGCAGCAATAGAGATACACACAGTAGAACATAAAGGAATATAACTTGAATAGAAATTTCCAGGTATGCTAATTTAGGTAGAGGCATAACTCAGCTGAAATTAGAGAGGTCATTTAAGGAAAAGAATTAGAGCAGAAAATTGGCCACCTTATAAACCTACCTGCATTAAGGGCAGAAGGCGTGGAAAGTTAAAGAGTTTGAGTTGTCCCGACCTCTGTTATCCAAGCCTGCATAGACTCGTCGTGGAGTTGGAGCTTGGCCCTAGGGGCCAACCGGTGGCTATTCAGTAAGCTTCTGGTTCCCACATAAGTAAATTTTTGGTGAATTGGTCTGTGTGTTTCCAGAGCCTTCATGCATTGTAGGACCAGGTGCTACCACAGTCAAGAGTGGGCTTCCTTGCCAGTCTGAGGTGGTAAGAAGAGAGAGATCTGGGGAGCAGAGAGAAAGTCTTAATAAAAGGTCTTTATTCCTCAACTCCCTTAAAAAGAGAAATACAGAGATGGAAAGAAGTCATTAATTTACCTCTTCTTTAAGCCAAGGCCCTCGAAAGCAGCACTGGTTATTAAAAAGCATATGAGGTCAGAACATAACACAGTTAATTCCAACAAATGCATGTTCTGTTCAGTAACGCCATATGTGACTACACAGTTATCCCTTTTCTCCACTCTGGATGTGGAGAGCAGCCAGGGGCTCTGAGCCTTTTGCTTCCTGCGGCTCATCAGGCTGAACAATGGCCAGGGAACCATCTATTCCAAGTTCAACTGGAACTGAAGGTGGACGTGTGAGGAAACCGAAGCCTAGAGAGGTGAAAAACCTTGCCCTAAATCATTTCATTTGCAAATATTTGTGAAGCGTCACTCCATGCTGGGCTCTATACAGTATCCATAGGAGCACATTACAAAGGCAGATTCCAGCCTGGAACCCATAACTCCTCCATACCAACTTGGGACTTTCTCCAGGGCCCCATTTGGCCCTGGCCGTCCAGTCCACGGACATTCACAGCACCCAAGAATTCAGTTCCAGGAGACCCAGAGCTCACAGCCTGCAGGACAGAGATCAGAAGTGTTGAGTTAGGGTCCCAGGTGAGGGAGGCACTCTGGGCTGGCTGGGAGGGCAGGAGGAGCCAAGAGGCTGGCACTTAGAAGATCCTGCTAGGTCTGGAAGTAGGTAAAGAGTGGGTCCCAGGAGTCGCAGGTCCTACCACATTACAGACCCTGGGCAGGGGGTAGACTGCAGGGGAGGGACCTGCATGTGGTCCCTCAAGGACTGTGCCCTGGATGCCAGGCCATGGAAATAGAGGCATCATTTCACCCCTGGCTTTTAAGGATCATAAAAGCTCAGACCCCCAAGCAGAAGCCCCTTTCCAAAACCTGGACTTCATGAGACCCTGTGCTGTTCTGAAACTGTTACAGACCTCAGAAAAACCATGTTCTTTTAATCCTAATCCAATTTTGTGGAGGCAGACCTATTTTAAGGTGGGATCTTTTAATTAGGTTGTTTCTATGAAGATGTGACCACCCAGTTATGGTGGGACCTTTTGATTAGATTAGTTCCATGGTGTCCTAATCCCATCCATTCAAGGTGGGTCTTAATTAGCTTACTGGGGTCCTTTAAGAGGGGAACATTTTGGAGAAAGCTCACATACAGATATTTAGAGATACTTGGAGAACTGACACTGAATGCAACAAAATGAAATCAAGACACAGATATTTGGAGATACTAAATTTGGAGATGAAATCCAGATTTTGCCCTGGAAAAGACAAATTAGGGCCCACAGAAGCTTAGAAAGGAGACCACAGGAACCAGGAACTGAAAGCAACAAAACCAAGGAGCAAAGGACAAGCAGACGTCACTATGTGCCTTCCCATGTGACAGAGAAACCCCAGAAGTTATCATTCTTGCTAGAGTGAAGGCATATTCTTGTTGATGCCTTAATTTGGACATTTTCATGGCCTTAGAGCGTAAACTTAATAAATTCACTTTATAAAAGCCAACCCATTTCTGATATATTGCATTCCAGCAACATTAGAAAACCGAAGCAGAATCCTTGCCCAAGATCTCACATTGATGACCAGAATTACATTTTCAACAAACTCAGGAGATTGGAAGCTCAGGGTTTAGTGTATTTTTAATTTTGTAAAAGATGTAGTTATGTCATGGTCTTAGGGTTGTGTAAACCTAAACCTATGTGCCCTCCACATATTTATAGAACAAGACCCTTATTTAGACAAGTGTTTTTCAAGCTGTAGGTTGAGCTCCATTAATCAAGCATCAAGTTAGGGGTCTTAACCAGCCATTTTTCACTCCCTGGAATGGAAAGGAAAAGAAAAGAAAATAGCAGCATGCTGGTGCAGGAACTTTTTTTCCAGTTATAGATCTGTATGTGTGTATAGGATAGTGATGTAAAAGTACTCCAAGTCCTGGGTCATGGTCAAAAAAGTGTGAGAAGCACTGAATTAGAGCACTTCACAGTGAGGGAATAAATGGTCCCCTTTCCCCTAGCTAGGAGCTGAAGAGGCAATATATAAGTTAATGATATATTACAAACTATTTTCAATAATAACTGCCTTTTATTAGGCATGCCACAGACAACTGGTATTATTATCTTCATTTTCTAGATAATTTAGGGTCACTTACCCTCATCTATTAAGTTTTAAATCCAGGTTCTTCTGACTCCAAAATAATGTCTTTTCCAAATTATACTATATTGTATATCCTATATTTCAATAATTCCTAAAGCTTATTGAAAATAGTATAAGTGCCTACTTTAAGGCTGAGCTAATTAAGAAAAAGAACAGGTTGGAGACTATTTTGTTGGCTAACCTGTGTGAAAAGTCAAGCAAAGTACTAAAAGGATGTGAGAAATAGTCTATAAACCACACAGCCCAGTGAAAATATCAGGTGGCATCGAGGCAGACGTGATCATCTTTGTGTCTTTCTCTCAGCTCTCGCCAATCCAGTGTCATCCTGGCACCACGACAGATCCAGGGAATTAAAGTCTGGGTCTAATCATGCCTGCTGGCAGCCTCTTCTGGAAATCCCTATGTGCCCAGGAGCCTCTAGTCCTGTCATCTCCTGCTTCCTCCTATCCTGCCAGATGGCTGCTCTTCTCAGGTCTGTCCACCACTGCCTGATTTCCCTTTACACCAGTGCAGACCAGAAGGCCTTCTCTTTGCCCCTGCACACATCCCTCCTACTCAGAACACAGAAGTCAACTTGACTTCAGATGGAGAAGGCTTAGCAGTCTGCACATTATAATGAGGTTTGTAAATGGGTTTTCTGCCTTCTACCCTCCCCAGGACAGATATAACAATGGTAGCTCTCAGGTGTCAGTTATCTAATAATTATGGCTGAACTTGATATTACTGTGAGTACATTGATGATATTTCCACTTTATCAGAAGTGAAATATATGGAATATGTAAACAGAAACCATCCCCCAAGTAAGGCTCATTGACCTCGGCATGGAGGTACAAGGCCTTCAATCCAGGCACAAGGAAAATCTGACTTGTACAAACCACCCAATAAATATGGGAGTGAATGAAGGAAGGAAGGCATATATCCTTGTGAGACAACTCAGTTTCCCCTGGAAGATGACACCTTTTCTCTCTACTGCAAATGTCAAAACTAACAATAGGAATAAAATGCTTTCATGCCTGAAAAGGAAACACCACATATGGAGCATCCCCAGAAACCTGAGGAATCCATCCATCCTGCTAACTACTCTAGACTCTACTACTAGAAGCTTCAGAAACCATTGCTTATCTTTTCCTTAACTTTGACATCATCTGCCAATAAAAGGAACGCTAAAGGCATTCACTCTTGGAAATTCAGGAAATGCAGAAGTGGTTGTGTTTGCCCATGTTCTAGTTTGCTAGCTGCCGAATGCAATATACCAGAAACGGAATGGCTTTTAAAGGGGGGAATTTAATGAGTTGCTAGTTTACAGTTCTAAGGCTGAGAAAATGTACCAATTAAAACAAGTCTGTGGAAATCTCCAATCTAAGGCATCCAGGGAAAGATACCTTGGTTCAAGAAGGCCGATGAAGTTCAGAGTTTCTCTCTCACCTGGAAAGGCACATGGTGAACACAGTCACAGTTTCTCTTTTGGCTGGAAGGGCACATGGCACGCAAGGCATCATCTGCTACTTTCTCTCCTGGCCTCCTGTTTCTTGAAGCTCCCCGGGAGGCATTTTCCTTCTTCATTTCCAAAGGTCGCTGGCTTGTGGACTCTGCTTCACAGTGCTACAGTATTCTCTGCTCTCTCTGAATCTCTCATTCTCTAAAATATTTCCTCTTTTATAGGACTTCAGAAACTAATCAAGACCCACTCAAATGGGTGGAGACATGTCACCTAATCCAGCTTAACAACCGCTCTTGACTAAATCACATCAACCAGGGAGATGATCTCATTACAGTTTCAAATATACAGTATTGAATAGGGATTATTCTACCTTTATGAAATGGGATTTATATTAAAACATGGCTTTTCTTAGGGGGCCTACTTTCTTTCAAACCAGCACAGCCCAAAACTAAAATTCTTTTACTATGAAGAGTGTGATTTACCTAACTTATCAAGTTTCATCCTCCTTGCGGAAAAAAAAGAAAAGCTAACAGTCAGATTTGTGGCCTATCTGTGCACATTTTTTGGGTTAGACTCAGATAAGAATCCATTTCATCCTTTTCATGTTCTTGTCCTTGTTTTTCTCTTCTTCTTTTTCCTCTCCTACTTCAATGATATGCCTCCATGCTATAGTCTTTGTGTCTCACCTCAAATCCTTTTTGGAATAAGATCAGAGCAGAAATGAATACATAAACACCTAAACTGAGGTAGGTTGGTGTCCCAAGTTTTCTAGGTCAACACTGCCTTTCTTCCACGTGTTTGATTTAGGACTGGGAGAGCTGACTTTGGGTGTGGCATGTTGGATCCATGGGAAATCTGTATCAACTTAACAATTTTGGACCCTTTTTCTTCTAGAGTCCAAAACAATTTTGGGTCCACAAATTGCACAGATGCAGCCCATCTGGAAGCTGAAGCTCACCTCATTCTCAGGTTGGTTGGTTGGTTTTTTAAATAATGATGTACCCTCAAAATTCCTGGCACATCAACAGGACTCCTTCATCGTAGTATTTTTAGGTCCACTATTTCCCTGCTGGTTCTGAAGAAATTACGTCTTTGATCTCTGTCCTCAGCTTCAAGCTGAAGGATGTTTACTGGAGGAAGAAGGGAATCAACAAGACCTTTATAAAAGAAGTAGCATTCCCAGAGTTCCTCGGCACTAATAGGGGACACAGATGCGCCTAAGTGAAGGAAGCAGGGCAGCCCTTTCTAGACCCCAAGGTGACTGACGTGTCTCCCACACAAACCCCAAACCTACCTCCACCCACTGCTGCTTTACTCACCTAGACCTGAGCCCATCTGTGCTGGTTTGAAAGGATGCATGTCCCCTAGAAAGCCATGTTTTAATCTAAATCCCATTTTATAAAGGCAGGATAATCCCTAGTCAATACTGCATGTTTGAAACTAATCAGATCATCTCCCTGGAGATGTGATTTAATCAAGAGTGGTTGTTAAGCTGGATTAGGTAATGACATGTTTTCACCCATTTGGGAAGATCTTGATAAGTTTCTGGAGTCCTATAAGAGAGGAAACATTTTGGAGAATGAAAACAATTCAGAGAGAGCAGAGCAGAACGACATAGCCATGAGAAGCAGAGTCCACCAGCCAGCAACCTTTGGAGATGAAGAAGGAAAATGCCTCCAGGGGAACTTCATGAAACAGGAAGCCAGGAGAGAAAGCTAGCAGATGATGCCATGTACACCATGTGCCCTTCCAGATGAGAGAGGAACCCTGACCGTGTTCACCATGCACCTTCGCACTTGAAAGAGAAACCTTACACTTCATCAGCCATCTTGAATCAGGGTATCTTTCCCTGGATGCCTTAGATTGAACATTTCTATAGACTTGTTTTAATTAGGACATTTTCTCAGCCTTAGAACTGTAAACTAGCAACTTATTAAATTCCCCCTTTTAAAAAGCCATTCCGTTTTTGGTATGCTGCATTCCAGCAGCTAGCAAACTAGAACCCCATCTAATGTGTGATAACTGCTTACCAAGGGTCCACTGCATGTACGGAAATAGCTTTTAAATTTCTAACTCCTAAGCAGGGAAATCCTTTTTAAAAACAAAATGTTACAATGAATTTAAATATATAAGTGCGGTTGGAGGGTCTGTGGAGAGTGGAGCGCTCCCCTGCTCTTGTTCCTGGGTGCATAGACTGAAAACCTGAAATGAAGCAGCTGCTTGGGCAGAACTTCCCATCCATAAACTCAGCCAGGGAGACAAGGGCCAGGCTAGGTGGACCAGAGCATCTAGTGTGGCCACTCAAGCCACTCCATGAGTTTAAGCCATTGCACCTTATTCGGGGTGGCAAGAATGAAGAGGCCTGGGGTGAAATGGTGAGAGACAGGATGGAGAGCTGGGAGGGGTTGGAGAGCAAAAGGCCTGCTGCAAGCTAAAGAGTTTCCTGAAGGCCCTGGAGAGAGAAAGAATCAAAGCAGAGGTGTGGCATGGTCAGGTGCTCACCCTAAAGGGGTTGGAGAGTGTGCAGTGGTGGGGCAGTATTTCTCTGACTATTCTCTCTGCCCATTTCTCTCTTTCTTCTCCTTCTGGGGTGTCCACAATGTGTATATTGATATGCTTGATGGTGTCCCACAGGTTCCTCAAGCTCTGTCACTTTTCTTCATTCTTCTTCTTGTTCCTCAAACTGGATTATTTCCATGGTCTCGTTTTCAAGTTCTCTGATTGTTTCTTCAGCCAGCTTCAATCTGCGGTTGAACCCCTCAAAGGAATTTTTAATTTCTGTTACTGTGCTTGAAAAGCAAACTCAGCCAACTCACCAGGAACAAGGCGGAGACAAAGAATTCAGGCAAATACTTTATTTCAAGGGGAAATGAGCTGTCCCCATGGTGTTTTCAGATATAGAGAGAGAAACAGCTGTGCTGAAATGGCAGGGGATAGGGTCTTTAAGGCTTAGGGTTAGGGAGTTGGGGGGGCAAAGTTTAGGCAGGTCTCTATTGGCTAGTTTTCAGAAATAGGGGGTTAAGTTAGGAGTTGACAGCTTTCCATTTGTAAAATTTAAAAGTTAGGTGCTGCTTTAGGCATGCAGGGTTATAAATGCCAGAAGGCAGATAGTAAGTAAGGGAAGTTTACCCATGAATGCATCTGCTGGAAGGTGGAGGCTGAGAAATGGGAGGTTATCAGAAGAGGGCACCTGATAGAGGGTGAAGGAGACGCAGGTCTGGTGTGGGTTGGGGTGAGAAAGGCGTTCTGAAATGTTTGCCAGGGGTGGGTTACATCTTGCAGGGAAGGGGTCCTGTTTTCCAGGCCTAACAGTAGTCTTCAGTTCTGTTTGGTTCCTTTTCATAATTTCCATCACTCCAATGATGGTGTTCTGCTATCATTTTCCTAATGTCTTTCAACTCTTTGTCCATGTTTTCCTTTAGCTCTTTAAGCATATTTAGGGCCATTTTAAAAAGTGTTTTTCTGATATGTCCCAGGTCTTGTCCTCCTCATTGATTGTTTCTAATGCTTTAATCTTCTCCTTTGCCTGGGCCATTGCCTCCTGTTTCTTTGCGTGTTTTGTAATCTTTTGTTAAGACCTGGACATTGTGATATTTTAATATTTTATTGCTGGAATTGAGACTCCAGAGTGTCTGTTTCTTAAACTTATATCCAGCCAGTGTTATTACAGAGCTTTCCTTGAATGCTAAGAGCTAAGAAAAGAAAGAAGGAAGGAAAAAAAAAGAGAGGGAGAGAGAAAGAGAGAGAGGAAGGAAGGAAGGAAGAAAAAAAGGAAGGAAGGGAGGGAGGGAGGGAGGGAGGGAGGGAGGAAGGAAGGAAGGAAGGAAGGAAGGAAGGAAGGAAGGAAGGAGGAAGGAAGGAAGGAAGGAAGGAAGGAAGGAAGGAAGGAAGGAAGGAAGGAAGGAAGGAAGGAAAGAAAGAAAACACCTTTCCCAGTATTTGCAGATTGACTTGTGCAGTGTTTTCCTTCAGAGCTCATCCATACAATGAGTTTAGAGAATGGCTCCAGGCTAAAGCATAGGGGCTTCCCTGGTTCTTTTAGCACATGTGAATTGTCTTGAAATGGAAGTCTAGCCCTAGGAGTTTGCCCCATTTACAGAGTTTGAAATGTCCCCTCTTTTCCAGGAAACAAGTTTCCTCAGTCCCCAAGCACCATGATTTGCTGCTTTTCCCACAGCAGTCTCCCCACAGGGAGAGCTCAGTGGGCCACCTTCTACAGGCAGGGCAAGTTCTGGGACAGCGAGTCCCTCAGGCCACCACCAAACAGACTGGGCCAGACATACATGCTGGGAGCATGTGCACGAGTGTTACTCTGCCTCCTCCAGAACCAGGACCTGGGATCCACCCTGGGAGTGTGGGCCAGCCCCATGCCAGACCAGTGAGGAGTAATGGAGGGCAGCCAGGGTGCTACACTGCTTTATAGTGGCCTTTTTCTTGATTTGGTGCTCATCTAGTTGCTACAATCCTTTAACTGTTTTCTGAAGCTTTGAGAAAGATGATTGTGCCAGTTCTTATAGGTTGTTCAAAGCTTCTGTGGGTGGCAGAGCCTTGAAGCTCTTCAGTCCACTGTCCTGATCAGAGTGGGCCCTCCTCTAGGTGCCTTTTGTGCCCCATTGTGTCTTCCATCTCATCTTTTCCATACTCTACACAGCTTCCTAGCCTGTCTCTGTCCCTTGCTTCTGCCTCTGTTACACTTCCAAGAAATCCATTCCTCCCCACAAAGAAATGATAAAAATGGGAACACCACTGGGGCTTAGTCACTGCAGTATTCTTAACTTACTCTTTCTTTCTTAGGTAAGAAGAATTGCCTAAGTTATTTTACATTCTTTCTATCATAAAAACAATGGAACTGTCATTCATTTATTTAATTATTTAGGGAAGAGAGCCTGGCATGTAATAGAAATTCAATAAATACTTGAATGAGTGAGTGAGTGAGTGAGCACTAGAGGGTTATGACATCCCTTTCAATGGCAATGCTTCATTGTGAAGGTGACCTTTAAGCAGGGAGAGGACACGATAGAGAAGACATGGATGGTTCATGGAGAATGACTGAGCGTCAGCCATCTCATCAGGAGAATTGCTGGCTTAGTGTCAAGTGTACTACTTGGATTTGGAGTCACAAGATCTACCTTTGCTGGTCTGGGATATGATCACATACTTGCTGTGTGACCTGAAGAAATGAACTTCTCTGGACTTCAGTTTCCTCATCTGTAAAATAATTTAAATTAGGGCCATCATCTTATAGGATTGTTGTCAAGTTAAATGTGATCATGATGCCTTTGTCATACCCCTGGGTGACAGGGAAGGATGAGAAAGAGAAGGCATCTCTGTGACTGTGCTTTTTCTTTCATTCATCATCCATTCAGTATTTATTCCTGCCTGGAGATTCTCCTTTCAGAATCCTCCAGCAAACCTGAAGAGCTTTGGGTTCAGTTTTCATGAGTGTCTGTTCCCATATAATGGGAAATAATTTTGCAGCAATCGTCTTGTGCCAGCCTTCTCTTGTCCCCTAGGTCAGCTCTAGGCCATGGACAGCTGTATATGTTGCACACTGCACAAGAACATTACATCTAAGGATATAATATGTATATGTTGTACACTGCACCTTTCACATTGTAGACATCATATGTATATTTATCATGACAAATTTTTGGCAGGTGGAACAAATATCTTCCACTACCAAAACTGACTATATTACGACAATTTTCCCAACAAATAAAAACAGGGTTTTTGAGGAGGATATGCCTCCTTAAAGGTAGTGTGTAAGATGATTTTATACACCACCCTAGATTTGCTTTCCCCACCTGACCAGGGGCCTCGGCTGCTTACTCAAGGAAGTTGCAGTTGCCCCACCATTGCCCGATACTAGCATCTGCCTCGGGCTCCTTGGAAGAAGAGTATTTGGCTTCCAAGTGGCCTCCATGGCATTCTCTGTGAGAGGGAGCCATGGCTCCAGCACCCAGGCATGAACCTTCAGACTCCAGAGGCAAGAGATGGGAAGGAGTTGGTCTGTTCCTTGCTCACCTCCCACCCGCGACAAGCTACTGAAAGAATGAGGGTCCTGTGGATGCTGCTGTCTTCCTAGTGGGCCAGCGACCACCTTTCTAGACCAGGTTTCATTTGTTCTCCCTGCTTCCCCTCCCCACCCCAGGTCCTTCTCCCTCACCCTCCACACCTCCCTCCAGTACAGCCTGTTAGCACGTTGTCTAGGGAGCCAAGCCCATGCAGGCTCTCCCGGGCCACCTGAATTCTCCAGCAGTTTGAACAATCCCACATCCCACTACAGTTGCTCAAACCTCCAGTAACTCAAAACCCTTTCCCTCTCAGCCTGCCTCCCTTCAAGTGAGTGAGGAATTTGCTCCTCTGGATCTTCCTCTCCCTGTCCCCCTTCCCCTTTATTGTACACATTTCCCAGTTGAGTTATCCCCCGTCCCACCTCCAGCAAAGACCTGATGTGTAACCCAAAGACGCCGTCCTTAGGAAGAGGGGACTGTTCTAGTTTGTTGCTGCTGAAATGCAACATGCCAGAGACAGATTTGCTTTTAATAAAAGGGATTTATTTCATTAGTTCTTCAGAGGAAAGGCAGCTAACTTTCATCTGAGGTTCTTTCTTACGTGGGAAGGCACAGGATGGTCTCTACTGGCCTTCTCTCCAGGCCTCTGGGTTCCAACAACTTTCCCCAGGGTGATTCTTTTCTGCATCTCCAAAGGCCTGGACTGAGCTGCAAGTGCTGAGATGAGGTATGCTGAGCTGCTTGGGCTGTGCTACACTGAGCTCTCTCATTTAAGCACCAGCCGATTAACTCAAACATCATTCACTGCAGCAGGCACGCCTCCTACCTGACTGCAGATGTAATCAGGAACAGATGAGGTTCACGTACCAATGGCTCATGTTCACAGCCACTTGGCCTTCAACTGGCCAAGTTGACAACTGAATCTAACTACCACAGGGACAGAGGGTCTGATCGACAATAACTGCAACTTCACATAATTGCTTCTGTCTTCCAGGGGTAAGTCATTTAGCACCAAGGTTACTTTTATTGTAACTTTGTCCCAATTTGACCTTGAGGCAGATGGCATGGAGCTCTGGGCTCTGAGTACCTACCCTGCCCCCCCACGCTGCTCTCCCTGCCTGGAACAGACCCCTCACTTGTGCAGGGGTGTGGGGGGTCCCGGCCACCGTTGCGGGGAGCAGGGCTGTCCCAGGGTGAGAAAAGCAGTGACCCTGCTGCTTGGAGGCTGTGACACGGTGCAGCCCAGCACTCAGGGATGCCCCCGCACTCCCAGATCATCGGGGTGTGTCTTCCCCTGAGGGTGCTGAGCTCAGGAGACAGCCTGTGGGCAGACCCCTTTCAGCAACAGGAGCGCTGACTGCACACAGGTCCTCTCTTCTCAGATGCTCCTCTTGCACAATAAGGATCTTTTCCTTCACCACGGTGGTCCTGCCAGGTCCCCGGCTGGGAGGTCGTGAGGTGAGGTCGCCCAGGGCATTTAACCTGCCTCTGTTAAAGGAACAGGTGGGGAGAGCCAAACCCTTTCTCACAGCCCTGCTGCCACACTGTGGCCTGCGAGCCCTGGCCACCGGTGCTGCCTTCCCACCTGCCCCTCCCTCGGGTCCCTCTGGGAATGAGATGAGAGTCTCTGGGCTGGAGGACCACCTCTTCCTGCAGAATACGGCATCTTGGCACACGGTCCCGAGGGAAGTCAGAGCTGGCCTCACATGCAGAGACCAAGATGCAGCCCCTGGGACAGAAGTGCTTTTAAGGACGTGGAGAACCATCTCCCCTGGTCCCATCCCAGAAGGGCCTATGATTCCCGAAGCAAGGATGATGGGCTCATTCCACGATGAGAGAGCAGGCTTAAAATCCATGCCGTCCAGCAGAGATATGGGCACAAGCAAAGACGGAGAACTGGCTGACTCAAGATAAATCCCACAAGGCAAAACACCTAGGTGTGCAGGCTGGCTTGCAGGAGGACCTGGGCTGGACCGGAGCTAGTCCTTTTGTCACATCGCTTATCACCATGTCTTTCACGAGAATGAACTCCAGAGACCAGAACTTACTGTAAGTGTCAACGAAAGAATTTGCCCAGACAATGTTAAATATGCAAGGATGGCTTTCTCCAAAGCTATGTGTAATAGCAAAGAGAATGACCAGAAGGCTACAGAAAGAAAGAGAGAGAGAAAAACAGCTATTGTAATAGAGCGAGGGAGACCAGAAGCCTATCACAAGGGGAAGAGGGAGGGCTCAATTCTTCTAAGCAGAGGGCAGAAGAGTTTTGAAGGACTTTGGTAAAAAGTCCTGGAAAGAGGAAGGGGAACTCAAGTAACGGGGTGGGTGGCTGGCCAGGGGTTAGCCCGAGTTGGCACTCAAAGTCAGCGTGAACCGGATTCTGTGAGAGTCAGTGGGAGGCCAGGGGCTAGAGACAAGGAGAAGCCTGTCTAAGGTTGAGTCAAGCTGAGGTGAAGTTAAGGCCAACTTGGCCAGTGACCCAAAGAATGTGGGAATTTCTTAACCTATGCTGTTTCCTGGATCACCCGGTTTAAATAAAATTCAACATTGTCGTAAGTTAACTCATAATGATTCTGATTTTACAGAATAGAATCGGCCATTTTTTTAAAATTATGCTATCTCCATAAAGTTCTGAGTTCTCAAAAATCTTGGGTTACCTGGAACTAAGCAGGCCCTACGTTTTAAAAACTTATCACCAGGGGTGTAAGGGTGGTTCAGTGGTAGAATTCTCACCTGCCATGCAGGAGACCGGGGTTCCATTCCCAGTCCATGCACACCCCCCCCCCAAAAAAAACAAAAATTCAACAAATGGTGCAATATTAACAGGACACTCACATGGAAAAATAATGAAATGTGACCCCACCATTCAGCATACAAAAAAAATATATAGCACCAACTTTGCTTTTGAATAGGCAATACATTCATATATGCAAATACCAAAACCATATAAAATGATACACTTTAGAATTTTTGCTTCTTCCCTGTGCCCATTCCCTGCTAGCCCGATAAATTAACCACTTTTATAGCTTTCTTATAGGTCCTTCCAGTGTTTCTTTATGCAAATACAAACAAAAATGAATATTCTTCGGGGGACATTCCCAAGGATGTGTAGATGTCCTAGACCCCAGAACTGGTCCGTGTTACCTTCTATGGCAAAAGAGACTTTGCAGATATCTTGAGATGGGAAAATTATTCTGGATGACCCACATGGAATGATAAAACTCTTCATAAGAGGGAGTCAAGAGGGTCGGGGACAGAGACAGAGTGATGTGATGATGGGAAAATGCCCCACTGCTTGCTTCGAAGGTGGGGGACGGGGTCATGAGCCAGGGAAGGTGGAGGGTTTCCAGAAGCTGCAGAGAACAAGGAGATTTATTCTCTCTTGATGTCTCCAGAACGAACGAGTCCTGCCAACTGATGGCCACAAGTGTCAGAGAATAAATTCATGTTGTTTTAAGCCACTACATTTATTGTCATTTGTTACAGCAACAATAGGAAACAAACCCAATTTATTTTTACCCTTCTTTATACAGAAGTTAGTATACTCCATACAGTGTATCCCAAAAGTCTTGGTTTGGTTTAGGCTTTAATAACTTCAGAAATATAAATGCTACAGACTTACCAAAAACAGTACTTGGATGTTTTATTATTTAAATCTCTTCAACGCTTATTTAGTCTTGTGAATTTTAAACAATATATTTTCTTTTAATTTTTTTGTTTCAGTATCTCTGATTAAAGATAGCAAACACTGAAACAAAGACATTAAAATTTGTTGTTCAAAATTCACAAGACTAAATAAATGTATAAGAAATGTATATAATTAAGTTTTCAGATTATGTTTTTTGTAAGTTTATATCACTTATACTTCTCACATTATTAAAGTTTAAAACAGCACTTTAGATTTTGCTCATGAATAATGTATCCTAGAGACTTTTCTGTGTCAATACAGAAGAGCTTCTTGATTCCTTCTACAGCCATGTGGTAACCTATCATGTTGGTACAGCATGATTTATTTAACCAGCCCTCTAGTAATGGACCCTTAGGTTGAACATATATCATGTTGTATGCATGCCGGTGTATCTGTAGGGGACATTATCGGAAAAGGGGATGTTGGGTCAAAACCCTACTTTTGGGGTGGGCCACAGTGGCTCAGCAGGTAAGAGTGCTTAACTGCCATGCCTGAGGACCCGGGTTCGATTCCCGGTGCCTGCCCATGTAAAAAAAAAAAAAACCCTACTTTTATAGAGTAGCTTTATTGGTTGTAGTAGATTTCTGGCAAAATGGTTGCAGTACTTCCCCCCTTCTCTGTGCTCACACCCTTTAGCAATACAGCTTTGTCACGCCTTCTTACCAGCAGTTAATTTCCCTACTGCTTGAAAGCTGACTGCCCTGTGACTTGTTTTGACCAAATGTTATTTTGACCAAATGACTTGTTTTGACCAATGTAGAGAAAGTGATAATGTAGAAGTTCCAAACCTAAGCCTCAAAAGGCCTTGCAGCTCCTTCTTTCTTTGTTTCTTAGCACCTGAGTCCTTCATCTGAAGAAGCCCAAGCTAGCCTTGGTGAAGGCAAGTGGAGAGAGGCCCAGCTAGGAGCCAGCACATGTGTTGGAAGCTGTTCTTGGACCAGCCACCCCAGTAGAGAACCAGAGACTATAGCCACGTGTGTGACCCAAGGAGACACAACAGATTTGTCCAAAATACCAGCCCACAGGCCTGTTTGTCATTTAAACCTAAATTTTGAAGTCATTTATTATGCAACAATAAACAGCTGTTATATCAGGCAAGGGGTTTCTCTTCACAAGGTTCATTTTGAAAGGGTATTCAATACATTCGCCACAGCAAGGAAATTACCAACTTTTAGAGTGATCTCAGAAGTTTTCTGAAAAGTTCATGTCACCTAGTCAAACACCTAGTAGGTGTTTGTGATGGTGAATTTCACGTGTCAACTTGGCTAAGTTATTATGACCAGTTGGTGATCAAGCAAGCACCAGTCTGATTCCTACTATAGGGATATTGCATAGATGGGTTTGCATCTATGGTCAGCTGATTGCATCTACCATCAACAAAGAAGTTTGCCCTCAGCAATGTGAGTGACTTCATCTACATTTGGAGGGCTTGAAGCAAGAACTATGGATATTAGCAGTCATAAAGGGCAATTTCTATCTCTAATTCAACCAGCCCATTTCTTCTGGGGAGTTCAACATCACTTTCACTAAGTTTCCAACTTGTAGTCTGCCTTATGGAATTTGAACGTGCCCATCCCCATGGTCCTGTGAGTCAATATCTATTGTAAACCTCTTAATATAAACATATATATTTATATCTCCTATCAGTTCTGTTTCTCTGAACCCTGACTAATTCAGTGTTATAATTATGGATAGACACCTCAAATCTGAGCATGCTAAAAACTGGCTGTTCCGTTAAATCATCTCACTTCAGAAAGAGAGGATAAAAAAGTTCTTGTGTATTAGAAAAAGTGGCTAGATGAGGAGATTGTTCTTCATGGGGCATCATGTTTTGCAGTTGAACTGCTCTCCTTGTTAAAGGGAAAACTCCATTCCTCCATTCCCCCTCCCAGCACACACTGAGGATTCTTCACAGTTCAAGGAGATCAGGAGAAGGAAAAGTCTGAGAATGCCTTGGTTAGCTTAATCTGGCTCAAAGGAAGGAGCACACTTAATTTGATTTCAATTCATAAACTAGCACAGCAGTGTTCTTCAAGATCAAGGAAATCAATTTAAGGTATCACTATGTGCTGGTTTGAAAGGACGTATGTACCCTAGAAAAGCCATGTTTTAATCCTAATCCCATTTTGTAAAGGCTACAGAATAATCCCTACTCAGTACTATATGTTTGAATCTGTAATTAGATCATCTCCCTGGAGATGTAACCCAATCAAGAGTGGTTGTTAAGCTGGATTAAGGGAAATGTGTCGCCACCCGTTTGGGTGGGTCTTGATTAGTTTCTGAGTCCTATAAAAGAGGAAGCATTTTGGAGAGAGCAAAGAATGCCGTAGCACCGTGAAGCACAGTCCACCAGCCAGCAACCTTTGGAGATGAAGAAGGAAAACACCTCCCGGGGAGCTTCATGAAGCAGGAAGTCAGGAGAGAAAGCTAGCAGATGAAACCGCATTTGCCATGTGCCCTTTCAGCCGAGAGAAGCCATGACTATGTTCGTTATGTGCCTTCTCACTTGAGAGAGAAGCTCTGGACGTCATTGGCCTTCTTGAACCAAGATATCTTTCTCAGGATGCCTTAGATTGGACATTTCTATAGACTTGTTTTAATTGGGACATTTTCTCGGCCTTAGAACTGTGAACTAGCAACTTATTAAATTCCCCTTTTAAAAAGCCATTCTGTTCCTGGTGTATTGCATTCTGGCAGCTAGCAAACTAGAACACACAAGTAGCACATTTTTTAAAAACAAAATAGTGTAGGTTACATAGGCATGTTCACTTTGTGAAAATTCATCAAACTCTACATTTATAATCCTACACTTTTCCATTTATCTGTTATGCTTCAATAAAATAATTAATTATTAAAACTAGAATAAAAATACTAGAATAGAATATAAAGTATTAAAGTACATTGCCCATAATAAGGGTAAGTGTTTTGTGAAGCTTTTGTTACAGTTAAGATGTGTGTGTGTGTGTGTGTGTGTATCATGATGTAAAATGCATTTCATATTGTGGATTGTGGTATTTTTTAAAACTTGAAAAGACTTTGAACTAGGGACTAGTCTCCATTTCCTATTGTTGTAGCAACTTCCTTGTTGAATTTGATATGCTTCCCTAGTAGAAGTGATTTAATTTTGACATTTATTTATTCATGCAGAAAAATCCTTTCCCTAGGGTCTTTTCAGCATAATCATTTTTCTCTATTTGACTGCTACAAGTAACTAGATTTTCTATGCTACATTAGCCAGTAAATTCATGAAGAGACATTCTCTTCTTGCTCCATATACTGTTCACAAAAGCATTAGCATGCATCATGGTGAGAAATTATGACATGGGTTTTATGCCTCAAGTCAGAAAAACTCCATTTCCCTAAATCATTGAGTCTTTGAATTTAAAGTGTCATGGGTGGTTATGGCTTCCGAACTGCTTACAGTCATAGGAATCCTCTCTGCAGCATCCAAAGCAGCAGGCTATTCATCTTGTGACTGAACACTTCCAATGGCAATGAGGCATCTCAGTTCATTGTTGAATAGTTTCTATTGCAAAAAAAAATGTGTAAGAGTGGTTTCATGAGGGAATTGGGTGGTGGATCACTCAGGCAGCTGTAGAGATGTCTCTGGTTGGTCAAGCCTTAGTCAAACAAACAGGTGCCTGGGACATGTTCATTATCCACATTTCAAAGGCATCCTTCAAAGGGTGTTTTGGTTTAAAAGAGTATACTTGAATTTTCATGCATTTTCACAGAACCAGCACTGAATAGCATATGCTTTTAAACAGATGGAAAACAGCTTTCTTCAGGTGTTGTGAACAAGGATTACTGATCCTTCTGTTGTCCACTCCTAGTCATGGGGTGAGAGAATTTCATGACCAGGGTCTTCCCCTCGGAGTACGTATGACCTCTGCTCCCATCCCTTCCATGTAGTAGGGGTGGCCTCCGGGGGCACCTGCAGTTAGTGGGTGTGTCTCAGTATTTGGAAGTTCGCCTGCCTGATTATATAAACCACATTCTTTAATATCAGTTCTATCTAAAATGAAGGTAACATTTTGGCACTCCTCTGCCTTACTTTTGTGTCTTTTGGGATGTTGCTCATTAGGTCCCCTAAAATGCCAATGACATATAATGAAAACCTCACAACTGTACAGATTCATGCAGCTATATATTAGATGCAGGCCCTCTATGTCTACTCTTCAGCCTTTTGCTTGGCTTTGGCCATTGTCTTTCTCCTCTCTCCCATCAGATTTTCTAAATCTTTCATAGTCACCCAGCCTCCTCCCTATCAGGACACATGTTCATCTCCAATCTTAAAGAGAAAGTGAGGCAACTGGCAGAAACATCTTGACAACCTCCCATCCCTGTCATAAAACACTCTCCTGAGAAAAACCTAGAAAATAGC
This sequence comes from Tamandua tetradactyla, assembly GCF_023851605.1. Taxonomy (NCBI): domain Eukaryota; kingdom Metazoa; phylum Chordata; class Mammalia; order Pilosa; family Myrmecophagidae; genus Tamandua; species Tamandua tetradactyla. The sequence continues at coordinate 72,399,333 of NC_135344.1, forward strand.
AATGCCATGGGCATTCTAAAATTATTAGACTGATAGGCAGGGGGGGAACATCCTTGTCATGAGGATGATCTTTTGGCACCAGTACCCTGTGAGAGAAAAATTAAATGTAACAGTAGATAAAATAAAAACTAGAAAAGAGGAAGAAAAAAAAGACAAAAGAAAAGGAGTAGAAGAGTTCCCTGAAACCCCCTGTCTCAGAGGATTAGGTATCCCTGCCGAATACAGGCTAATTCCTAAATTTATGCACAATCCCACCCACCCAACCTCTCCAAGGTAATGCTCCTTCAATGATCACCTTTGCTCCCAAGTTGTCAATGCTCCTTGACCACTGATTTATCTCCTCAGCTTAGGAGCAAGCCCTCCTATCCTAGAAACATCCCTTGATCTCGTATCTTGCGCCATCATTACCCCATTATTACCCCCTCTCTTTATATTTACATCAAATTTTTGAAAACACTCTTCGGTCCTTATCCTCACCCATATTTACCACTCCATAATCTACCTCCTACTTCCACCAAACCCTCAGGGAAAACTGATGCAGTAGGCTCTTTCCTCCTGACAAGAGGCCAGTTTGGTCTGGGAAAATCTGGCTGAGGTCTATAATACCTAAGTAGAACCTCCTAACGGTGGGGGGGAAAGGCACCATGCAAGCAGGGCAAGAAACAAGAAAACAAGAACTGAAAAATTCTGATCTATTAAATAAAACCTAAGCTAGTGGTCCAGAAAAAGCTGAACTGAATGTCAAAGAACAGATAGACAACAAAGTCATCCAGCAAGAAAATGTTAGGTAAAAGAAGTGAAAACAATCTCCAGAATAAACTAATTAAGGTAATTAAATGTCTAGACACCAGTAAAAAATAACAAATCACACTAGGAAAATTGACACTGGGAAAATTGAAGAAATGGCCCAGTCAAAGGAACAAACCAATAATTCAAATGAGATACAGGAGTTGAAACAATTAATTCAGGATGTTTGAACAGACATGGAAAATCTCATCAAAAATCAAATCAACAAATCGAGGGAGGATATAAAGAAGGCAAGGGACAAACAAAAAGAAGAAATTGAAAGTCTGAGAAAAAAAACACACAGAACTTATGGGAATGAAAGGCGCTGTAGAATAAAAAACAATGGAATCTTACAATGTCAGATTTCAAGAAGCAGAAGATAGGTTAGTGAACTGGAGGATGGAACATCTAAAATCTGACAAGCAAAAGAAAATATAGGGAAAAGAATAGAAAAATATGAGCAGAGACTCAGGGAATTGAATGACAACATGAAGCACATGAAAATACATGTTGTGGGTGTCCCAGAAGGAGAAGATAAGGAGAAAGGAGGAGAAAAACTAATGGAGGAAATTATCACTGAAAATTTCCCAACTCTTATGAAAGACTTAAAATTACAGATCCAAGAAGTACAACATACCCCACAAGAATAGATCCAAATAGACGTACTCCAATACATTTGTTAATCAGAATGTCAGCTGTCAAAGAGAAAGAGAGAATTTTGAAAGCAGCAAGAGAAAAGCAATCCATCACATACAAGGGAAGCCCAATAAGACTATGCATAGATTCTCAGCAGAAACCATGGAGGCAAGAAGACAGTGGGATGATATACATAAATTACTAAAAGAGAAAAACTGCCAACCAAGAATCCTATATTCAGCAAGATTGTCCTTCAAAAATGAGGGAGAAATTAGGTTCCTCCTCCAGAACAGCAACTAAAGAAACAGAAACAATACGAAACAGCTCCCGGAGCCACGACAGAGACCAAAAACACGGCGTACCCCATTCTGGAACGGCTGAACGGGCAGGGAGAATCCGCTGCGGTGAGATACCCGAGGGGCGCGCGCTTTCCCGGGCCGGGGCGGCTGGCGACCGGGGTCCCTTCCACACACGTGGCTTCCCGGTCCGACTGGGAACATTGGATAGCGGGGCCCTCCCGTCACGCTTGGCGTCTCGGGCCAGCTGGGCAATTTGGACCAGCACTCCCCCAAGACGCGGCAACCGGTGACCCCCCTCCATGCGCGGTTTCCCAAGCCGACTGCGAGATTCGGATTGGCAAGTTAAAAGAGCCACAGCATCTTTTACTGGTGGGACCCGCAGACAGACGAGCGCTACCTACTGGGCAGGAAAAGAAAAACAGAGCCCAGAGATTTCACAGAAAAACCTTTCAACCAGCCGGGTCCCACACCCAGGGAAATCTGATCAAATGCCCAGACACCAGCAGAAAATAATGGATGACGCTCGGAAAATTGAAGATATGGCCCAGTCAAAGGAACAAACCAATAGTTCAAATGAGATACAAGAGTTGAGACACCTAATGCTGAATATACGAACAGAAATGGAAAAACTTTTCAAAAACCAAATCAATAAATTGAGGGAGGACATGAAGAAGACATGGGCTGAACAAAAAGAAGAAATAGAAAATCTGAAAAAACAAATCACAGAACTTATGGGAGTGAAGGACAAAGTAGAAAAGATGGAAAAAACAATGGATACCTACAATGGTAGATTTAAAGAGACAGAAGCTACAATTAGCGAACTGGAGGATGGAACATCTGAATTCCAAAAAGAAACAGAAACTATAGGGAAAAGAATGGAAAAACTTGAGCAGGGGATCAGGGAACTGAAGGACAATATGAAGCGCACAAATATACGTGTTGTGGGTATCCCAGAAGGAGAAGAGAAGGGAAAAGGAGGAGAAAAACTAATGGAAGAAATTTTCACTGAAAATTTCCCAACTCTTATGAAAGACTTAAAATTACAGATCCAAGAAGTGCAGCGCACCCCAAAGAGAATAGACCCAAATAGGCATTCTCCAAGACACTTACTAGTTAGAATGTCAGAGGTCAAAGAGAAAGAGAGGATCTTGAAAGCAGCAAGAGAAAAACGATCCGTCACATACAAGGGAAACCCAATAAGACTATGTGTAGATTTCTCAGCAGAAACCATGGAAGCTAGAAGACAGTGGGATGATATATTTAAATTACTAAAAGAGAAAAACTGCCAACCAAGACTCCTATATCCAGCAAAATTGTCCTTCAAAAATGAAGGAGAAATTAAAACATTTATAGACAAAAAGTCACTGAGAGAATTTGTGACCAAGAGACCAGCTCTGCAAGAAATACTAAAGGGAGCACTAGAGTCAGATACGAAAAGACAGTAGAGAGAGGTATGGAGTAAAGTGTAGAAAGAAGGAAAATCAGATATGATATATATAATACAAAAGCCAAAATGGTAGAGGAAAATATTATCCAAACAGTAAGAACACTAAATGTTAATGGACTGAATTCCCCAATCAAAAGACATAGACTGGCAGAATGGATTACGACCCAGCAATACCACTGCTAGGTATCTACTCAAAGGACTTAAGGGCAAAGACACAGATGGACATTTGCACACCAATGTTTATAGCAGCGTTATTTACAATTGCAAAGAGATGGAAACAGCCAAAATGTCCATCAACAGACGAGTGGCTAAACAAACTGTGGTGTATACCTATGATAGAATATTATGCAGCTTTAAGACAGACTAAACTTATGAAGCATGTAATAACATGGATGGACCTAGAGAACATTATGCTGAGTAAGTCTAGCCAAAAACTAAAGGACAAATACTGTATGGTCCCACTGATGTGAACCAACATTCGAGAATCAGCTTGGAATATATCATTGGTAACAGAGACCAGCAGGAGTTAGAAACAGGGTAAGATAATGGGTAATTGGAGCTGAAGGGATACAGACTGTGCAACAGGACTAGATACAAAAACTCAAAAATGGACAGCACAATAATACCTAATTGTAATGTAACTATGTTAAAACACTGAATGAAGCTGCACCTGAACTATAGTTTTTTGTTTGTTTGTTTGTTTGTTTGTTTGTATCTTTTGTTTTTGTTTTTTCTTTTTCCTTTTTATATATATATATATTTATTTATTATTATTATTTTAATTTTCTTCTCTATATTAACATTCTATATCTTTTTCTGCTGCTTTGCTAGTTCTTTTCCTAAATCGATGCAAATGTACTAAGAAATGATGATCATACATCTATGTGATGATACTAAGAATTACTGAGTGCTTATGTAGAATGGAATGATTTCTAAATGTTGTGTTAATTTCTTTTCTTTTTTTAATTAATAAAAAAAAACTTCAAAAAAAAATGAGGGAGAAATTAAATCATTTTCAGACAAAAAATTACTTGTGACCAAGTAACTGGATCTGCAAGAAGTACTAAAGGGAGCACTAGAGGTAGATACAAAAAGACAGGAGAGAGAGAGAGGTGTAGAGAAGAGTGTAGAAATGAAGACTATCAGCAAAAGTAAAAAGAAGAAAAATTAGATATGACATATAAAATCCAAAAGGCAAAATGGTAGAAGAAACTACTACCCATACAGTATACACTAAATGTTAATGGATTAACTCTCCAATCAAAAGGCATAGACTGGCAGAATGGATTAAAAAACAGGACCCATCTATACGCTGCCTACAGGAAATACATCTTAGACCCAAGGATAAACAAAAGTTGAAAGTGAAAGGTTGGGAAAAGATATTTCATGCAAATAACAATCAGAAAAGAGCAGGAGTAGCTATACTAGTATCCAACAAATTAAACTTCAAATGTAAAACAGTTAAAAGAGACAAAGAAGGACACTATGCGTTAATAAAAGAAACAGTTCAACAAGAAGACATAACAATCATAAATATTCATGCACTGAGCCAGAATGCTCCAAAATACATGCAGCAAACACTGAAAACACTGAAAAGAGAAATAGACACATCTATCATGATAGTTGGAGACTTCAATTCACCACTCGCATCAATGGACAGAACATCTAGACAGAGGATCAATAAAGAAACAGAGAATATGAATGATACAATAAATGAGCTAGACTTAACAGACATTTATAGAACATTTCACCACACAACAGCAGGGTACGCCTTTTCCTCAAGTGCTCATGGATCATTCTCAAGGCTAGACCATATGCTGAGTCACAAAGCAAGTCTCAATAAATTAAAAAATATTGAAATCATACAAAACACTTTCTCAGATCATAAAAGAATGAAGTTGGAAATCAATAATAGGCAGAGTGCCAGAAAATTCACAAATATATAGAGGTTCAACAACACACAGTTAAACAACCAGTGGGTCAAGGAAGAAATTACAGGAGAAATCAATAAATATCTTGAGGCAAATGAAAATGAAGACAAAACATATCAAAATTTATGGGATGCAGCAAAGGCAGTGCTAAGAGGGAAATTTATTTCCCTAAAAGCCTGTATCAAAAAAGAAGAAAGGAAAAAAATAGAGGAATTAACTGTTCACTTGGAAGAACTAGAGAAAGAACATCTAACCAACCCTAAACCAAGCAAAAGCAAAGAAATAATGAAGATTAGAGCAGAAATAAATGAAATTGAGAACATGAAAACAATTAAGAAAATGAACAAAACCAGAAGTTGGTTCTATGAGAAAATCAATAAGATTAATGAACCCTTAGCAAGGTTGACAAAAAGAAGAAGAGAGAGGATGCAAATAAATAAAATCAGAAATGGAAGAGGAGACATAACCACTGACCCCACAGAGAAAAAGGAAGTAATGAGAAGATACTATGTACAACTTTATGCTAATAAATTCGACAACGTAGATAAAATAGACAACTTTCTAAAAAGGCATGAACAACCAACATTGACTTGAGAAGAAATAGACGACCTGAACAAACCAATCACAAGTTAAGAAATTGAATCAGTCATTAAGAAGCTCCCCAAAAAGAAAAGTCCAGGACCAGATGGCTTCACATGTGAATTCTACCAAACATTCCAGAAAGAATTAGTTTTTTTAATTTTAATCCTGCTCAAACTATTCAAAAAAAAAATTGAGGAGGAGGGAAAGCTACCTAACTCATTCTACCAAGCCAACAATACCCTCATACCAAAGTCAAAGACATTACAAAAAAAAGAAAACTATAGACCAATCTCTCTAATGAATATAGATGCAAAAATACTCAACAAAATTCTAGCAAATCAAATCCAGCAGCACATTAAAAGAATTATACACCATGACCAAATAGGAATCATCCCAGATATGCAAGGATGGTTCAACTTAAGAACATCAATTAATGTGATATACCATATCAACAAATCAAAGCAGAAAAAACACATGAACATCTTGATTGAAGCAGAAAATGCATTTGACAAAATTCAACATCCTTTCCTGTTGAAAACACTTCAGAGGATAGGAATAGAAGGGAACTTCCTCAAAATGATAAAGGGAATATATGAAAAACCCACAGCTAACATCATCCTCAATGGGGAAAAACTGAAAACTTTCCCCCTAAGATCAGGATCAAAACAGGATGTCCACTATTACCACTGTTTTTCAACATTGTGTTGGAAATTCTAGCCAGAGCAATTAGACAAGAAAAAGAAATATAAGGCATCAAAATTGGAAAGGAGAAATAAAACACTCACTGTTTGCAGATATGATACAATATGTCAAAAACCAAAAAAAAAAATCCACAGCAAAACTACTACAGTTGATATATGAGTACAGCAAAGTACTCATATGAGTAAAATATATGAGTAGAGCAAAACTACTAGAGCTAATATATGAGTACAGCAACACTCAAAAATCTGTAGAGTTTCTATATACTAATAATGAACAATCTGAGGGGGAAAACAAGAAAAATTCTATTTACAATTGCAGCCAAAAGAATAAAATATTTAGGAATAAATTTAACTAATGAGACAAAATACCTCTACAAAGAAAACTACAAGAAATTGTTAAAAGAAATCACAGAAGACCTAAATAGATGGAAGAGCATACCATGTTAATGGATTGGAAGACTAAATACAGTTAAGGTGTCAATTCTACCTAAATTGATTTACAGATTCAATGCAATACCAGTTAAAATCCCAAAAACTTACTTTTCAGAAATAGAAAAATGAATAACAAAATTTATCTAGAAGGGGAATGTGCCCCAAATAGCTAAAAGTATCCTGAGAAAGGAAAATGAAGTTGGAGGTCTCATGCTTCCTGACTTTAAGGTGTATTATGAAGCTACAGTGGTCAAAACAGCATGGTAGTGGCATAAAGATAGATATACTAACCAATGGAATAGAATAGAATGTTTGGATATAGACCCTCTCATCTATGGGCAATTGCTCTTTGATAAGGCAGTCAAGCCAACTCAACTGGGACAGAACAGTTTCTTCAATAAATGGTGCCTAGAGAATTGGATATCCATATGCAAAAGAATGAAAGAGGATCCATATCTCACACCCTATACAAAAATTATCACAAAGTGGATCAAAGATCTAAATATTAGACCTAAGACCATAAAAGTCTTAGAAGAAAATGTAGGGAAATATCTTATAAATCTAATAATAGGAGGTGGTTTCCTAGACCTTACACCCAAAGCACGAGCATTGAAGAAAGAAATAAATAAATGGGAACCCCTCAAAATTGAACACTTTTGTGCATCAAAGAACTTTGTCAAGAAAGTTAAAAGACAGCCTACACAATGGGAGACAATTTGGAAACCATATATCAGATAAAGGTCTAGTATCCAGAATATATAAAAAGATTGTTCAACTCAACAACAAAAAGACAAACAACACAATTACAAAATGGGCAAAAGACTCGAACAGACACTTACCAAAAGAGGAAATACAAATGGCTAAAAGGCACGTGAAAAGATGCTCAACTTCCCTGGCTATTAGGGAAATGCAAATCAAAACCACAATGAGATATCATCTCACACCCATCAGAATGGCCATTATCAATAAAACAGAAAACGACAAGTGCTGGAGAGGATGTGGAGAAAGAGGCACACTTACCCACTGTTAGTGGGAATGTCAAATGGTACAACTGCTGTGGAAGGCAGTTTGGTGGTTCCTCAGGAAGCTAAATAAAGAATTGCCATATGACCTGGCAATATCATTGTTAGGTACCTACTCAGAGGACACAAGGGCAAGGACACAAATGGACATTTGCACACCAATGTTTATAGCAGCATTATTTACAATTGCCAAGAGATGGAAACAGCCTAAATGTCCATCAACAGACAATTGGCTAAACAAACTATGTTATATACATATGGTGGAATATTATGCAGCTGTATGACAGAATAAAGTTATGAAGTATGTATCAACATGGATGAACCTTAAGGACATTATGCTGAGTGAGATTAGCCAGAAACAAAAGGACAAATACTGTATGGTCTCACTGATATGAACTGACATTAGTGAGTAAACTTGGAGAATTTCATTGGTAACAGAGACCATCAGGAGGTAGAAATAGGGTAAGATATTGGGTATTGGTATTGAGGGAATACAGATTGTGCAACAGGACTGATTGTAAAAACTCAGAAATTGATAGCACAATACTACCTAACTGTAATATATTAGAACACTGAATGAAGCTGAATGTGAGAACGATACAGGGAGGGTGGGGACACAAATGAAATCAGAAAGAAAGATAGACAATAAAGACTGAGATGGTATAATCTAGGAATGCCTAGATTGTATAATGATAGTGACTAAATATGCAAATTTTAAAATGTTTTGCATGAGGAAGAACAAAGGAATGTCAATAATGCAAGGTGTTGAAAATAGATGATAATTAATATTTTAAAACTTTAACTTATGTGTGAGACTAAAGCAAAAAATGTTTATTTGATACAAAGTTTATATTTTGACTAGTGTGTTTCCTAATATAACCTATGTGGACAGCTTAATTGAACATCATAAGTACATGGAACCTTGAATAGGGCATGAGATTTTGTAGGTTTGTCCAGAGTGATGCCTTGATAAATCCCAGAAGAATTTAAACAGTGAATAAAAAAATATTTGCAAAGTCCCCTTGGGGGAATAGTGAGGTAGGGGGAACTCAACATCCCCAAGTGGAGAATTCTTGATATTCTTCATAAGCAGTGGGGACAACCAAAGCTATAGGCTAAGCCTCCAATCTTGGGGGTTGTTCATATGAAACTTAACCCCACAAAGAATAGGTCAAGCCTACTTAAAATTAGGCCTAAGAGTAACCCCCAAGAGCACCTCTTCTGTTGCTCAGATGTGGCCTCTCTCTCCAGCCAACACAACATGCTAACTCACCACCCTCCCCCTGTCTACGTGGGACATGGTTCCCAGGGGTGTGGACCTTCCTGGTAATGTGAGATAGAAATCCTAGAACGAGCTGAGACTCAGCATCAAGGGATTGAGAAAATCTTCTTGACCAAAAGGGGGAAGAATGAAATGAGACAAAATAAAGTGTCAATGGCTGAGAGATTCCAAACAGAGTTGAGAGGTTATCCTGGATGTTATTCTTACACATTAAATAGATATAACTTGTTAGTCAAGATGTAATGGAGAGGCTGGAGGGAACTACCTGAAAATGTAGAACTGTGTTCCAGTAGCCATGTTTCTTGAAGATGACTGTATAATAATATAGCTTTCACAATGTGACTGTGTAATTATGAAAACCTTGTGTCTGAAGCTCCTTTTATCTACCTTATCAACAAATGAGTAAAACATATGGAATAAACATAAATAATAGGGGGAACAATGGTTAAAATAAATTTAGTAGATTGAAATGTTAGTAATCAATGAAAGGGAGGGGTAAGGGTATGGTACATATGAATTTTTTTGTTGTCTTTTTATTTCTTTTTCTGAATTGATGCAAATGTTCTAAGAAATTATCATGATGATGAATATGCAACTATGTGATGATATTGTGAATTACTGATTTTATATGTAGAACAGAAAGAAAAAAGAAGGAGAACAAATGAATGTCAGTATTGTGAGGTGTTGGAAATAGACAATATACAGAGAAAAGTACAAGCAATGTAAGCTAGGGCTTATTAACGTTGCAATATCATCAGTAACATTGCAATATGCTTCCACTGAAGGTAACAAAGGCATTATGCCAAAACTGAATACCAACAGGCACGGAGATTGGGAAAGGTGTATGGATTCTGTATGGAAGAAAAGGAAATGTCTTTAGATATAGTATGGTGGTGAAGGCATGTCTATACAATTAGGCTAGATTGTATGATGTGTGAATAAAACTGTTTAAAAATGAACACAGAGAAACAAGTGCTAGAGAGAATGCAGAGAGAGAGATGTGCCTATTCACTGTCGTTAGGGAAATGAGAGGTCCAGCCCCTTGGAGGGCAGTATGGTGGTACCACAGAAGGGTAGGGGTGGGGTTGCCATATGATCCTGAAACCCCATTGCTCAGTGTGTACCTGGAGGAACTGAGCATGGGGACACAAATGGACATTTGCAGATTGGTGCTTCTGGCAGCAGTGTTCATGACCCACAATGAATGGAGGTGGCCTAAAGGTATAATGACTGAGGAATGGAAGGGGGAACAATGGTGTATATACTGAGGGACCACAAGAAGGAATGAAGCCGTGAGGCATGCAACTAGGTAATGAACCTTAAGACCTGTATGTTGAATGAAATGTCAGAAACAAAAAGACAAATTTTGTCATACCTCAATCATATGGACTAACTATAATATGAAAATTTGGTGAGCTAAAGTTGAGAGCATGGGTGATCACGTTGGGGCTCATTATAAAAGGTCCTAGACTGTATGCTCTTAAATAGTCACATATATTTGGCAGGTGTAACTGTTAATTCTAAATTATGAGATACTGAGTGGTTTGTATATATTCTGGTCTTTCCCAGAAACTTCAGGTATTTATGTGACACCTGAGATTCAGAGTTAAAGCTCTGAAGATATAAAAGTCAGCAGTACCCCAAACAGGAATGGTTTAAAAAGTTGAAAAAGTGATCAGGCATTGAGTAGAAACATGAATGAAGCTGATCTGGATAGGACTAATGTATATTAGAAGACTGGGAAAAGGATGACATCGTTCACATTTTAAAACTTCAACTTCTGTGTGAGACTAAAAGGAGAGATGTTTATTTGGTGCAAAATTAATATTTTGGGTAATGCATTTCCTAATTTAACTTGCATGGTCAATTTAGTTAACACCATAAGTACATGGAATCTTGAATAGGGCATGAGATTGTGTTGGTTTGTCCAGCTTAATGTGATGCCCTAATAAATCCCAGAGTGATTTGGACAGTGAATAAAGAAGTATTTGCAAAGTCCCCTTGGGGGAATGGGGAGAAAGGGGGTTCAACTTCACCATTTGGAGAATTTCTGATATTCGTGCAAGCAGAGGGGACAACCAAATCAATAGGCCAAGCCCTCGATCTTGGGGTTTGCCCCTATGAAATGTATTTCTGAAAGAATAGACTAAGCCTACTTAAAATTAGGCTAAAGAGTCACCCCTAGAGAACCCCTTTTGTTACCCAGATGTGGCCTCTCTCTCTCTCAGCCAACCCAGCAAGTGAACTCTCTGTCCTCCCCCTACTTGGGATATGACTTCCAGGGGAGTGAACCTCCCTGGCAAGGTGGGATGCCAGGGATGAGCTGGGACTTGGCATCAAGGGATTGAGAAAACCTTCTTGACCAAAAGGTGGAAGAGGGAAATGAGACAAAATAAAGTGTCAGTGGCTGAGAGATTTCAAACAGTTGAGAAGTTATCCTAGATGTTATTCTTATGCATTATATAGTACCCCCTTTTTAGTTTAAGGTGTATTAGAGAGGCCGGAAACTATAGAGCTGTGTTCCAATAGCCTTGTTTCTTGAAGATGATTGTATAAAGATATAACTTTTACTGTGTGATGGTGTGGTTGTGAAAACCTTGTTTCTGATACTTCTTTTAACTAAGGATGGACAGATAAGTAAAAAGTATGGATTTAAAAAATCAACAAATTATAGGTGGAACAAAGGTTAAAATAAATTGGGCAGATGGAAATACTAGTGGTTAATGAGAGGGAGAGGTGAGGAGTATGGTATGTATGAGTTTTTTCTTTTTTCTTTTTATGTCTTTTTCTGGAGAGATGCAAATATTCAAACAAATGACCATGGTGATGAATACACAACTATGTGATGATACTGTGAATCATTGATTGTATGCCATGTATGGAATGTTTGTATGTTAAGAATGTTTGTATGCTTTTATCTTGTTTTATTAATAAAAATATTTTTTTTAATATCCTAAGGAAATCACTCTTCAGCTGGGGTATATAGTGATGATTGGTTGTATTAAATATGATTAGAGGATAAGTTTGTCCCATAGAAATGAAAATCATTACAATACCCAGTTATAGACATTAGATTTTAAAACACTGGTCAATTAATCACTTAATTGCTTAATCCCCAAGTGCTCTAAGTTCACTGCAATACTTTGGAAGGGAACTTTTGGAGCAATGGACCTGTTATCTTTGTCCCCCATCTTCAGGAGGGCAAGAGAGAGCTGTCCATCTGTGAACCAGGACACAAAGCAAGAGGATGTAAGGACACTCAGCAGAGAAGGAAAAGAATAGAGAATGCTTACCCATGTGTCTTCACATAGATACATAGGAAGGGAGATGCAAAAGAGGCATGTCAGGCAAGGTGTTGGCATACTGAGGGACAGGGACTTTTTGGCATTTTGGCAGCTGTTTCAGCTGTACAGCTGAGGCTGGTGGTGAGGCCAGAACCTCCAAAGTGGTTGAAAACAGAAGAAGATGGAAGCATGACAGCTATTTTCCCCATGACAACCATCCCAGCAGAGTCTGGGCAGATACCGGGTTTCACCGTAGGAGAGCCCACAGGTGGCCTGGACACTATTCTTCTGCTCATTGTCCTTATTTCAGTAGTAGGTGTCTGGATTAGTTTGCAAGCTGCCAGAATGCAATATGCAAGAATTGGGAAGGTCTTTTTAAAGTGAATTTAATAAATTACAAGTTTACAGTTCTAACCCTATAAAAATGTCCAAACTAAGGCATCCAGGGAAAGAGACTTTAATTCAAGGAAGGTGGATGGGTCAGAAACTCCCCTGTCACCTTGGAAGTCATATAGCTGGCATCTGCTTGTCCCTTACTCCTGGGCTCTGTTATTTTCAGTCTCCGTTCCTTTGGGTTTCCTCACTTTGATTCTCCAGGGCTGGCTTTCATTTCTTGGCTTCCCTTGGCTCTCTCCAGGTTCTGGCTTGCTTAACATCTCATGATGGTGTCTGCTGGGCTCAAAGCATCTCAAAAATCTGTGTCTCTTTTCTCCAAGTGTTGGCATCTGGGTCAGCTCTGAGATCTCCCCAAAATGTTTTCTCTTTTAAAACATTCCAGTAAACTGGAGAGGAAGATGGCAGCTTAGTAAGACGCGCGGGTCTTAGTTCCTCCTCCAGAAAAGCAACTAAAGAAACAGAAACAATATGAAACAGCTCCTGGAGTCACGACAGAGACCAAAAAGACAGTGTACCCCATTCTGGAACGGCTGAACGGGCAGGGAGAATCCACTGCGGTGAGATACCCGAGGGGCGCGCGTTTTCCCAGCCAGGGCAGCTAGCGACTGGGGTCCCCTCCACGCACGTGGCTCCCCGGTCTGACTGGGAACATTGGATAGCGGGGCCCTCCCGTCACGCTTGGCGTCTCAGGCCAGCTGGGCAATTTGGACCGGCACTCCCCCAAGCCGCGGCCAGCGACCCCCGCCTCCATGCACGGTTTCCCAGGCCGACTGCCCCGCAGACAAACGACCGCCACGAGCGCCACCTACTGGGCAGGAAAAGAAAAACAGAGCCCAGAGATTCCACAGAAAAACCTTTCAACCAGCTGGGTCCCACACCCAGGGAAATCTGATCAAATGCCCAGACACCAGCAGAAAATAATGGATGACGCTCGGAAAATTGAAGATATGGCCCAGTCAAAGGAACAAACCAATAGTTCAAATGAGATACAGGAGCTGAAACAACTAATGCTGAATATACGAACAGAAATGGAAAAACTCTTCAAAAACCAAATCAATAAATTGAGGGAGGACATGAAGAAGACATGGGCTGAACAAAAAGAAGAAATAGAAAATCTGAAAAAACAAATCACAGAACCTGTGGGAGTGAAGGACAAAGAAGAAAAAATGGAAAAAACAATGGATACCTACAATGGTAGATCTAAAGAGACAGAAGCTACAATTAGTGAACTGGAGGATGGAACATCTGAATTCCAAAAAGAAACAGAAACTATCAGGAAAAGAATGGAAAAACTTGAGCAGGGAATCAGGGAACTGAATGACAATATGAAGCGCACAAATATACGTGTTGTGGGTGTCCCAGAAGGAGAAGAGAAGGGAAAAGGAGGAGAAAAACTAATGGAAGAAATTATCACTGAAAATTTCCCAACTCTTATGAAAGACCTAAAATTACAGATCCAAGAAGTGCAGCGCACCCCAAAGAGATTAGACCCAAATAGGCATTCTCCAAGACACTTACTAGTTAGAATGTCAGAGGTCAAAGAGAAAGAGACGATCTTGAAAGCAGCAAGAGAAAAACAATCCGTCACATACAAGGGAAACCCAATAAGACTATGTGTAGATTTCTCAGCAGAAACCATGGAAGCTAGAAGACAGTGGGATGATATATTTAAATTACTAAAAGAGAAAAACTGCCAACCAAGACTCCTATATCCAGCAAAATTGTCCTTCAAAAATGAAGGAGAAATTAAAACATTTATAGACAAAAAGTCACTGAGAGAATTTGTGACCAAGAGACCAGCTCTGCAAGAAATACTAAAGGGAGCACTAGAGTCAGATACGAAAAGACAGAAGAGAGAGGTATGGAGTAAAGTGTAGAAAGAAGGAAAATCAGATATGATATATATAATACAAAAGCCAAAATGGTAGAGGAAAATATTATCCAAACAGTAAGAACACTAAAAGTTAATGGACTGAATTTCCCAATCAAAAGACATAGAATGGCAGAATGGATTACGGCCCAGCAATACCACTGCTAGGTATCTACTCAAAGGACTTAAGGGCAAAGACACAGATGGACATTTGCACACCAGTGTTTATAGCAGCATTATCTACAGTTGCAAAGAGATGGAAACAGCCAAAATGTCCATCAACAGACGAGTGGCTAAACAAACTGTGGCGTATACCTACAATGGAATATTATGCAGCTTTAAGACAGACTAAACTTATGAAGCATGTAATAACATGGATGGACCTAGAGAACATTATGCTGAGTGAGTCTAGCCCAAAACTAAAGGACAAATACTGTATGGTCCCACTGATGTGAACCAACATTCGAGAATCAGCTTGGAATATATCATTGGTAACAGAGACCAGCAGGAGTTAGAAACAGGGTAAGATAATGGGTAATTGGAGCTGAAGGGATACAGACTGTGCAACAGGACTAGATACAAAAACTCAAAAATGGACAGCACAATAATACCTAAGTGTAATGTAACTAGGTTGGAACACTGAATGAAGCTGCACCTGAAATATGGTTTTTTGTTTGTTTGTTTGTGTGTTTGTATCTTTTGTTTTTGTTTTTTTCTTTTTCCTTTATATATATATATATATTTTATTAGTATTATTATTTTAATTCTCTTCTCTATATTAACATTCTATATCTTTTTCTGCTGTTTTGCTAGTTCTTTTCCTAAATCGATGCAAATGTACTAAGAAATTGTGATCATACATCTATGTGATGATACTAAGAATTACTGAGTGCATGTGTAGAATGGAATGATTTCTAAATGTTGTGTTAATTTCTTTTCTTTTTTTGATTAATAAAAAAAATTAAAAAAAAAAACAAAAAAAAATTCCAGTAAACTGGAGAGAGTCCAAAGATGGCAGCTTAGTGAGGTGTGGAATTTAGTTCATCCTCCAGAGCAGCTAGTAAATACCCAGGAATAGTACAGAACAACTGCTGGAGCCACATCAGTGACCCAACACACAGAGTGCACTAGTCTGGACAAGCTGGACCAGTTGCGATCCCACCCAGAGTCATGAGTCCCCCAAGCCATGGAGGCTGGCGCCACTCCCCCACAGGCTGATTTCCAGAGGGGAAAGGTGAGAGACTTTACTAACAGCAAGGGGTTGAGCTCAAACAAGCTCCAATTGTGGAATTAATTAACAAATTCTGACTACTAAAAATAGACACAGCTCAGATGAACCTTGAATAAAAGCTGACAATGCTGATGTTTGCCCTGGGGCAGAGGAGTCAGGGCTGATGGAAAAAGAAAAAAAAAACAGTTTTTTTTTTTATCAGACAGCACAGAATGCTTTGATCTGGGTCCTAAAGGAAAGGAGGGGACACGTAGGACCTGGAGATACATACGGTGACATACCAACTTGAGCTCTTAATTGGCAAACCTGAGGAATGAGAGGTCCTGCTCTGAAAAGGATTTTTTTCTTTTCTTTTCTTTCTTCTTCTTCTCTCTTTTTTTTTGGCTGTGTTTCTACCACTTGATTGCTCTTTGGATACAACTGTAAGGCTTCTCAGGCTCCAACTGCCCTAGGCAAGGGTGGAATGAAGCTTTCTGAGAGACCAAGAGGCTGGTCAGGTGAAAAGTGGTAATTCCCTGGAGGCTGTACCTTCCCCAGAAGAGGGGTGGGGCCCAGCTCAGGTGGAATCCCTTCATGAAGGAAATCAGACCCCAGGGACTGGGAAACTGAAGCAATTAAAGCCAGCCTACAACCTCTCCTCTGTCTCAACCACACCCCCAGCAGGGAGAGTCAACTGAAGTGAAAGGTATTGCATCACTTTATGCTGGTGGGACCCGCAGGCAGACAAATGCCACATATTGTGCAGAATAGGAAAAATAGAGAGTCTAGAGGCTTCATAGGAAAGTCTGTCAACCCGCTGGATCTCACCCTCAGGGAAAACTGATGCAGATGACTCTTTCCTCCAGAGAGGAAGCCAGTCTGGTCTGGGAAAATCTGACTGGGGTCCATAATACCCAAGTAGAACCTCCTAAGGAAAAAAATTAAGTCACTGTACAGGTGATAGGGCAAGAAACAAGAAATGAAGAAATCTGACCTGTTAAACAAAACCTGTGCTAAAGGTCTAGAACAATCTGAATTGAATGTTAAAGAACAGATAGACAACAAAGTCATCCAGCAAGGAAATCCTAGGTAAAAGAGTGAAAACAATCTCCAGAATAAACTAATTAAGGAAATCAAATGTCTAGACACCAGCAAAAAATAGCAAACCATACTAGGAAAAATGAAGATATGGCCCAGTCAAAGGAACAAACCAACAATTCAAATGAGACACAGGAGTTGAAATAATTAGTTCAGGATGTTTGAACAGACATGGAAAATCTCATCAAAAATCAAATCAACGAATTGAGGGAGGATATAAAGAAGGCAAGGGACAAACAAAAAGAAGAAATTGAAAGTCTGAAAAAGCAAATCACAGAACTTATGGGAATGAAAGGCACAGTAGAAGACATAAAAAAACAAAGGAAACCTATAATATTAGATTTCAAGAGGCAGAAGATAGGATTAGAAGGAGGATGGAAAAACTGAAATCCAACAAGCAAAACAAAATATGGATGGGGGGTGAGCAAAGATGGCACAGTGGCACAGTTCTTGCTTGCCATGCTGGAGACCCAGGTTTGATTCCTGGTGACTGCCCATGCAAAAATATATATATACATATGTATATATATATATATATATATATATATATATATATATATATATATATATATATATATGGGAAAGAATGGGAAAATATGAGCAGGGACTCAGAGAACTGAATGACAACATGAAGTCAACAAAAACACGTGTTATGGGTGTCCCAGAAGGAGAAAAAGGAGGAGAAAAACTAATGGAGGAAATTATCACTGAAAACTTCCCAACTCTTATGAAAGACTTAAAATTACAGATCCAAGAAGTGCAGTATACCCCAAACAGAGTAGATCCAAATAGACATACTCCAAGGCATGTACTAATCAGAATGTCAGATATCAAACAGAAAGAGAATTTTGAAAGCAGCAAAAGAAAAGCAATCTATCATATATAAGGGAAACCCAATAAACTATGTGTAGATTTCTCAGCAGAAACCATGGAGGCAAGAAGACAGTGGGATGACATATTTAAGATTCTAAAAGAGAAAAACTGCCAACCAAGAATTCTATATCCATCAAAATTGTCCTTCAAAAATGAGGGGGATATTGAAACATTTTCAGGCAAAAAAAAAAACAGTGAGAAAATTTGTGACCAAGAAACCAGCTCTGCAAGAAATACTAAAGGGAGCACTAGAGGCAGATACAAAAAGACAGGAGAGAGAGGTGTAGAGAAGAGTGTAGAAATGAAGACTATCAATAAAGGCAAAAAAAGAAGAAAAAATAGATACAAAATCCAAAAGGCAAAATGGTAGAAGAAAGTACTACCCATACAGTAATAACACTAAATGTTAATGAATTAAACTCCCCAATCAAAAGGCATAGATTGGCAGAATGGATTAAAAAACAGGACCCATCTATATGCTGTCTACAGGAGATGGATTTTAGACCCAAGGATAAGCATGAAAGGTTGGGAGAAGATATTTTATGCAAACAACAATCAGAAAAGAGCAGGAGTAGCTATACTAATATCCGACAAATTAGACTTCAAATTTAAAACAATAAAAGAGACAAAGAAGGACACCATGTATTAATAAAAGGAAAAATTCAACAAGAAGACATAACAATCATAAATATTTATGCACTGAGCCAAAGTGCTCCAAAATTCATGAGAAAAAACACTGAAAAGAGAAAGAGACACATCTACCATAATAGTTGGAGACTTCAATTCCCCACTCTCATCAATGGACAGAACATCTAGACAGACAGTCAATAAAGAAACAGAGAATTTGAATAATACAATACGCAAATAAGACTTAACAGACATTTATAGAACATTACACCCCACAACAACAATATACACCTTTTTCTCAAGTGCTCATGGTTTGTTTTCAAGGATAGACCATATGCTGGGTCACAAAGCAAGTGTCAATAAATTTAAAAAGATTGAAATCATAAAAAATGCTTTCTCAGATCATAAAGGAATGAAGCTGAAAATCAATAATAGAAAAATAAATAATGGAAGAACAAATGTTAAAATAAATTGGGGAGAGGGAAATAGTAGTGGTCAGTGAGAGGAAGTGGTAAGGGGTATGGTATGTATGAGTTTTTCCTTTTCATTTCTTTTTCTGGACTGATGTAAACGTTCTGAGAAATGATCATGGTGATGGATATACAACTATGTAATGATATTTTAAGCCACTGATTTCCACCAAGTATGGAATGTTCATATGTTAAGAATGTTCATGTTTGTATGTTGATTGGTTTTATTAATAAAAACTAAAAAAGAAATCAATAATAGGCAGAGTGCCATAAAATTCACAAATATATGGAGGCTCAACAACACACTCTTAAACAACCAGTGGGTCAAGGAAAAAATTACAAGAGAAATCAGTAAATATCTTGAAGCAAATGAAAATGAAAGCAAATATATCAAAATTTATGGGATGTAGCAAAGGCAGTGCTAAGAGGGAAATTTATTGCCCTAAAAGCCTCTATCAATAAAGAAGAAAGAGCAAAAATCTCGGAATTAACTGTTCACTTGGAAGAACTAGAGAAAGAACAGCAAACTAACCCCAAAGCAAGTGAAATGAAATAAATAATGAAGATTAGAACAGAAATAAATGAAATTGAGAACATGAAAATAATTGAAAAAATCAACAAAACCAGAAGCTGATTCTATGAGAAAATCAATAAGATTGATGGGCCCTTAACAAGGCTGACAAAAAGAAGAAGAGATAGGATGCAAATAAATAAAATCAGAAATGGAGGAGGAGACATAACCACTGACCCCACAAAAATAAAGGAGGTAATGAGAGGATACTATGAACAAGTTTATACTAATAAACTAGGCAACATAGATGAAATGGACAACTTTCTAGAAAGGCAAGAACAACCAACATTGACTCGAGAAGAAATAGATGATCTCAACAAACCAATCACAGGTAAAAAATTGAATCAGTCATTAAGAAGCTTCCCAAAAATAAAAGCCCAGGTCCAGATGGCTTCACATGTGAATTCTACCAAATATTCAAGAAAGAATTAGTACCAATCCTGCTCAAACTTTTCAAAAAAATTGAAGAGGAGGGAAGGCTACCTAACTCATTCTATGAAGCCAACATCACCTTCACACCAAAGCAAGACAAAGATACTACAAGAAAAGAAAATTACAGACCAGTCTCTACAATGAATATAGATGCAAAAATCCTCAGCAAAATTCTTGCAAATTGAATCCAGCAGCACATTAAAAGAATTATACAACATGATCAAGTAGGATTCATCCCAGGTATGCAAAGATGGTTCAACATAAGAAAATCAATCACTGTAATACACCATATCAACAAATCAAAGTAGAAAAACCACATGATCATCTTGATTGATGCAGAAAAGGAATTTGACAAAATTCAACATCCTTTCTTGTTGCAAACAGTTCAAAGGATAGGAACAGAAGGGAACTTCCTCAACTTGACAAAGGGAATATATGAAAATCCCACAGCTAACATCATCCTCAATGGGGAAAGACTGAAAACTTTCCCCCTAAGATCAGGAACAAGACAAGGATGTCCACTGTTGCCATTGTTATTCAACATTGTGTTGGAAGTTCTAACCATAGCAATTAGACAAGAAAAAGAAATATAAGGCATCAAAATTGAAAAGGAAGAAGTAAAACTCTCATTATTTGCCGATGATATGATACTATATGTCAAAAAAACCCCAAAATGCACAGCAAAACTACTAGAGCTAATAAATAAGTACAACAAAGTGACAGGTTACAAGATCAACACTCAAAAATCTCTAGTGTTTCTGTATGCTAGTAATGAGCAATCTGAGGGGGAAATCAAGAAAAAAATTCTATTTACAATTGCAACCAAAAGAATAGAATATTTAGGAATAAATTTAACTAAAGATACAAGATACCTATACAAAGAAAACTACAAGAAATTGCTAAAAGAAATCACAGAAGACCTAAATAAATGGAAGAGCATACTGTGTTCATGGATTGGAAGACTAAATATAGTTAAGATGTCAATTCTACCTAAATTGATTTAAAGATTCAAGGCAATACTAATTAAAATCCCAAACACTTACTTTTCAGAAATAGAAAAACCAATAACCAAATTTATCTAGAAGGGCAGTGTGCCCTGAGTAGTTAAAAATATCTGGAGAAAGTAAAATGAAGTTGGAGGTCTCACGCTATCTGATTTTAAGGCATATTATGAAGCTGCAGTGGTCAAAACATCATGGTACTGGCATAAAGATAGATATACTAACCAATGGAATTGAATAGAGTGTTCAGATATAGACCCTCTCATCTATGGACAATTGATCTTTGATAAGGCAGTCAAGCCACCTCACTGGGGACACAGCAACCTCTTCAATAAATGGTGCTTGGAGAACTGATAGCCATATGAAAATGAATGAAAGAGGATCCATATCTCACACTCTATACAAAAATTACCTCAAAATGGATCAACTTAAACATTAGATCTAAGGCCATAAAATTTAGAAGAAAATGTAGGGAAATATCTTATAAAACTTGTAATAGGAGGCATGTTTTTCTAAATCTTACTCCCAAAGCATGAGCATTGAAGAAATAAATGGAAACTCCTCAAAATTAAACACTTTTTTACAGCAAGGAACTTTGTCAAGAAAGTAAAAAGGCAGCCTACACAATGGGAGACAATATTTGGAAACGATATATTAAATAAGGATCTAGTATCCAGAATATATAAAGAGATTGTTCAGCTCAACAATAAAAAAGACAACCCAATTACAAAATGGGAAAAAGACATGAACAGGCACTTACCAAAAGAGGAAATACAAATGGCTAAAAGGCACATGAAAAGATGCTCAACTTCATGGCCTACCAGGGAAATGTAAATCAAAACCACAATGAGATATCATCTCACACCCACCAGAATGGCCATTATCAATAAAACAGAAAACGGCAAGTGCTGGAGAGGATGTGGAGAAAGAAGCACACTTATCCACTGTTGGTGGGAATGTAAAATGGTACAATTGCTGTGGAAGGCAGTTTGGAAGTTCTTCAGGAAGCTAAGTATAGAATTGCCAAATGATCCAGCAATACCATTGCTAAGTGTCTATTCAGAGGAATAAGGGCAAGGACACAAATGAACATTTGCACACCAATGTTTATAGCAGCATTATTTGCAATTGCCAAGAGATGGAAACAGCCCAAATGTCCATCAGCAGATGAGTGGCTAAGCAAGCTGTGGTATACACATATGATAGAATATTATGCAGCTGTAAGACAGAATAAAATCATGAAGCATGTAACATGAATGGACCTTGAGGACATTATGCTGAGTGAGATTAGCCAGAAACAGAAGGACAAATACTGTATGGTCTTACTGGTATGAACTAACAATAATGAATGAACTTGGAAAATTTCAGTTAAGAACAGAGGTCATCAGGAGGTAGAAATAGGGTAGATATTGTGTAATTGGAGTTGAAGGGATACAGACTGTGCAACAGGACTGATTGTAAAAATTCAGAAATGGATAGCACAAAACTATCTGATTGTAACACAATGATGTTAATACACTGAATGAAGCTGAATGTGAGAATGATAGAGGGAGGAGGGCTGGGGCACAAATGAAATCAGAAAGAAAGATAGATGATAAAGACTGAGATGGTATAATCTAGGAATGCCTAGAGAGTACAATGATAGTGACTAAATGTACAAGTTTTTAAATGTTTTTGCATGAGGAAGAACAAAGTAATGTCAGTATTTCAGGGTGTTGAAAATAGATGGTCATTCATATTTTAAAACTTCAACTTTTGTGTGAGACCAAAGCAAAAATGTTTATTTGGTACAAAATTTATATTTTGACTAGTGCTCTTCCTAATATAACTTACATGGACAGGTTAATTGAACACATAAATATATGGAACCTTGAATAGGGCATGAGATTTTGTAGGTTTAGCCAATGTGATGCCCTGATAAATCCCAGAGTGATCTAAACAGTGAATAAAGTAGTATTTGCAAAGTCCCCATGGGGAAGTGGTGAGAAAAGGAGAAAATTCAACTTCCCCACTTGGAGAATTCCTGATATTCTCGCAAGCAGTGGGGACCACCAAATCAATAGGCTGAGCCATCAGTCTTGGGGTTTGTTCCTATGAAACTTATCCCTGCAAAGAATAGGCTAAGCCTACTTAAAATTAGGCCTAAGACTCACTCCCAGAGAACCTCTTTTGTTGCTCAGATGTGGCCTGTCTCTCAACTAACATGGAAAGCAAACTCACTGCCCTCCCCCTCTCTATATGGGACATGACTCCCAGGAGTGTAAACCTCTCTGGCAATGTGGGACATGAAAAAATTATGGCTCAGTCAAAAGAACAAAATAAAACCACAGAAACCATCAGTGAGAATTTCAACATACCAGAAAAAAACTTAGGAAAAAAAAAATCTAAAAGCTAAAGAAAAACACAGATAAAGAACTAAGGGAAATTAGGAAAATGATATATGAACAAAATGAAGGTTTCAATCAAGAGACAGAAACCATAGAAAGGAACCAAACAGAAATACTGGACTGAAAACCACAATAACTGAAATAAAAAATTCCCTAGTGTGGTTCAACAGCAGATCAGGGCTCAAAAAGAAGAATCTATAAAATTGAAGATAAGACAAGAGAAATTATTTCACCTAAGCTTCAGAAAGAAAAGAGAATGAAGAAAAATGAATAAAGCCTAAGAGACTGAAGGGACATCATAAAGTGTACCAATTATATATATTTTGGCAGTTCCAGAAAAGAAAGACAGAGAAAGGGGCAAAGACAATATTCAAAGAAATAATGGCAGAAAACTCCCAAAATTTAACGAAAAACATGAAGAAAAAAAACACATCTAGGAAACTCAACAAACTCCAAATAGGAGGTTCTCAAAATTTTCCACACTGAGACACAATCAAATGTCAAATGCCAAAGACAAAGAAAGACTCCTGAAAGCAGCATGAGAGAAGTAACTCATCATTTACAAAGGAGCCTCAATATGATTAAGTGCTGATTTCCCAATAGAAACCATGAAGGCAGTAGATGACGTATTGAAAGAAATGAAAAGACAAAATGTTGCAAATCAAGAAAGGATTCTATATCCAGCAAAACTTTCCTTCAGAAATGAGGGAGAGAGCAGAGCATCAGTGGCTCAGTGGCAAAATTCTTGCCTGCCATGACGGAGACCCGGATTTATTTCTGATGCCTGCCCATGCAAAAAAAAAAAAAACAACAACAACAACTTAAAAATGAGGGAGAGACAAGACACTCCCAGATAAACAAAAGCTGAGGGAGTTCGTCACCATCAGACCTACCCTACGGGAGATGTTAAAAAGAAGTTCTGCAGGTCATAAGGAAAGAACACTAGCAAGAAGCCATGCCAAAAAAAAAAAAAAAAGAGAGAGATCTAAATGCAATGACATGAGTAAATATAAATGACCATACTATTTAATTTTTGGTTTGTAACTCCACTTTTTACTTCTTGAAGGATCTAAAAACACAAAAGCATAAACAGAAATGATGTATCTATGTTTGTGGACACACCATGTGTAAAATGTATTTTGTGACAAGGGCAACAGGAAGATGGGGTATAGGAATATAGCTTGTGTATGCTATTAAAGTTAGGGTGGCATCAATTTAAATGAAATTGTTATAGATTTTGGATATTAAATTAAACCCCACAATAACCGAGGAACATATCTGCACACAAAAGGAAATGAGAAGGGAAGCTAAATAGTTTACTACAACTAAATACCAGGCTACCTACATTTTTCTGATCAACTTCACAAATTCAAGGGTTCCAGCCTCCCCACCCCCCTCAGATTCACTAATTCACCAGAATAACTCCCAGAACTCAGGAAGGCACTGTCCTTTTTTGCTAGCTGCTGGAATGCAATATTCCATAAACAGAATGGCTTTTAAAAGGGGGAATATAATAAGTTGCTAGCTTACAGTTGGAAGGCTGTGAAATTGTCCAAATTAAAACAACTCTATAGAAATGTCCAATCTAAGGCATCCAGGGAAAGATATCTTGGTTCAAGAAGGCCGATGATATTCAGCATTCCTCTCTCAGCTGGAAGGGCACATGGTGAACATGGTGGCATCTGCTGCCTTTCCAGATCTCTTGCTTCATGAAGCTCCTTCCTCATCTCCTCATTCTTGAAAGGAACTCTCTCCAAAGTGTCTCCTCCTTTATAAGATTCCAGTAAACTAATCGAGACTCATGTAGAATGGGTGAAGACACGCTTCCATCTAATCAAGTTTAATACTTAAAATTGATTGAGTCACATCTCCGTGGAGATAACCTAATCAAGTTTCCAACCTACAGTGCTGAATAGGGATTAGAAGAAACTGTTGTGCCCACAAGATTGATTATGATTAATCATGGCTTGTGCCCACAAGATTGATTATGATTAATGATTAAAGCCTGGCTTGTCTACTGTACATTAATCCTTTCAAACTGGCGCATGCACTATAGTTACAATTATAACAGCATTATAGGGGAAAAAAGGCCTATAAATCAGAAGAAAAAAGAAGAGATGCATAAGGCAAGGTCTGGGAGGGTCTAAATGCAGCACTTCCATGTCCTCTCCTTGTGGAATTCGAATTCAAATGCATCACCCTCCTGGAACAGGAACGTTGCATTTTCTCAATCATGGGTGCCCATGTTTATATGGGTTCTCATTAGGTAGGCATAGCTGATGGAATCAATGCTTACATGACTGAACTCAATCTCCAGTCCCCCTCCTCTCCCAAAAGTCAGGAAAGTAGGCTGATATGTGCAGACATGAGCTGATACAGTGTGGCTCAAAACCCTTAGCCCCTAGCCTCAACACATGGTTAGTCTTTCTGCTGTAATATACCTCACCCTAAGATTGCAGGTGAGACTGGCCCCAACCCTGCAATCATCCTGGCCCACCATGAAGGACAAAAAATGTTTTCCTATGACAGGAACTTCCAGAGGTTCAGAGGTAGCTTCCCCTGGAACTGGGGACAAACACCACCACATTTTTCGTTCTCCATGTCTTCTTTTTCCATTTTCTATTCAGTTCCAAGGAAAAATCCCTAGGTTAGGTGTGCTGGTTTGAAAGGATATATGCCCCCTAAGAAAGCCATGTTTTAATATAAATCTCATTACTTAAAGGTAGAATAGTCTCTATTCAATGCTGTGTATTTGGGACTGTGATGGGATCATCTCCCTGGTTGATGAGATTTAGTTAAGAACGGTTGTTAAACTGGATTAGGGGATGACATGTCTCCACCCATCTGAGTGGGTCTTGATTAGTTTCTGAAGTCCCATAAAAGAGGAAACATTTTGGAGAATGAGAGACTCAGAGAGATTCAGAGAGAGCAGAGAATGCTGCAGCACCACGAGGCAGAGTCCACGAGCCAGCAACCTTTGGAGTTGAAGAAGGAAAGTGCCTCCCGGGGAGCTTCATGAAATAGGAAGCCAGGAGAGAAAGCTAGCAGATGATGCCGTGTCTGCCATGTGCCCTTCCAGCCGAGAGAGAAGCCCTGACTGCGTTCGCCATGTGCCTTTCCAGATGAGAGAGAAACCCTGAACTTCATCGGCCTTCTTGAACCAAGGTATCTTTCCCTGGATGCCTTTGATTGGACTTTTCTATAGACTTGTTTTAATTCTCGGCCTTAGAACTGTAAACTAGCAACTCATTAAATTCCCCTTGTTAAAAGCCATTCCGTTTCTGGTATATTGCATTCCAGCAGCTAGAGTATAGAACAGATTTTGGTACCGGAGAGTGGGGTGCTGCTGCAGTTTGCAAATACCAAACATGTTGGAACGGCTTTTTAAATGGATATGGGGAAGATTCTGGAGGAGTCGTGAGAAGCTTGATAGAGAAGGCCTAGAATGCTTTGGAGAGACTGTTGGGAGAAATGTGGACTCTAAAGATACCTCTGATGAGGCCCTAGACAGAAATGAGGCACGTGTTATTGTAGACTGGAAGGAAAGTGAGCCTTGTTTTAAAATGGCAGATAATCTGGCAAAATTGACTCGTGGCTTTGGCTGGAAGGCAGATTGTAAAAGCCATGAACTTGTATATTTAGCAGAAGAGATCTCCAAATTAAGTGTTGAAAGTGCAGCCTGGTTTCTCCTCACAGCTTATAGTGAAATGCGAAAGGAAAGAGATAAGCTGAGAACTGAACTCTTGAGTAAGAAGAAACTAGAAATTGAGGTCCTGGAAAATTCTGGGCCTACAGAAAGGGAGACTCCAGAGTATAGTGCCCTGAGTGTGGATTTAACCAAATGTGGAACCAGCCAGCCATTTCAGAGAAAGTCAGGATCAGACATGGAATTATCCAGGAAAGATTTGTGGAAACTCCTTATGTCTGATGGGCATGATCCAAGGCTACTGCATAGAAAGCCAACGAGAGTGCTGTGGGACCTGTATAAACAGAGCCGCTGCCAGTCTGGACTGAGGGGTTCAGAGAAGGGACACATTGGAGGAAAAATAACTTCAGAGGCAAAACCGTGGAGGCTGAAGTCTGAAGTCAGGAAGCCTCGGGCCAGGAGAGTGGACCCACCCAAGCCCGTGGAGAGGGTGAGTTTGCCCCAAAGGCAGAGAATGGGCCTTCCACCTCGTTGCAGTGGAAGAGTCATGCCGCCTCAGGCCTTGGAGAAGGTGAAGCACATTCCTTGGGGTTTGGGGGGAGCCTGGCTGCCACCACATGGAGGGGTTGAGCGTGTGCCCCGTAGATGGCAGAGAGCCCGGGTGCGGCCCCAATGCTTGGAGAGGGTGGAGCCGAGAGAAAGGTGGTCTCCCCAATATCCCCCAAGGTTGCATTCAGAGAGAGGCAGGCGTAGGCATTTGGATAGGGTGGGACTGCCACTTTCTGAAGCCCTGAGGATAAATGACTCTCAGACTTTGAAAACTAATGGACTTTGCCCTGCAGGTTTTCGAAACCGTATGGGTCCGGTGACCCCTGTGTTCCTTCCTCCCTATGGAAATGTGTATATGTATCCTATGAATGTTCCTCCTTTATATGTTGGCAGCAAATAACTTGTGAGTTTTCAAAGGTTCAGAGCAAATGGAGAGAATTTTGCCTTAGGACAGACCATGCCTGTAACTGACTTGATGAGATTTTATACTGTCTCTAATTTTTTACTTCATTGTATTGCTACTGATAGGTTTAAGGATTTCTGATATTGTTATGAAATTAATGTATTTTGTATTTTGGAAAAACATGTCTTTTTTAGGGGCCAGAGGGTGGAATGTGCTGGTTTGAAAGGATATATGCCCCCTAAGAAAGCCATGTTTTAATATAAATCTCATTACTTAAAGGTAGAATAGTCTCTATTCAATGCTGTGTATTTGGGACTGTGATGGGATCATCTCCCTGGTTGATGAGATTTAGTTAAGAACGGTTGTTAAACTGGATTAGGGGATGACATGTCTCCACCCATCTGAGTGGGTCTTGATTAGTTTCTGAAGTCCCATAAAAGAGGAAACATTTTGGAGAATGAGAGACTCAGAGAGATTCAGAGAGAGCAGAGAATGCTGCAGCACCACGAGGCAGAGTCCACGAGCCAGCAACCTTTGGAGTTGAAGAAGGAAAGTGCCTCCCGGGGAGCTTCATGAAATAGGAAGCCAGGAGAGAAAGCTAGCAGATGATGCCGTGTCTGCCATGTGCCCTTCCAGCCGAGAGAGAAGCCCTGACTGCGTTCGCCATGTGCCTTTCCAGATGAGAGAGAAACCCTGAACTTCATCGGCCTTCTTGAACCAAGGTATCTTTCCCTGGATGCCTTTGATTGGACTTTTCTATAGACTTGTTTTAATTCTCGGCCTTAGAACTGTAAACTAGCAACTCATTAAATTCCCCTTGTTAAAAGCCATTCCGTTTCTGGTATATTGCATTCCAGCAGCTAGCAAACTAGAACATTAGGATACAGATTTTCTTTTACTGGATGAATGTATAGATATTTGTTTTATTTAAAAGTTGTCTTTAGAACACAGAGGAAGTTGTGTTTGAGTTTTGAAGAATACGCAGTTATGTCTCAAAAATGTGAGGTATAATGACAATAGATTTTGCCTTTGCCTTAAAGAGAAAAACGAAGACACTCTCTCTACTTCTATTCAACATCATACTAGAAGTTTGAACCAGACTAATAAAGCAAGAAAAAGAAATTAAAAGTATCAAAATTGGAAAGGGACAAGTAAAACTATCTCTGTTCATAGATAACATGATCTTGTTAGAGAAAATCCTGCAGAACCCACAAAGAAACCTAATAGTTAATAAATACATTCAGCAAAGTTGCAGGATACAAGAACAACATACAAATAACTATTGCATTTCTGTACACTAGAAAGGAACAGTCAGAAGGGAATTAGTAAAATTCCACTTTCAATTTGTGTCTAAAAGAAAAAATACTCGGGAACAAATTTAACAAAAGGAGAACAAGAAATACACACTGAAAACTATGTTGAAAAATTTAAAGAAGACCTAAAAAAACGGAAAAGCATCCCACATTCGAGGATTGGAAGGCTTAATATTGTTAAGATAACAACTTCCTTGTGATCTCTAGATTCTGTGTAAGCCCTAATAGCATTCCTACTGCCTTTTTTAAAGAAATGGAAAAGCTGATCCTAAAATTCATATGTAATTGCAAGGGACCTAGTGTATCCAAAACAATCTTTAAAAATAAAGATATTCCCGGCCTATGCACCCAAAAATAAATAAGTAAATAAAAATAATTATAAAAACAAAATTGCAGGACTCACATTTTCTAATTACAAAACTTACTACAAAGCAAAGGTAACCAAAACAGTGTGGTAATGACATGAGGATAGACCTATAGACCAATTCTCAATTGGTCTATTGGATCAATAGAATTGAGAGTGGAAGTGAACACATACATTTCTAGCCAACTGATTTCTTACAAGGTTGCTAAATATATTCAATGGATAAAGAATAGTTCTTCATCAACTAGGGCTGGACAATTGCAAAAGAATGAGGTTGGACCTTCACCTCACATCATATACAAAAATTAACTCAAAATGGATCAATAATATAAGAACTAAATATAATATATATTTATTCACCTCACACCATATACAAAAATTAACTCAAAATGGATGAATAAATACAAGAGCTAAAACTCTACAGTTCTTAGAAGAAAACATTGGGATAAATCTTGCTGACCTTGAATTTGGCAGTAGATTCTTAGATACGACACCAAAAACACAAGAAAAAGGATATAAATTGAACTTCATCAAAATTAAAATTAAAATTAAATGTAAAATCTTTTACATATTGTCAATGGCTGTTTTCACATTACTTCAGTAGAATTGAATTGTTGCATCAAAGATTGTATGGGATGTTCTTACCACTTTGCACTGCTGCTGAGCACACTATAGATGGCAGTTACTGTTACAACTGAACTACATTTTTAGTGCCATGCATACTGAAGAACTGTGAAATATTTTTTATTACCAATATGTACCCATTATGTCTATACAAGAAAAGTGGGCAAAATTCAACACTTTCAAAGCACAGCGCAGTGTAGATTATTTTGTTATTGAATTACAAGGCAAAGCACTGTGCTTATTATGCAATACTGCTATAGATTTGTTTAAAAGATTTCAGTATATAGCAATATTACCGGGCTGAACACTTATCATAATAGTCCTGTCTTAGTTTCCTGGCTGCAATAACAAATATCATGAAGTGGGTTGGCTTAAAGAATGGAAATTTGCTGGTTCATGGTTCTGAGGCTAAGAGAAGGTCAAAATTGAGCTGCAGGCAAATTAATGCTTTCTCCTTGAAGACTGCGGTATTCTGGGGCTGGCTGCCAATGATCCTTGGGTCCTTGGCTTTTCCCTCAAAGGGCAATGAACTTGGTGCTGTCTTCTCCTTTCACCTTTCTCTTCCATGTTCAGTTGACTTCCAGCTTCTTACTGCCCTGGGGATTTTTCCTGTTGCATTCTCTACAAGTCCTCTGATTGGAACCCATCCTGGTTCTGTTTGCCATACCTTAATTAAATATAACATCTCCCCAAAGGTGATGTTAATTTTAGGTGTGAACCTATCTGCAATGGATTCACAGAAACAAGAATGGATTAAGATTAAGAACATGTTATTCTGGGGTACATAATTCAACCTACCACAAGTCCCAACTCATAGGAAAGCAGTAGTCAGAAAAGTTAGAAAATTAAAAATGAAATATCTCATCACAGCCAAATTTCTTTACAAAAATAAAGAAAATGAAGCTGCAACCAGTGTAAGCTTCCAAGCTTGGCTCATTCATTATACAAGGAAGGACAGCCTTTTACTGATGGTGAGTTAATTAAGACAGATTTGATTTCAGCAGCCAACAAAATGAATACACAGAAGATAAAGTTAAGAACATTAGCTTTTTGGCATGACCAATTGTTCAAACAGTTGAAGATATTGGGAGCAACATCGAAAGCCAACTAAAAAGCAAGACAAATGATTTCAAGTGGTTTTCCTTGGCTGTTGATGAGTTGAGAGATGTGACTGCTTATGGTTGTTGTTTATTTGAGGAGTGAATGCCAAGTCCGAAGTGACTGAAAAATTAGCCTCTGAGTAGTCTGATGAAACACTGACATGCAAGAATATTTTCAAAGTTGAGAAAACCCTAATTCAGTGCAACCTGGAGTGGAATCTGCTAAGAAGTGCTGCAGAGATGGTGGTAAATATATATGGAGCAGAGAGTTCTTTGGACAAATTTTTTAAAGCGTGTGAAAATGTAAGGTGTTTAAAGCCCATCGATATTCATTGTATTATTCATCAGCAGGTATTTTGCAGAAATATTTGAGTCTAACATGTACTATTGAACCTGTAGTGTCAATTTTGAACTTGATTTACAATGATTTTTTTCCAGAAATAGAAGTTGAGTTTCCTGATTGGCCCTACCACACATCAGTCTGATGACTTAGCCGTAGTCAAATTTTATTGCATTATTAAAGGTAAAGTAACAGACTGAAATTTTTCTGAACAAGAAGAATCACTTTTTATTTGTATACTCTATGGCAGGGTCACATTTCGTTATTTTTCCATGTGAGTATCCATTTTTATTATTGCAGCACCATTTGTTGAATTTTTGTTTGTTTTTTATTTGTTTGATTTTGCTTGTTTGTTTGTCTGGTTTTGGGGGGAAGTGCATGGACCAGGTTTCAAACCCGAGTCTCCTACATCGCAGGCAAGAATTCTACCACTGAACTACTCCACTCACTTTTAATCATTATTATCAAGCACTGAAT
The DNA here is from genome assembly GCF_023851605.1 of Tamandua tetradactyla. Taxonomy (NCBI): domain Eukaryota; kingdom Metazoa; phylum Chordata; class Mammalia; order Pilosa; family Myrmecophagidae; genus Tamandua; species Tamandua tetradactyla. The sequence goes on from NC_135344.1 coordinate 72,431,486, forward strand.
GTCTTTAGAAATTCGCTTTTGCTACAGATTTGATAATGAGTCTTAATTAATTCAACCTAAAATTAAAAGACAAAACACACTGTATGCAAACTTTATGTTGTGGTAAAGACATTTTAACGACAGCTAATGTATGAATTGCAAGTAATGTCAACCTTCTTTATGTATTTCTGGTGCTATCAAATGCTAAAACAAGAACTGAGATCTCTATTCCCACACAAATTTGCAGAAGATATATTTTTCAAGCTCAACATATAGTTCCGACAGTGATTTGCAAATTTTGATGTAAGAGCAAAGGCAATTTTCATTTTTCAAAATCCACTTAGCAAAATTGAAGAGCTTCCACTTATCCTTCAATTGATAGTGATTAATCTACAGTGCAATGAATTGCTGAAAAGCAAATATCAAAAGAAGAGTCTAATAAAATTCTATAAATGCCTTCCAAGTGATGAATATGCTCAATTAAAATCATGTGCTCATAGAATGATACCAGCATTTGGTAATATCTATCTCACTGAAAAGACATTTTCAAAGATGAAATATGTAAATCTTATTGTAGTTCAGCATTAACAGATGAATATTTGCAATAACTTTTTATTTATCATACACAATAATTAATTGAAAATGGATGGTAAATCTAAATCCAAAAGTTAAAATTATAAAACTTCTAGGAAAAAAAATAGGAGAACATTTTGCAGCCTTGAGGGAGGCTGAGATTTCTTAAGACATAAAAGACATGAATTTCTTTAAAGAAAAAAGTGATAAACTAGACATCACCAAAATTTTCTACTCATCAAAAAAATAGTTAAGAAAATGCAGAGGCAAGGCACAGACTGGGAGGAAATATTTACAGATCTGACATATGACTTAAATCCAAAATACATAAAGAATTCTTACAACTTAATGAATAAAAGACTAACAATCCAATTTAAAACAGATAAAAGATTTGAATGGACACTTCCCTGAAAAAGATATACAAATGTGAAATAAGCCTGAGAAATGATGCTCCATTTCACTCGTCCTCAGAGAAAGTAAATTATAACTATAAAAGGTACCTATACACGCTAACCACGATGACTTAAATTTGAAACTTAAAAATCCCAAGGGTTGGGAAGGGTGTGAGACAACTAAAAGTTTCAGACATTACAGATGGGTATGTAAAATAGCCAACGACTTTGGAAAGCTATTTGGCAGTTTCTTACATCAAACATGCCCTTCTCCTATGACCCAGCTATTCCATTCCCTAAGTATTTTCCCCAAGAGATGAAAACCTTTGTCCTCATAAAAACTTGTGCCATCATGTTAGGAACAGCTTTATCGAAAACAGAAAGGAACTCAAATGTTCATCAACAGGTGAACAGATACACAGATTGTGTCTATCCATAGAATGAAATACAAATCAGCAACAAAAAGGAACAAGTTATTGATACAAGGACAAATCTCAAAAACGTTATGCTGAAAGGGTAGGTTAAGCCTACTTAAAATTAGGCCTAAGAATCACCTCCAGAGAACCTCTTTTGTTGCTCAGATGTGGCCTCTCTCTAAGCTGACCTGGTAAGTGAATTCATTGCCCTGTTCCCTGCATGGAATATGATTCCCAGGGGTGTAAATCTCCCTGGCAATGTGAGACAGAAATCCGAGGATGAGCTGGGACTCAGCATCAAGGGATTAAGAAAGACTTCTTGACCAAAAGGGGGAAGAGAGAAATGAGACATAATAAAGTGTCAATGGCTGAGAGATTACAAACAGAATTGAGAGGTTACCCTGGAGGTTATTCTTATGCATTATATAGATATCCTTTTTTAGTTTATGGTGTATGAGAGTGGCTGGAGGGAAGTACCTGAAACTATTGAGCTGTGTTCCTTGATTCTTGAAGATGATTGTATAATGATATAGATTTTGCGATGTGACTGTGATTGTGAAAACCTTGTGTCTAATGCTCCTTTTATCTAAGGTATGGATAGATGAGTAAAAAATATGGATACCAAATAAACAAATAATAAATGGGACAAAGGTTAAAATAAAGTGGGTAGATGGATATACTAGTGGTCAAAGAGATGAAGGGTTAAAGGGTATGATATGTATGAGTTTTTTCTTTTTTCTTTCTATTTCTTTTTCTGGAGTGATGAAAATATTGTAAAAAATGATCATGGTGTAACCAAGAAATCAGGATTTAAGGGATGATTTTAATTACTGACTTGTCATATAATTATTCCCTTTTACTTTTTGGCATGTCAGAGTAGACAGGGAAATACCTGAACTCTCTGAACTGTAATCCAACTGCGCTGATCTCTGATAACGGTTGTATAGCCCTTATCTTCTGGCCCTGTGCTTGTAAAAACCTTGTGACTAACTTTCATCTGTACCTAGTTATCCAGTTTTTCAACTTTAGAGTCTTGTAATCACTAAAGATAGCCCCTAATGTTTGTTAATGAAGGGTGTTGAGTCTGCCTGCTGGCCCTGAACTAACCCACTCTGAGTTCCAAATCATCTTGATGACTGTATTAGTTAGGGTTCTCTAGAGAAACAGAACCAACAGGGAACACTTGCAAATATAAAATTTATGAAAGTGTCTCACGTGACCGTAGAAACGCAGAGTCCAAACTCCACAGGGCAGGCTCCGAAGCCGATGACTCCAATGGATGGCCTGGATGAACTCCACAGGAGAGGCTCACCAGCCAAAGCAGGAATGCAACCTGTCTCCTCTGAGTCCTCCTTAAAAGGCTTCCCATGATTGGATTTAGCATCACTAATTGCAGAAGACACTCCCCTTTGGCTGATTACAAATGGAATCAGCTGTGGATGTAGCTGACGTGATCATGACCTAATCCTATGAAATGTCCTCATTGCAACAGACAGGCCAGTGCTTGCCCAATCAGATGAACAGGTACCACAACTTGGCCAAGTTGACACCTGTCCCTAACCATGACAGTCCACCCCTTGTCAACTTGGCACATATATATATATCATATATATATATATATGATATATATATATCACCTTAGACCATACTTAATTTCCAAATGAAAACAAATAAGCACACATTTTTTTTTTTTTTTACCTGACAATACTCAACTGTCCTGCATATAACTGGAAACACATTAAATCTCTCCAGAATAGCATGCAAATCCTTGGGCAACATTCATTCTTAAACTTGATATCTTACAACTTAAATAGTATAACACAAACAAAACAGCATTACAGTCCTCGTTTCTGTAACTGATCACGTGGTCGAAGTTCATATTTATCACTACCTTCTTCCACTACCCATTCCATGTTCCCTTTCCCCTCAGCAAGCACTTCAGCTGGCCGTGGTTCTTTGCCTGGTGGGGTGACCCAAACCTTCATTCCTGAAGTCTCAGAGCCATTAGTGGTCCTGCCTGGATTGTGTTGTTGCAGTTTTCCATTGATTTTAATCACAGGGCATGGTAGTACTAATAGACGCCCCAGGGGATCTCCTATATTCCAAGAAAACTCTTCTTTACCTCCATTATGTAGTTGCAGTCCTACTTCCTTCTGATAGTCAGGGTCAATTACCCCAGACAGTAATGTAATCCCCTTCTTGGTGTGTTCATCCAGAGGCATAAGTAGCCCAAAGTGGCCAGGTGGCAATCTTAACTTCCAGTTCAGTGGTATCACTGTTGTTTCTCCTGGAGAAAGCACACCCCATTTTGGAACTAAAACCTGTAGACCAGCAGAACTCAGGGTAGCAGGGACAGGAAGCAAAAATTTTCCTAGTGGATCACTAGGAGTAATAGTGAGTGGCACCACACCCATTTCCACCCCTTGGTTCCTGGACCCATGGATCCTGGCTATGGGAGAAACAGCACCATACAGTGGACGCTGATTCAGAGCATACACAGCTTCCTGGAGAACATTACCCCAGCCTTTCAAGTTTTTGCCACCTAGTTGGCACCGTAATTGAGTTTTCAAAAGGCCATTCCACCGTTCTATCAATCCAGCTGCTTCTGGATGATGGGGAACATGGTAAGACCAGAGAATTCCATGAGCATGTGCCCATTCTCGCACTTCATTTGCTGTGAAGTGTGTTCCTTGATCCAAAGCAATGCTATGTGGAATACCATGACGATGGATAAGGCATTCTGTAAGCCCACAGATAGTAGTTTTGGCAGAAGCATTGCGTGCAGGGAAAGCAAACCCATATCCAGAGTATGTGTCTATTCCAGTTAGAACAAATCACTGCCCCTTCCATGAAGGGAGTGGTCCAATGTAATCAACCTGCCACCATGTAGCTGGCTGGTCACCTCGGGGAATGGTGCCATATCGGGGGCTGAGTGTGGGTCTCTGCTGCTGGCAGATTGGGCACTCAGCAGTGGCTGTAGCCAGGTCAGCCTTGGTGAGTGGAAGTCCATGTTGCTGAGCCCATGCATAACCTCCATCCCTACCACCATGACCACTTTGTTCATGAGCCCATTGGGCAATAACAGGAGTTTCTGGGGAAAGAGGCTGACTGGTATCCATAGAATGGGTCATCTTATCCACTTGATTATTAAAATCTTCCTTTGCTGAAGTCACCCTCTGGTGTGCGTTCACATGGGACACAAATATCTTCATATTTTTAGCCCACTCAGAAAGGTATATCCACATACTTCTTCCCCAGACCTCTTTGTCACCAATTTTCCAATTATGGTCTTTCCAAGTCCCTGACCATCCAGCCAAACCATTAGCAACAGCCCATGAGTCAGTATACAAATGCACCTCTGGCCAGTTTTCCTTCCAAGCAAAATGAACAACCAGGTGCACTGCTCGAAGTTCTGCCCACTGGGAGGATTTCCCCTCACCACTGTCCTTCAAGGACACCCCAGAAAGGGGTTGTAATGTGCAGCTGTCCACTTTCGGGTGGTACCTGCATATCGTGCTGAGCCATCTGTAAACCAGGCCCGAGTTTTCTCTTCCTCAGTCAATTCACTGTAAGGAACTCCCCAAGAGGCCATAGCTCTGGTCTGGGAAAGAGAAGGTAATGTGGCAGCAGGAGTGGAAACCATGGGCATTTGTGCCACTTCTTCATGTAACTTACTTGTGCCTTCAGGACCTGCTCTGGCTCTATCTCGTATATACCATTTCCACTTTACAATAGAGTGCTGCTGTGCACGCCCAACTTTATGGCTTGGTGGGTCAGACAACACCCAACTCATGATAGGCAACTCAGGTCTCATGGTAACTTGGTGGCCCATGGTTAAGCGTTCAGTCTCTAGTAAGGCCCAGTAGCAGGCCAAAAGCTGTTTCTCAAAAGGAGAGTAGTTATCTGCAGCAGATGGTAAGGCTTTGCTCCAAAATCCTAAGGGTCTGCGTTGTGATTCTCCTATAGGGGCCTGCCAAAGGCTCCAGACAGCATCTCTATTTGCCACTGACACTTCCAGCACCATTGGATCTGCTGGATCATATGGCCCAAGTGGCAGAGCAGCTTGCACAGCAGCCTGGACCTGTCGCAGAGCCTCCTCTTGTTCAGGTCCCCACTCAAAATTAGCAGCTTTTCTGGTCACTCGATAAATGGGCCGGAGTAGCACACCCAAATGAGGAATATGTTGTCGCCAAAATCCAAAAAGACCCACTAGGCGTTGTGCCTCTTTTTTGGTTGTAGGAGGGGCCAGATGCAGCAATTTATCCTTCACCTTAGAAGGGATATCTCGACATGCCCCACACCACTGGACACCTAAAAATTTTACTGAGGTGGAAGGCCCCTGTATTTTTGTTGGATTTATCTCCCATCCTCTGACACGCAAATGCCTTACCAGTAAATCTAGAGTAGTTGCTACTTCTTGCTCACTAGGTCCAATCAACATGATATCATCAATATAATGGACCAGTGTGATGTCTTGTGGGAGGGAGAAACGATCAAGGTCTCTGCGAACAAGATTATGACATAGGGCTGGAGAGTTGATATACCCCTGAGGTAGGACAGTGAAAGTATATTGCTGACCTTGCCAGCTGAAAGCAAACTGTTTCTGGTGGTCCTTACTAATAGCTATTGAGAAAAAAGCATTTGCCAGATCAATAGCTGCATACCAGGTACCAGGAGATGTATTGATTTGCTCAAGCAATGATACTACATCTGGAACAGCAGCTGCAATTGGAGTTACCACCTGGTTGAGTTTACGATAATCCACTGTCATTCTCCAAGACCCATCTGTTTTCTGCACAGGCCAAATAGGAGAGTTGAATGGGAATGTGGTGGGAGTCACCACCCCTGCATCTTTCAAGTCCTTAAGAGTGGCAGTAATCTCTGCAATCCCTCCAGGAATACGGTATTGCTTTTGATTTACTATTTTGCTTGGTAGGGGCAGTTCTAGTGGCTTCCACTTGGCCTTTCCCACCATAATAGCCCTCACTGCACGAGTTAGAGAACCAACGTGGGGATTCTGCCAGTTGCTCAGTATGTCTATGCCAATTATACATTCTGGAACTGGGGAAATAATTACAGGATGGGTCCGGGGGCCCACTGGACCCACTGTGAGATGGACCTGAGCTAAAACTCCATTGATCACCTGGCCTCCATAAGCCCCCACTCTGACTGGTGGTCCAGAGTGACGTTTTGGGTCCCCTGGAATTAATGTCACTTCTGAACCAGTGTCTAATAATCCCCGAAATATCTGATCATTTCCTTTCCCCCAATGCACAGTTACCCTGGTAAAAGGCCGTCGGTCTCCTTGGGGAAGACTTAGAGGAAGGTTAACAGTATAAATTTGTGGCAGTGTAACAGGTTTCTCCCCCATAGGGACCTGTCCTCCCCTTCATTCAAGGGGCTCAGGGTCTGTAAACTGTTTCAAGTCTGGAAATTGGTTAAGGGGCCGTGACTCTGTGTTTTTGTAATTCAGGTTAGACTTCTGTTCCCTTGACCTAGAACTCTTTTGTTTATACAGCTCAAACAAGAATTTAGTAGGCTGCCCTTCTATTGTATTTCTAGGCACCCCATGATTTACTAGCCAATGCCACAAATCTCTGCGTGTCATATAATTTTGATGCCTCCTTTGAGTTTGTTGTCTATTATAATACCCACGTCTACCTTGTCTTTGGTGATTAAGTGCTGCCACCTGGCTTCTGCCAACTCGGGATCCTGTCATCCCCATTGTGTTTAAGGATTCCAGCTCAGTGACAGCAGTTCCTACAGTAATATCTGACCTACAGAGAAGTGCAACCACAGAGCTCTTGAGGGATGATGGTGCTAGTCTCACAAATTTATTTCTCACTGTTCTGGTAAAAGGTGCATCCTCTGGACATTCCTGGGGTGTAAGAGCAGGCTTTGCATGATAAATCCACTCTAACATCCCAATCTCTCTAAGCCTCTGGATCCCCTCATCTACATTATACCAGGGCAGTCCTGGCATTTCAACCTCAGGTAATGTTGGCCACCTTTTGATCCATGTTTCAACCAACCACCCAAACAAGCTGTTAATACCTTTTCTAACTGCCCTAGCTATAACATTGAATGCAGAATCTCTGCTTAGTGGGCCCATATCAATAAATTCAGCCTGATCCAGCCTTATATTCCTCCCACCATTATCCCACACTCTTAAAATCCATTGCCACACATATTCCCCTGATTTCTGTCTATATAAATTGGAAAACTCACACAGTTCTTTTGGAGTATAACGTACCTCCTCATGTGTGATACTTTGTACCTCACCTTTAGGGGTCAGTTGGGACTTTAGTTTAGTTATAGGTCTGGAAGAAATGAGGGGTGGTGGGGGTGGGTCATGAAAAGAATTAGAAATATCTTCCAAGCCATTTGCTTCAGGGCTTTCATTTGCAGTTTCATCTGGTGAAACAGGATTAATAACTTTAGGGCTAATCCCTTCAGGAGGAGGTTGGGTGGCCAATTCCTCAAGGCAGGCTGGAGGTGGGGCGGCTATGTCCTCAGGGCAGACTATTACAGGGTTATCTAAAGAAGGCTCAGCATGGTCTAGGGTTTCAACCTCACCCCCAACATCATTATCAATCCATATGTCACCATCCCATTTTTCAGGGTCCCACTCCTTTCCAATCAATGCCCTCACTTTAACGGCAGACACCATGCAAGACTGAGATTTCAGTTTACGTTGTAAAGTTGCTACTCTAACAATAAGATTCTGAGTCTTATTTTCAGAGATCTCAAGTCTACGGCTACAGGAAATAAAATTTTCCTTCAGGATACTCATAGAAACCTCTACATCTTTCAGACGGCACTTAAGCTTCTTGTTTGAAGCCTTAAGCCCATCCCTTTCACCCTTTAATGTAGACAGTGTATCTAACAATAACCAACCAACATCTCTATAACTCTTATTCCTACAAAACTCTGTAAAGGTGTCAAAAACATTATCCCCCAGAGTCTGGCTTCGTACAAGCGAAGCATTAGGAGAATCGAATGATGATATTTCGACTATCTCCTTTGCCAACTCAGTCCATGGATTGGAAGTGTCATTCTGATTATGGGAATCAGAGTCCTTAGTGTCTCTGAGCCCAGTCAGAGTAGAAAACCATTCATAAAAACCCATTTTTAAGATTCTGTTCCTTAAGAACCACTCCTGGTACCAAGATGTATTAGTTAGGGTTCTCTAGAGAAACAGAACCAACAGGGAACACTTGCAAATATAAAATTTATGAAAGTGTCTCACGTGACCGTAGAAACGCAGAGTCCAAAATCCACAGGGCAGGCTCCGAAGCTGATGACTCCAATGGATGGCCTGGATGAACTCCACAGGAGAGGCTCACCAGCCAAAGCAGGAATGCAACCTGTCTCCTCTGAGTCCTCCTTAAAAGGCTTCCCATGATTGGATTTAGCATCACTAATTGCAGAAGACACTCCCCTTTGGCTGATTACAAATGGAATCAGCTGTGGATGTAGCTGACGTGATCATGACCTAATCCTATGAAATGTCCTCATTGCAACAGACAGGCCAGCGCTTGCCCAATCAGATGAACAGGTACCACAACTTGGCCAAGTTGACACCTGTCCCTAACCATGACAATGACCAAAACTGGATCTAACCAAAGTGGGCTGCCATTTTCTTTCATACATTTTGTGACTAAGCATATAATTGATCTACTCATGCCCAATCATCAGAACACCTCTAATTACATCATCTGGGGACATGGTGCTCATTATCTTAAACCCTGCCCACCTTCTCTCTAATAAAACTACCCAAATTACTGCAGTTCAGGGAGACAGATTTTGGGCCATTAGACTGTGTACTCTCCTACTACATGCATAGTACTAAACTCTTTCTCTCTTTGAAACCCCCATGTCTCAGCAATTGGTTATTGAGCTCTTTGACCAAAATAATCCACTACCTTTGTCCGGGAACAATGGTGATGAATACATAACTATGTGATGATATTGTGAGCCATTAATTATGCATAATGTATGGAATGTTTTAAGTTAAGATTTATCAATAAAAATCTATTTTTTTAAATGTTATGCTGAGCTTAAAAAGTCACACATGAAAGTACATGCCATGTGATTCTATGACTAGGAAGACAAAGTTAACCTTTAGCAACAAAAAGCAGATGGGGCAGAAGGGTATTTTTTTTTTGAGCAATGGAAATTTCTATCTAAATCATAGTGGTGGTTGCGTGGCTATACAAGCTCATCAAAACTCACTGACCTGTGCATTTATGATGGGTACCTTTCAGTATGATATGTAAATGATACTTCGATAAAGTTCATTTAAAGACGTCCTTTCCTCCCTTACTTTCCCTTCTCCCCAAATCAGTTCACTTTAGTTTTTTCTCTCACTCTTCCCTCCCCTCACACCCCATTTGCATTCCTTTTAGAGGAACTTTACATTTGTTCCTTTCAAATGTAAATTAATTTGACAGCCCTCAGCTGCAACTAATTCTCTCCGCTTCACCCTTTTATTAATCTGCATAACACAAAAGCCAGCCTGCCTGGATAAACAAAGACCCCTTCCTCCTTGGAAGGTATGGGGCTGGAAACTGTAGATATTTTAAAATCAGGGTTTCTTGCCCTGTCATACTCAAATAAATTGTCCACTGGCAAATGGCAAAGTCATAACTATAACCCAAATTACTCAATTTACCCAGCTCCATGATCTTTCCATGGCACAGATAAACTGCTTCAGCCAAAACGAATAAGTTGGCCTGACAAAGAAGGAATCCTACAAAACAGAGAAATGGATAAGGTAAAATATAGAGGCATTTTTTTGATAGAATGGATACATTTTTTGTGCCAGCTGCGCCTTGCATGCCAAATCCCTTTTTGTGTCTTCTAGCCTAATACACAATATTTGACTAAACATCAGACAAATCCCATATTTTTAGGGGTTGGGGGTTGGGGTGGGATGATAGCTAATTTGTGATCATGTCAGAAATTCAGAAGTTGAGCCACGATTACCTGGTTTCCAGAACCTAGGACATTATCATAAGCAAAGAACACCCACAAATCAAAGGTTATTTTGTAAGAATGAAACTAAGTTTAGCTCTCATAAAGGTGATGCTGGCAAGGAAAGGAGAAGGCCTCTGATGCAAGCTTAGGATTGGCACCAGATCCTTAATGGCCAGGGTCATTAAAAATGTAAAGCATAATCAAAGGGGGAACCTTCCATGGCGAGTTCAAATTAGTTAGATTTCCCTGATAGGCTGTAATCTCTGGAGTGTCCACCCAAAGGAGAAACAGGAGAGGGTCTGTGGGTAAGGTACAGGTATAACTATCTCAGCGTTCTACTGTCTGGCGTGCCAGACAGCCACCATTTTGTGTAGAGCTCGGCACCTGTTCTTGCAAGAGCGTGAATAAATTCTTTTCTCCTCCACAATCGGATGAGCATTTGGTGTCCTTCAGGTATGGTGTTCTTTCTAACAACTTGCACCAAAGTTATTTGACTTAGGAATCTGGTGATGTTCCCCTTTGTTACTGCTGTAGTTGGTGGCTGTTGCTTTTTGGGTTTGCTTTGCTTAAAAAAAAAAAAAAGCATAAATATAAGGCATTTTATCATGAGTTTCCTGAAAACCAAATCACTTGTTGCCATTCTAATATTCATTTCCCCTCTATGGCCTGTCCCCATGACAACAGGACATAGCCACCATTTTAGCAGGTTTTGCTTAGAACTTTCAGCAGCAATACAATTTTTTGCACTATTGTTGTTACTATTTGAACCAAATTAGAAAAGTTGACAACAAAATAATGCAGGCAGAAAACAAGGTAGAAAGCGCATAGGTGCAAACTTCATCAAAATACTTGAATGCAAAATTTACGTTGTCCAAATACTTTTGACTTTTTATTACCAATTACGTGGGCAAAATCTCAGTACTGAATTCTAACGAAGGAAACATTCAGAAGAATAATTAATTCTATTCAGGAACTAAATCTGAAGTACAGCTATTAGTGATAGCAATAAAATTGGATACTGCATCTTACTAAATATTTTTTCCAATGAGTATTTGTTTCTTTTAGTTACCAACGAAGTTGAGGTTTAGACTCCCCAAGTTCTACCATTTGATATATTTTTCACTGTCTGGGGGTTTTGTTTTCAGATGTTCTGCTTAATTGAAGAATCATCTTAAAGATCGAGATGAATGAACAGATCTAAACAATCTTTCCCAAGCACATCTGAGTTCTCCCAGATCCTTCTGCCCTCTCTTGGGTATGTAAGAAAACTAAGTTTAGCTTTCACAGAAGATGGTGCAGTAAGGGGCTACCAGACAGCTCAAACTGGTCTTGCAGGCAGGGAAGGAGGGAGCCTCTGACACAAGCCTAGAATTGGTGCCAAATAGATAGAAACAGGTTTAAAGATCATTGAAATGTAAAGCATAATTAAAAGCAGGAACCTGCAGCAGAAAATTTGAACTAGTTAGACTATTCTGATGGGCTGTATCCTCTGGAGTATCCAGTCAGTGGAGAAACGGGGGAAGGACCTGTGTGCTGGGCTTAGGGATAAGATCTGTGGCCTTCTGTTGTTTGTTGCCCCAGCCTTGATTTTTTCCGTCGAGTGCCCATTCTTGCAACATTGTGAATAAATTCTTTTCTTTTCCACAATCAGGTGAGCATTTGTTCTCTTTCAGGTACGGCTTTCTTTCTAACAGGTATGAAATAGGGACGAAAACAATTCAGGCCCAGTCATCACTTAAAATAGGACTGGGGAGCATTTTTCTTTTTGCTTTTTTAAATCAAGTTTCATTAATCACAGGATGAGAAACAATCAGCTACAAGTGAGTTGCAAGGTTTTGGGTTTGCTTATTTTAACAACAATTTGATTTTTAAGAAAAAAGTATAAAATATACTTATCTGCCTTTTATATTTAAAAAAGTAATATAAAGTTTAAGTAACTATATAATTTAAAATACATTCTGTTTTTTTATTAAGACAAGTTGCAGTAGAGAAACACAGGGGGAAGAAAAGTGAGACAAAACAAGAGAGAACAAATAGAAAGAAGCCGGGATTCACATATTGTAAAGAAGGATTTTATAAAACTTAACAGTAGCTAACTTTTCTTATGTAAAGAAGGATTTTATAAAGAAAAGAGTTATGGGCCCCATCAGGCTAAAACAACCCGGGACTTCCCAGGGGCGGTTATCTGCTGCCTTTGTTATGCAAGGTTTTCTGCTGCCTTGGTTATGCAAGGTTGTAACTGCCGGAGAAAGTTTATCTAAGAATGCAACTGAGAAGGTTGAGTAAGGGAGTTTTGCACGAGACAGCTGCTTCTTGCAAGAAGCAGCTCCCATGACTCATGCGCGAAAAATGTTTGTTATCTGCTTCTTGCAAAATGTTCGTTATCTACTTCCTGCATAAAGCAGAACCTGTAACTAATGTTCAACCCTCAAACCCCACACCCTTATCCTGGCCCTCAAAAGGCTTCCCAAAACCCAGGTTCGGGGCTCTCTGTTCCTGCGTGTTCAGTGAGCCCCATGCATGTGTGGTAAATAAACCCCTTGCGTGTTGCATGAGAGAACGTCTCTTGGAGTCCTCCTTTGCGCGGCAAAACTCTCAAATTCTTACAATATGCCTGATAATGGCGATTTTACCCGAATGCTATGACCCTGGAAAACACCACAGGTTAAGAAATTCCCCCATCCTTTCAGTCACTGGCCAGGATGGCTTTAACTTCTCAGCTCCACTAAACCTTAGATGGGCTTTGCTTTGCCCCTAGACCCCTAGCCTCCCTCACTTCGGCCCTTACACAATCCAGATGGAACCATTTTCCCCTGGCCTTGACTGTGGCCTTGACTGCCTACTCAGGGGATAACCCAGGCCATCACATACCCGCTGTTGAGCTCCTCCTCTAGGACTTTCCCATGAGCTGCCCCAGTCCCTAAACAACTCTCCTGCCCTCTACTTTGGTGGACTTGAGCGTTCTTACTCCCCTATCATCATAGCCTTCTGGTCTCTATCACGACAGCCTTCTGTGCTCTCTTCCCTATTATAAACTGCTTTGAATAAAGTCATCCTTTCCTGTTTAACGTTGCTTGGTGCACTGGTTTCTTTGACTTGCCTATCAAGGTAAATGCAGGTACACATATGCAGAAAATGAGATCTCCCCACACAAAAATACAGAGTAAAAACATCATGGAATGACAACCCTGGGTTTTTTGCTTGTTTCCCATCTGGATACTTCTCCCCAAGACTTTTAAAATCCTCACTCCATTAGTACAAACTTCAGCACAAAGAGCAGTATCGTCGGGATGGAGATCTGCTAGCTGAAGCTATGAAATGTCAAATATCACAACTGCTTACTCCATTTACCAAGGGCTGAAACTATCTTCAAACCTTATTGGTCTCATATTTTCAGCATCTGGTAAATCAAGAAATTTAAAAGCAGTTGCAGATCCAGATCAGGTCCAAGCCAAAACTGTGAAGGATACAAGAGAGAGAGAGAAAAAAAAAAGCCAGTCACAAAAGACCACACATTAGATAGTTCTATTTATATGGTTTTTCCAAAACAGGAAAATCTAAGAGACAGAAAGTAGATGTTGCTTAGGTCTGGTAGGACTGGGCAGATGGGGAGTGATAACTAAAGGGTGCAGGGTTTCTTTCTGATGTGATGAAAATGTTCTCAAATCAATCTTGGTGATGGTATACTTTAAATGGGTGAATGATATGATATATGAATTTTAGCTCAACAATGCTGTTTTTTTTAATTATTTATTTATTTAATTAATTTAAGAAAACAAACAATACCATTAGAACCACCAACAATAGGTATCTTAGTTAGCTTCACCATGGGCATATTTAAATAAAGTATCAACACAATCATTGTAAAGCCTGTGTTTGCACAGTAAGTTTCACAAACCAATTTAAAATTAACGCAATAAGCAAAAAAAATCTACATATTCAGATAGCAAAGCTGCCCACCCCCAACCAGGACCATTCCAGTCAAACCTAAAGAACAACTAGGACAATATATAAGATTCTACAAGGGTTCCAGGCACTAGGATAATTTTCCAGAAACCTACAACCTTCAGATAGGTCCCTGATCCAGATAAATCCTGAAACCCAGCCCAGCCTCTCCAGAACATCAGATGGTTCCATATTCCCACCCCATATTAGTGACAGACACTTCCAATACGAAAATTTTAGAATGGCCATAGCCCAAACATCCCTAAAGAGAGGGATAGAAAGATCAAAGGTGATGATGGAGTTGTACAGAGAAGATAGGATTTAGCAAATGAATATGAATACTGAATCATTAAATTGATATCTCTTTTAGTCTCCAGTGTTTTAGAGCAGCTAGATATAAAAACCTAAAATTGTGGCATTGTAACCCATGTCAAACTCTGAAATATGTTTACAACTAATTGTGGTGCTGTGCTTTGAAATTCATAGCTTTTTGTTTATGTGTTATGCTTCACAAAAAAAAAAGGAAAAAAAGTTGGTTGTGATAATAAAAAATATTAAAGCCCTCTAGCCTCCTATATTCTGGAGCAGCCAGAAGGAAAAATCTGAGAGGATCTTTTGGTAGCACATGACAAACTCTGGGATCTGTCCTGTAACTACTTGTTGAAGAGTGTTTTGAAAACTATTGCTTTTTTATTTCTTTGCTTTGTATAATGTGTTATACTATAAAATACAAAAAGTTAAAAGAAAGAAAAGAAAAAGAAAAAGCATCTACTGGCCCCTAAATATTTCTCTCCCTTCAAAGATCTGTTGCTTAAAAATGTCAGTTCGCTATTGGTTGCTCCCTCACCATAGAAGCTGGACCCAGAGATACAGTACTGCTGGTAAACCAGGTAGATGCTGTGTTACTTAAACAGTTCATCACCCAAGCAGAGATACTGCATCTGCTGAACTTGCATCTGTGTTTAATGCCTATGTAATAAAATTCATAAAGAGCAACTAAAATTATGTATGGAAATGATTAGCAAAGTGCTGATACAGAGTAGGTCTTCAGTAAATGCTAGGTATTACTATTATTATCTCCTGCAAGGAAACTCTTAAAAACAGCTTAACTCATTAATCTGCTTATTCAAGCAAGAATTCAATATCAAATTGCTTTGGTTTATAACTCATTTCAGGTATATCCTGTGCAGCAGGTTTGCTGAGCTGTAAGGCAACTCTATACTTACCTTCTTGAGGAACCACCAAAACGTCCTTCACGGCAGCTGTACCTTTTTTTTTTTCTTTTTTTTTGCACGGGCAGGCTCCGGGAATCAAACCAGGTGCGAGAATTCTGCCACTGAGCCACTGTTGCACCACCCCAGCTGTACCATTTTACATTCCCACCAGCAGCGGATAAGTGTTCAATTGCTCCACATCCTGTCCAACACTTACAGTTGCCTGTTTGTTTAATAGTGGCCATTCCAGTAAGTGTGAGATGATATCTCATTGTGCCATTGATTTGCATTTCCCTAATAGCTAGTGAAGTTGAGCATCTTCTCATGTGCCTCTTAGCCACCTATATTTCCCCTTTGGAGATATGTCTATCCATGCCCCTTGCCCATTTTTAAATTGGGTTGTCTTTTTATTGTTGGGTTGCAGTCTTTTTTTATATTATACTGCATATCGAACCCTTACCAGATAGGTGGTCTCCAAATATTTTCTCCCATTGAGTCAGTTGCCAAAGTCAAAGCACTTTGACAAAGTCCTTTGAAGCACTGAAATATTCAATTTTGAGGAGTTCCCATTTATCAGTTTTTTCTTTCATTGCTTATGCTTTAAGTGCAAAGTCTAAGAAACTACCGATCATCATGAGACCTTGAAGCTGTTTTCCTACATTTTCTTCTAGGAGTTTTATGGTACTGGCTCTTATATTTAGGTCTTTGATCCGTTTTGGGTTAAATTTTTCTCTAAGGTCTGAAGTAGGGGTCCTCTTTCATTCCTTTGGCTATGGATATCCAGTTCTCTCAGCCCCATTTGTTGAAGAAACTATTCTGTCCCAGTTGAATGTATTTGGCAGCCTTGTCAAAAATCAGATGTCCAAGCCACCATTCTTAAGGGGCCTGAGTTCAGTGCAGGAGGCAGAGGGGCTTAGCTCGGGAATAACTTCTCTGTGTGCATGGAGTGAGGTATGTATGTGCACATGTGTGTGGCTTTTTCTTTTTGCTCTGGAAACAGTTGAATTTAGGGCATTTTTCTACAAAAAAAACACTTGCCTATCTATCCCAGTGAGGACCAGCTGTAGCCCTAAGCCTAATGAAGTCTCTTTCAGCTTGGAAAGAAAAGAACCTCACCAAGACAGTTGGTGTGACCGAGGGTGGCCAAGTTGTGAAGAGGGCATGAGAATAAACACCTTCCCAAATTCATTCTAAGCCTCAGCATGAAAGGATGGTGGGGTTGCTAGGGCTCAGAAATGTTAGATGATTCTCCGCCCCACCCCACTTTGCCTAGCCTTGCCTTCCCTAGGTTTCCTTGGGTGAATGGCTGCCCCCTCCACCTGGTGTGTGTAGCAAGTGAGCTGGGTGAGTTTTTTGGTGGGGCCTTATGGTGTCTGGGAGGAGACAAAGTTGGGGAGGTTTTCCCTTACTGTGTAAATGAATATTTGTATGACTAAATTGACACACACACGCACAAATCAATTGTCCAAAGATCTGAGGGTCCATTTCTGAACTATCAATTTGATTCCATTGATCAACATGTCCATCTTTTTACCAGTATCATGCATAGATGGTACCTTTGCAGCTTCATAATATGCTTTAAAGTCAGGAAGTGTGAGTCCTCCAACTCTTTTTCTTTTTCAAGATGTTTTTGGCTATTTGGGACCCCTTACCCTTTCAGATAAATTTGATAATTGGTTTTTCCATTTTTGCAAATATGCTGTTTGAATTTTTATTGGGATTGTATTGAATCTGTAAGTCAATTTTAATTGATTTGGAATTGAAATCTTAATGATATTTAGTCTTACAATCCATGTACATGAAATGTCTTTCCATTTATTTAGGTTCTTTCATTCCTTATAGCAATGTTCTATAGTTTCCTGTGTACAAATCCTTTAAATCTTTGGCTAAGTTTATTCCCGGATATTTGATTCTTTTAGTTGCTTTTGTAAATGGAATTTTTTTTCTTAAATTCTTCCTTGGATTGTTCATAACTAGTGCGCCAGTTTGAAAACTTTGTATACCCCAGAAAAGCCATGTTCTTTAATCCTCATTCATTATTGTTGGGGGGGATATTTTTTATTAAATTGTTTCCATGGAGATGTGACCCACCCAATTGTGGGTGGGACATTTTGATTAGGTTGTTTCCATGGAGATATTTCCCCACTCATTCAAGGTGGGGTCACTTACTGGAGTCCCTTAAGAGGGAACAATTTTGGAAAAAGCTTCAGCACCAACACCGACAAGAGACCTTTGGAGATGCAGAAGGAAAATGCCCTTGGGGAATTTTGAAATGAGAAGCCTGGAGAGTAAGCTAACAGACATCACCATGTGCCTTCCCAGCTGACGGAAAAACCCTGAATGTCATTGGCCCTTTCTTAAGTCAGGGTATGTTTTCCTGGATGCCTTCATTTGGACATTTTTATAGCCTTAGAACTGTAAACTTGCAACTTAATAAATCCCTTTTTAAAAGCCATTCCACTTCTGGTATGTTGCATTCCAGCAGCTTTAACAAACTAAAACAATGAGTGTATGAAATACTACTGATTTTTGCATGCTGATCTTGTATCTCATTGCTTTGTTGAACCTGTTTACTAGTTCTAGTAGCTTTGTTGTCGATTTTTCTAGATTTTCTAAATATTGGATCATGTTGTCTGCAAATGTTTTTCTTTTCTGATGTGGATGATTTTATTTCTTTTTCTTGCCTCATTGCTCTAGTTAGAGGTTGTAGCCCAATGTTGGATAACGAGGTGACCATGGGCATCCTCGTCTTGCTTCCAATCTTAGAGGGAAAGCTTTTAACCTTTCACCATTGAGTGTGACATTATCTGTGGTTCATACATGCTTTTTATCATGTTGAGGGTTTCCTTCTATTCCTATCTTTCACAGTGTTTTTATTAAGAAAGGATAATAGATAGCTTTCACAATGTGACTGTGTGATTGTGAAAACCTTGTGTCTGATGTTTCTTTTATCTACCTTATAGACAGATGAGTAAAACATATGGATTAAAAATAAATAAATAATAGGAGGAAAAATGTTAAAATTGATTTAGTAGGCTGAAATGCTAGGATCAATGAAGGGGAGGGGTAAGGGGTATGGTATGTATGATTTTTTTTTCTGTTTTATTTTTCTGAATTGATGCAAATGTTCTAAGAAATGATCATGATGATGAATATACAACTATGTGATAAAAAAGAATGTTCATATTGCATGTTGACTGGTTTTATTAATAAAAGTTTAAAAATATATTTTAAAAAGAAGAAAAAAGAAAGGATAATGGATTTTGTCAAATGTTTTTTCTGCATTGATTGATGTGATCATATTTTTCTTCCCTTCAATTTGTTAATATGGTACATCCAGGTGTTGAATCATCCTGGATAAAACTCATTTTATCATGATATATAATTCTTTTAATGTGTTGCTGGATTTGATTTGCAAATATTTTGTGGAGGATTTTTGCATCTATATTCATTAGAGAAATTGGTCTGTAAATTTCTTTTCTTTTAGTATCTTTATCTGGCTTTGACATTAGGTTGGCTCCATAGAAAAAGTTAAGTAGTGTTCCTTCCTCTTCAATTTTTTGGAAGAGTTAAAGCAAAAGTGGTATTGATTCTTCTTGAAATTGTTGGTAGAATTTACTTGTGAGACTCTCTGGTCCTGGGTTTTCTTTGTTGGAAGGTTTTTGATGACTAATTCAATCTCTTTATTCATGATTGGTTGTTGAAGTCTTCTCTTTCTTCTCTAGTCATTGTAGGTTGTTCATGAGTTTCTAGGAAATTGTCAATTTCATTTAAGTTGCCTAATTTTCTAGCATATTGTTGTTCATAGCACTCTCTTATGATCTTTTTATTTCTCTGGGGTCAATGGTAATGACCCTCCTCTCATTTCTGATTTTATTTATTTGCATCTTTTCTCTTTTCATCAGTCTAGTAAATCGTTGTTAATTTTATTGAGCTTCTCAATTAACCAACTTTTGCTTTTTAAATTCTCAATGTTTTTTTTTCTCAGTTTCCTTTATTTCTGCCCTTTATCTTTGTTACTTTTTCCTTCTGCCTACTTTGAGATTAGTTTACTGTTCTTTCTCTAGTTCCTCCAGGTGTGCAGTTAGGACTTTGATTTTAGCTCTTTCTTTGTTTTTAATGTAGGCATTTAAGACTATAAAATTCACTACTATCACTGCATCTCCTAGGTTTTGATATGTTGTGTTCTCATTTTCATTCATCTCAAGATATTCCTCTTCTTTGACTCACTTAATAAGAGCATGTTGTTTAACCTCCATAAATTTGTGAATTTTCCAGTTCTACACCTTATTGATTTCCAGCTTCATTCCATTATGATGAAAGAGGAATGTATTAAGACTTGTTTTGTGACCCATGTGGTCTACCCTGGAAAATGATCCATGCACACTTGAGAAGATTGTATATCCTGTTGTTTTGGCAACAATATTCTGTACATGTCTGTTAGGTCTGGTTCATTTATCATTTTATTCAAGCTCTCTTTTTTCCTTATTGATCCTCTATCTAGATGCTCTATCTATTAATGAGAGTGATGGATTGAAGTCTCCAACTATTATTGAACAGACATTTATTACTCCCTTCAGTTTTGCCAGTGTTTGCCACATGTAATTTTGAGCCCCCTTGTTAGGTGCATAGATATTTATGATTGCTATTTCTTCTTTGTGAATTACCCCTTTTTTTAATATATAATGTCCTTCTTTGCTACTTATGACAGTTTTGCATTTAAAGTATATTTTGTCCAATATAGCATAGCTACCCCAGCTCTTTTTTGTTAACTGCTTGCGTGGAATATCTCTTTTCCAGCCTCTCATTTTCAACCTTTTTGCATCTTTAGGTCTAAAATGAGTTTCTTGTGGACAACATATAGATTGATCATAGTTTTTTTTATTCATTCTGCCAACCTGTGTTTTTTGACTGGGGAGTTTAATCCACTAACACTCAAGGTTATTTCTGTAAAGGCAATACTTATTTCAACCGCTTCATCCTTTGGCTTTTATTTGCTATATCTTATTTTTCCTCTCTTTTTATCCTTTTAGTTACCCTCACTGATCATCTTCATTTCTGTACTCTCCTCCAAGCCTTTCTATGCTATCTTTTCTTTTAATGTGCAGAACTCCCTTAAGTATTTCTTGTAAGGCAGGTCTCTTCTTAATGAACTCTCTCAGCTACTGTTTCTTTGTGAATATTTTAAACTCTCCCTCATTTTTGAAGAATAGTTTTTCTGGACAAAGAATTCTTGGTTGGCCATTTTTCTTTTTCAGTACTTTTTGTCACAGCACTGCCTTCTCACCTCTGTGGATTCTGATGAGAAATCAATGCATTGTCTTATTGGGCATCCCTTGTATGTAATGAGTCGCTTTTTTTCCTGCTTTCAGAAGTCGCTCTTTCTCTATAGCAGTTGCCGTTCTATGTGTATGTGTCTAGGAGTAGTTCTGTTTGGAGTTTATTCAGTGTGGGGCACGCTGAACTTCTTGGAGTTGGATATCTACATCTTTCAGAAGTGTTGTGAAATTTTTTATGTGTATTTCCTCAAATAGTCTTTCAATCTCTTTTCCTTCCCTTCTCTTCTGGGACACCCACCATGCTTGTGTTTGTGTTCTTTGTGTTGTAAATCAATTCCTTGAGACCCTGGTCAATTTTTTCCCCATTCTTTTCTCTATCTGGTCATTGTCTGCTTGAATTCAGATGCTGTGTCTTCTAGTTCACGGATACATTTTTTGCCTCTTCAAATCTGCTGTTGCATTTTTAATTTCATCTATTGTGCCTTTCATTCCCATAAGATCTGTCATTATTCTCTGCAGCTTTCAAATTTGTCTTTGTGTTCACAGTATCTTCTTAATGTCCTTCATCTCTTTAGCCATATTTTCCTTCATCTCCTTGATTTGGTTTAGGAGTTTATTTCTTTGAACATCTTTGATTAGTTGTTCCAGATTCTCTATCTCCCCTGACTTTTTAATTTGCTCCTTTGACTGGACCTTATCTTCCCATTTGTTAGTATGGCTTGTAATTTTTTGTTGATTTCTGGGCATCAGGTTGTCTTAATAAGGTTACTCTGAAGGTCAGTTCTCTCTCATGTCTAAGATTTTGTTGTTGATTGGCTTTGTCTTGATGCCACACTTGGTTCATCAGTATTACCCAACATAAGCAGGTCCAGGGACCCACTAAGGGGGCACACACCAGTTCCACAGGGCACTGGAAAGAAGGTCAAGTAAAGAAGCCAGAAGTCTTTAATTCCACTTCCCAGGGGTGTGCTTCCCTGACCTTCCAGCAGATGGCACTCCTTAGCAACCTATTTCCCTCGGCCCTCAGAGGTCAGCAGTACTTCACTCTATCGATTCCCTGGCATGGGTTGAAACAATGGCATGGCAGTGCCTGACTAGGTGGATCCTCCAATCTAAATTTGTGACCAAAAGCTGGAACAGTGCTGGACCATGACCTTCCATGTTTTTGAGAACGTGGATTTGTGTAGCCCTCTGAATCTGCAGCTACCTGCCAGAAAAGCAACCCATCAACCCAGAGATGTTTTCCTGAGAATGAGGCTTAAAGAGTTACTTACCTTCTCTTGTTATAGTTTTTTTGTTTCTTTGTCCCACCCTTTCCTGGGTGCTGCAATGTTCTCCCCTTGATCTCTGCCACCCTAGAACCACTATTCTGGACAATTACTGCCCACCCCAACTGTTTTTCTGCGAGAGACGCAAACCCTGAAATTCTGTGATTAGCCATCTTCCTAAAAGTCTGTTTATTGGCTCTGTTTTTTTTCAAATGTAATTGTATTGAGATATAGTCATACACCATACAATCCATCCAAAGTATGTAATCAGTGGTTCATGGTATCATCACATGGTTGTGCTTTCATCACCATGATCAGTCTTACAACATTTGCATAATCCAGAAAAAGAAATAATGAGGAAAAAAACGTCAAAACATTACATACCCCTTATCCCCTCTTATTGATCCCTGGTATCGCATTCTACTGAATTTAAAGACACAATAAAGGTAAGTAATCTAACCTTACTGCTATACATTATATATTCACATACCACATAATCACTGAAAGTGTACAATCAATGGTTCACAATAGCAACATATAGCTGTGCATGTATCACCACAATTGATTTTTTTTCTTTTTTGTGAAAAATAGCATATATGCAAAAAAGCAATAAATGTCAAAGCACACCTCAACAGTTAGTTGTAAAACAGATTTCAGAGTTTGGTATGGGTTACAATAACGATTCAGCAATCATACTCATGTTAAACCCTATCTTCTCTGTATAATGCCACCATCACTTTTGATCTTTCTCCCACTCATTAGGGGTACTTGGGCTATGCCCATTCTAACTGTTTCATGTTTGTCATGGTCAGGTTCATGTGGCAACTTGGCCAAGTGGTGGTACCTGTTTGTCTGGTTGGGCAAGTGCTGGCCTGTCTGTTGCTATGAGGACATCTCATAGAATTAAATCATGATCATGTCAGCTGCATCCACAGCTGATTCCATTTGTAATCAGGCAAGGGGAGTGTCTTCTACTATGAATGATGCTTAATCTAATCACTGGAAGCTTTTTAAGGAGGATTCAGAAGAGACAGGGTCTCTTTCTGCTTCAGCTGGCGAACCTCTCCTGTGGAGTTTGTCCAGACCCTCCATCAGAATTGTCAGTTTCACAGCCTCCTTACAGATTTTGGACTCTACGTTCCCATGGTTATGTGAGACACTTTTATAAATTTTATATTTACGAATATTTCTTGTTGATTTTATTTCTCTAAAGAATACTAATACAACTTGGTACCAGGAGTGGTTCTTAAGAAAAGAATCTTAAAAATGGTTTGTTTGTTTTTTAAAAAAAAAAATGAATGATTTTCTACTCTGACTGGACTCAAAGGCACTAAGGACTCTGAGTCCCATAGTCAGAATGACACTGCCAATCCATGGAGTAAGTTGGCAAAACAGGTAGTCAAAATATCACCATTCAATTCTTCTAATGTTTCACTTGTACAAAGCCAGGTTCTGGGGGATAATGTTTTTGACACCTTTATGGAGTTTTGTGGAAATAGGAGGTATAGAGATGTTGGCTGGTTGTTGTTAGATACACCGGATACATTAATGAGTGAAAGGGAAGGGCTTAAGGCTTCAAATGAGAAGCTTAAGTACCATCTGACAGATATAGAAGTTTCTATGAGTGTCCTGAAGGAAAATCTTATTTCCTGTAGCCGTAGACTTGAGATCTCTAAAAATCAGATTCAGAATCTTATTGTTAGAGTAGCAACTTTACAACATAAACTGAAATCTCAATCTTGCATGGTGTCTGCCATTAAAGTAAGGGCATTGATTGGAAAGGAGTGGGACTCTGAAAAATGGGATGATGACATATGGATTGATAATCATGTTAGTGGAGAGATTGAAACCTTAGGTCATGCTGAGTCTTCTCCAGATAACCCTTTAATAATCTGCCCTGAGGACATAGCTGCCCCACCTCCAGCCTGCCTTGCGGAATTGGCCACCCAACCTCCTCCTGAAGGGATTAGCCCTAGAGTGATTAATCCTGTTTCACCAGATGAAACTGCAAATGAATGCCTTGAAGCAAATGGCTTGGAAGATATTTCTAATTCTTTTCATGACCCACCCCCACCACCCCTCATTTCTTCCAGACCTATAACTAAACTGAAGTCCCAACTGACCCCTAAAGGTGAGGTACAAAGTATCACACATGAGGAGGTATGTTATACTCCAAAAGAACTGTGTGAGTTTTCCAATTTATATAGACAGAAATCAGGGGAATATGTGTGGCAATGGATTTTAAGGGTGTGGGATAATGGTGGGAGGAATATAAGGCTGGATCAGGGTTAATTTATTGATATGGGCCCACTAAGCAGAGATTCTGCATTCAATGTTATAGCTCGAGGGGTTAGAAAAGGTATTAACAGTTTGTTTGGATGGTTGGTTGAAACATAGATCAAAAGGTGGCCGACATTACCAGAGGTTGAAATACCAGAACTGCCCTGGTATAATGTAGATGAGGGGATCAAGAGGCTTAGAGAGATTGGAATGTTAGAGTTGATTTATCATGCAAAGCCTGCTCTTACACCCCAAGAATGTCCAGAAGTTACACATTTTACCAGCACAGTGAGATATAAATTTGTGAGACTAGAGCCATCATCCCTGAAGAGCTCTGTAGTTGCACTTCTCTGTAGGTCAGATATTACTGTAGGAACTGCTGAACTGAGCTGGAATCCTTAAACACAATGGGGATGATGGGATCCCAAGTTGGCAGAAGCCAGGTGGCAGCACTTAATCTCCAAAGACAGGGTGGACATGGCTATTATAATAGACAGCAAACTCAAAGCAGGAGTCAAAATAATCTGACTCACAGGGATTTGTGACTTTGGCTAGTAAATCATGGGGTACTTGGAAATACACTAGATGAGCAGTCTACTAAATTCTTGTTTGAGCTGTATAAACAAAAGAGTTCTAAGTCAAGTGAGCAGAAGTCTAACCTGAATTACAAAAACTCAGAGTCATGGCCCTTTAATCAATTTCCAGACTTGAGACATTTTACAGACCCAGCATCCCTTGAGTGAAGGGGAGGCCAGGTCCCTTTGGGGGAGAACCCTGTTACACTGCCACAAACTTATACTGTTAATCTTCATTCAAGCCTTCCCCAAGGAAACCGACAGCCTTTTATCAGAGTAACTGTGCAGTCAGGA
Organism: Tamandua tetradactyla; assembly: GCF_023851605.1. NCBI lineage: Eukaryota > Metazoa > Chordata > Mammalia > Pilosa > Myrmecophagidae > Tamandua > Tamandua tetradactyla. The sequence continues at coordinate 72,456,680 of NC_135344.1, forward strand.
AAAGGAAGTGATCAGATATTTGGGAGATTATTAGACACTGGTTCAGAAGTGACATTAATTCCCAGGGGACCCAAAGCATCACTGGACCACCAGTCAGCATGGGGGCTTATGGAGGCCAGGTGATCAATGGAGTTTTAGCTCAGGGCCATCTCACAGTGGGTCCAGTGGGTCCCCAGGCCCATTCTGTAGTTATTTCCCCAGTTCCAGAATGTATAATTGGAATAGACATACTGAGCAACTGGCAGAATCCCCATATTGGCTCTCTAACTCTTGCAGTGAGGGCTATTATGGTGAGAAAGGCCAAGTGGAAGCCACTAGAACTGTCCCTACCTAGCAAAATAGTAAATCAGAAGCAATACCAGATTCCTGGAGGGATTACAGAGATTACTGCCACTCTTAAGGACTTGAAGGATGCAGGGGTGGTGATTCCCACCACATTCCCATTCAACTCTCCTATTTGGCCTGTGCAGAAAACAGATGGGTCTTGGAAGATGACAGTGGATTATCATAAACTCAACCAGGTAGTGGCTGCAATTGCAGCTGCTGTTCCAGATGTGTTATCATTGCTTGAGCAAATCAATACGTCTCCTGGTACCTGGCATGCAGCCATTGATCTGGCAAATGCTTTTTTCCCAATAGCTGCTAGTAAGGACCACCAGAAGCAGTTTGCTTTCAGCTGGCAAGGTCAGCAATATACTTTCACTGTCCTATCTCAGGGGTATATCAACTCTCCAGCCCTATGTCATAGTCTTGCCTGCAGGGACCTTGATCATTTCTCCCTCCCACAAGACATCACACTGGTCCATTATATTGATGATATACTGAGGACCTAGTGAGCAAGAAGTAGTAACTACTCTAGACTCATTGGTAAGGCATCTGGGTGTCAGAGGATGGGAGATAAATCCAACAAAAATACAGAGGCCTTCCACCTCAGTGAAATTTCTAGGTGTTCAGTGGTGTGGGGCATGTCAAGATATCCCTTCTAAGGTGAAGGATAATTTGCTGCATCTGGCCCCTCCTACAATCAAAAAAGAGGCACAATGCCTAGTTGGTCTCTTTAGGATTTGGTGAAAACATATTCATCATTTGGGTGTGCTACTCCAGCCCATTTATTGAGTGGCCAGAAAAGCTACTGATTTTGAGTGGGGACCTGAACAAGAGGAGGTTCTGTGACAGGTCCAGTCTGGTGTACAAGCTGCTCTGCCACTTGGACCATATGATCCAGAAGATCCAATGGTGCTGGAAGTGTCAGTGGCAAATAGAAATGCTGTCTGGAGCCTTTGGCAGACAACTATAGGAGAATCACAACGCAGACCCTTAGGATTTTGGAGCAAAGCCTTACCATCTGCTGCAGATAACTACTCTTTTTGAGAAACAGCTTTTGGCCTGCTACCAGGCCTTAGTAGAGACTGAATGCTTAACCATGGACCACCAGGTTACCATGAGACCTGAGTTGCCTATCATGAGCTGGATATTGTCTGACCCACCAAGCCATAAAGTTGGGTGTGCGCAGCAGCACTTTATTATAAAATGAAAATGGTATATACAAGACAGGGCCAGAGCAGGTCCTGAGGGCACAAGTAAGTTACATGAGGAAGTGGCTCAAGTGCCCATGGTCTCCAATCCTGCCACATTATCTTCTCTTTCCCAGACCAGAGCTATGGCTTCTTCAGTTGTTTCTTACAGTGAATTGACTGAGGAAGAGAAAACTCGGGCCTGGTTTACAGATGGTTCAGCACGATATGCAGGTACCACCCAAAAGTGTACAGCTGCAGCACTACAACCCCTTTCTGGAGTATCCTTGAAGGATGATAGTGAGGGGAAATCCTCCTACAGGGCAGAACTTCAAGCAGTGCACCTGGTTGTTCATTTTGTTTGGAAGGAAAACTGGCCAGAGGTGCCTTTGTATACTGACTCATGTGCTGTTGTTAATGGTTTGGTTGGATGATGAGGGACTTGAAAAGACCATAATTGGAAAATTGGTGACAAAGAGGTCTAGGCAAGAGGTATGTGGATAAAGTCACCCATGAGGGTGACTTCAGCAGAGGAAGGTTTTAATAATCAAGTAGATAAGATGATCCATTCTGTGGATGCCAGTCAGCCTCTTTCCCCAGCAACTCCTGTCATTGCCCAATGGGCTCATGAACAAAGTGGTCATGGTGGTAGGGATGGAGGTTATGCATGGGCTCAGTAACATGGACTTCCACTCACCAAGGCCGACCTGGCGACAGCCATTGCCTAGTGCTCAACCTGCCAGCAGCAGAGACCCACACTCAGCCCCCAATATGGCATCATCCCCCGAGTGACCAGCTGGCTGCATGGTGGCAGGTTGATTACATTGGGCCACTCCCTTCATGGAAGGGGCAGCGATATTTGTTCTAACTGGAATAGAAACATACTCTGGATATGGGTTTGCTTTTCATGGACACAATGCTTCTGACAAAACTACCATCCATTGGCTTACAGAATGCCTTATCCATAGCCATGATATTCCACACAGCATTGCTTCTAATCAAGGAACACACGTTACAGCAAATGAAGCGTGTGAATGGGCACATGTTTATGGAATTCTCTGGTCGTACCATGTTCCCCATCATGCAGAAGCACCTGGATTGATAGAATGGTAGAATGGTCTTTTGAAAACTCAATTACAGTGCCAACTAGGTGGCAATACCTTGAAGGGCTGGGGTAATATTCTCCGGGAAGCTGTGCATGCTCTGAATCGGTGTCTGCTGTATGGTGCTGTTTCTCCCATAGCCAGGATCCATGGGTCCAGGAACCAAGGGGTGGAAATGGGACTAGCACCACTCACTATTACCCCAGTAATCCATTAAGACAATTTTTGCTTCCTCTCCCTGCAACCCTGAGCTACACTGGTCTACAGGTTTTAATTCTAAAAGGAGGAGTGCTTCCACCAGGAGAAACAACAATGATTCCATTGAACTGGAATATAAGACTGCCACCTGATCACTTTGGGCTACTCATGCCCCTGGATCAACAAGTCAAGATGGAGATTACATATTGGCCGGGGTGATTGGGGATAAATAAGACTGCAACTACACAATGGAGGTTAAAAAAAGAGTTTTCCTGGAATATAGGAGATCCCCTAAGGCATCTTTTAGTACTACCATGACCTGTGATTAAAATCAATGGAAAACTGCAACAACCCAATCTAGGCAGGACTACCAATGGCTCTGAAGCTCCAGGAATGAAGGTTTTGCCCACTAGGCAAAGAGCCATGGCCAGTTGAAGCACTTGCTCAGGGTAAAGGAAACATGGAATGGGTAGTGGGAGAAAGTAGTGATAAATATGAACTACAACGACATGATCAGTTACAGAAACGAGGACTGTAATGCTGTTTTGTTCATGTTATACTATTTAAGTTGTAAGATATCAAGTTTAAGAATGAATATTACCCAAGGACTTGCACCCTATTCTGAAGAGATTTAATATGTTTCCGGTTATATGCAGGACAGTTGAGTATTGTTAGGTGAAAGAAAAATGTGTGTTCTATTGTTCTTTATTTAGAAATGAAGTATGGTTTAAGGTGATGTGTATAGCTGCCAAGTTGACAAGGGGTGGACTGTCATGGTCAAGTTCATGTGCCAACTTGGCCAAGTGGTGGTACCTGTTTGTCTGGTTGGGCAAGTACTGACCTGTCTGTTGCTATGAGGATATTCTGTAGAACTAAATCATGATCATGTCAGCTGCCTCCACAGCTGAGTCCATTTATAATCAGCCAAGGGGAGTGTATTCTGCAATGAGTGATGCTTAATTTAATTACTGGAAGCCTTTTAAGGAGGATTCAGAAGAGACAGGCTCTCTTCCTGCTTTGGCCAGTGAGCCTCTCTTGTGGCGTTCGTCCAGACCCTCCATTGGAATTGTCGGCTTCACAGCTTGCCCTACAGATTTTGGACTCTACATTCCCACAGTTACATGAGACACTTTATAAATTTTATATCTATGAAATTTCCTGTTGATTCTGTTTCTCTAGAGAACCCTAACTAATACAATGTTGGGGGGGTTGTTGATAATATGGGGTAGGGGGATGGAACTAGTTGATGTTCTGGAAAGCCTGGCTCCTCTGCATTTCAGTACTTATCTGGTCCAGGTACCCATTTGAAGGTTATAGGTTTCTGGAAAGTTATCCTAGGGGTAGTGATTTCATTTGCAGAGATGGCTTAGTGAGAGGGGCCATATCTGAACAACAAAAGAGATTCTGTGGAGGTGACTATAAGGCATAGTTATAAGTAGGCTTTGCTATTGCAAAGATAAATTTCATAAGGGCAAGACTCAAGATCAAAAGCTTGTGATTTGAACAGTGAATAAAGAAGTATTTGCAAAGTCCCCTTGGGGGAATGGTGAGAAAGGGGGAAAAATTCAACTTCCTCATTTGGAGAATTCTTAATATTCTCGTAAGCAGTGGAGTTAACCAAATCAGTAGGGCAAGCCCTCAGTCTTGGGGTTTGCCCCTATGAAATTTATTCAAAGAATAAGCTAAGCCTACTTAAAATTAAGCCTAAGAATCACCCCACAGAACCTACTTAAGTCTTGCCCTTATGAAATCTATCTTTGCAATAGTAAAGCCTACTTATAACTATGCCTTATAGTCACCTCCACAGAATCTCTTTTGTTGCTCAGATGTGGCCTCTCTCTCTCTCTCAGATGACATGGCTAGTGAACTCATTGCCCTCCCCACCCCCATCCCCCCATGTGGGACATGACTCCCAGGGGTGTAAAGCTCCCTGGCAACGTGGGACAGAAATCCTAGGATGAGCTGGGACTCAGCATCAAGGGATTGAGAAAACCTTCTTGACTAAAAGAGGGAAGAGAGAAATGAGACAAAATAAAGTATTAGTGGCTGAAAGATTTCAAACAGAGTTGAGAGGTTATCCTGGAGATTATTCTTACGCATTATATAGATATTCCCTTTTTAGTTTATGGTGTATTAGAGTGGCTAGAGGGAAGTACTTGAAACTATAGAGCTGTGTTCTAGTAACCATGTTTCTTGAAGATGATTGTATAATGGTATAGCTTTTGCAATGTGACTGTATGATTATGAAAACCTGTGTCTGATGCTCCTTTTCTCTATGGTATGGACAGATGAATAAAAAATATGGATAAGAAATAACTAATAGGAGGAACAAAAATTAATATAAATTGAGTAGATTGAAATACTAATGGTTAATGAGAGGGAGGAGTAAGGGGTATGGCATGTATGAGTTTTTTCTTTTTTTCTTTCTTTTTTTTTTTTTTTTTGATTTCTTTTGCTGAAGAGATGCAAATGTCCAAAAAGCTGATCATGGTGAAGAATACACAACTATGTGATGATATTGTGAGCCATTGATTGTAACCATGTCAAGAACGTTGGTATGTTAAGAATGTATGTTTGTTTATTGTTTACAATTTAAAAAAATGATTGTGGGCTTGGCTTAATGAATTAGGAGTCCCTAATGCTTGAGAGAATAGCAGGAACTCCCTAGATGGGGAAGATTAATAGTTCCATGTTTTCCATTGGCTCTTAAAACCACCCCTAAGCAACCCATTGTGTGAAAAACTATTCTAAAACAAGGGTAAGGAGTTTTTCAAATTAGTCCTTCCAAATTCCTAAGTATAAAATAATGGGGAGTGGGGGTGCAAAAATAGTTCAGGGGTAGAATTCTCGCCTGCCATTCGGGAGACCCGGGTTCAATTCTTAGTGCATGCACGTCCCCCAAAACAAACAAACAGGCAAACAAAAATACAACAAACAAAGAAAATTCCACAAATGGTGCTGCAATAATGGGATACTCACATGGAAAAATAATGAAATGTGACCCCACCATATGGCATACAAAAAAAGGGGGAGGGGGGAGAAAAACTGGGAATAAAACAACATTTTTGACTAAGTAACATTTTCTACTTATTTTTTTAAAATATGAGACAATATTAAAAGTCAAATGCCAGGGTGGGATGAGTTTAAATGAAATACACAATGGAAAGTATTTGGGAAGGGGGACCTCAGGGGAAGAAAGGACAGGCAGTGAGGGTGAGGTCAAAGGAAGGAAAATTGGTATTTTGTCTGTAGTGACAGAAGATGCCGAGATATGGGAGGATTGATTTCCTAGAGATTGGTAATAAAACTGTTAGTGTGATCATCTGTGAATATACAAATAGGACCCCAAACAATGTTTTAGGCTAAATGACCTCGGAAGTCTACAGCCTGCACCAGTTCTAAGTCAGGGTTGGAAACAGAACACAGAGCAAGGTTATAACTGAAAGTTTGATTCCCTGCCTGAAAAGGAGAGAATTCTTTTAGCTGAAGCCCTTCATCTTTTGATGGAACTAAAGTGCCCATAAGAAAATGAAGAAACAAAAGGACAAATACTGTATGGTCTCACTGATATGAACTAATATTAATGAATAAACATGGAGAATTTCAGTTAAGAACAGAGGTCATCAAGAGATAGAAATAGGGTAGATATTGGGTAATTGGAGCTGAAGGGATACAGATTGTGTAAAAGGACTGATGGTAAAAATTCAGAAATGGACAGTACAATACTACCTAACTGTAATACAATAATGTAAGTACACTGAATGAAGCTGAATGTGAGAATGAGAGAGGGAGGAGGGCTGGGGGCACAAATGAAATCAGGAGGAAAGATAGACGATAAAGACTGAGATGACATAATCTAGGAATTCCTGAAGTGTATAAGGATAGTAATCAAATGTACAAATTAAAAAATGTTTTTGTATAAGGAAGAGAAAAGGGATGTCAATAATGCAGAATGTTGAAAATAGATGGTCATTCATATTTTAAAACTTTAACTTATGTGTGAGACTAAAGCAAAAAACGTTTATTTGGTACAAAGTTTATATTTTAACCAGTGCATCTCCTAATTAAAAAAAAAAAAAGAAAATGAAGAATTGAGGCTTCTGACATATATTAAATGTCCACCATATGCCAATGAACTACAAGAAGTATCCAAGGCTATTCACAGCCTCAGGAGAAGAGAGCACCCGGACCCAGGAATAGCAACATTTCTGACAAAATCCTTTGCTGCCTTTTCTAGTTTTAGATATTTGCTTGATTCTTCCTCCCTTATTTTCTCTACTCAATTAATGTTGCAACAATCAATGTCACCCCTGCTCTTTGTAAACACCTCCTTGTGAAAACTCTCTCTGCACCTGGAGGTTTCTATGCTTTCTTCCTTTTAACCCCTCCCTGCTTCTGTCCAGTCTCCAAAAAGAAGGGAAGAAATCCCCCTCTGAGGCACCTATCAGAAAAATGGAGATGTGAAATAGCATAATGATTATAAGCCCAGACTCTCGAGGCATGTGAAGTCTCAATTTTCCATCCTGTTAGGTGTGTGGCCTTGGACAAGACAAGGCCTTGTGACTCAGTTTCTCCAGTTGTAAAGTGGGGATGGTAGTATCTTTCTCACAGGGCTGCTGTGAGGATAAGAGTTGTCAGTCTGTGTACAGACCTCCTGTTCCTACTATATGAGTAGTTGGAGCTCTATTATTTATGTATTTTTTATTAGCCAAACAACAATAATAGTGGATATATTTTATATCTTCCTAGTAGGAAGAAAGAAGGCTTAGGTTAGTTGAGTGTCTAGCATTTGCAATTGCAGAGTAGATGGTTTCACATATTTTGGTTCACGTTATTTTCACAACAAGCCTGAAAATGTGTGTTTTATTCCCATTTTTACATAGGATGAGACTTGCCAAAAGTTGAGTAACTTGCTCTCAATCACGAGGTCTAGCAAGGTCAGGAAGTGAATTCAGGTCTATCGGACTGTTCCAGTTTGCTAGCTGCCAGAATGCAATATACTAGAAATGGATTTTTAAAAAGGGGAATTTAATCAGTTGCTAGTTTACAGTTCCAAGGCCAAGAAAATGTCCCAATTAAAATAAGTCTATAGAAATGTCCAATCTAAGGCATCCAGGGAAAGATACCTTGGTTCAAGAAGGTCAGTGAAGCTCAGGGTTCCTCTTTCATCTGGAAGGGCACATGGCGAACACGGCATCATCTGCTAGCTTCTTCTCCTGGTTTCTTGTTCCATGAAGCTCCCCGGGAGACATTTTCCTTCTTCATCTCCAAAGGTCGCTGGCTGGTGGACTCTGCTTCTTGTGGCTATATCGTTCTGCTCTGCTCTCTCTGAATCGTTTTCATTCTCCAAAATGTTTCCTCTTTTATAGGACTCCAGAAATTTATCAAGACCCACCCAAATGGGTAGAGACATGCCATCACCTAATCCAGTTTAACAACCACTCTTGATTAAATCACATCATCCAGGGAGATGATCTGATTACAGTTTCAAACATACAATACTGAATAAGGATTAGAAGAAGCAGCTGCCTTTACAAAATGGGATTAGGATTAAAACATGGCTTTTCTAGGGTCCATACATTTCAAACCAGCACACAGACTGAACATATAGTGGCTCAACACAGATGTCCATGAGTTTGCTTTGCATGCAGCTACCTGGTTTCAAACAGCCTCCTGAAATAGATTGAACTAAACTAATTATTTTTTAACTAATTATTTTTAAGTACCAGTAGGAGGCAAATTTGTGAATATGCCAAACTGCAGTTTTCTATATAAATGAGGCTTTGGTCCAGCTAGAACACTCAAGAGAGCCAACATTTTTACTTTAATCATGAAGTGGTCTATCTTAAAATAAAGTTCTAAAAGAGAAAAAATCATTTTCTCAATTTTTTTCTGTGGCTTGAAGAAACTGTAAGTAAATTAATAAAGTTGCCTCAGAAAAGATGGGATGGGGTGAGTGGGATAATAGTTTGGGGAAATGTAATGACTAACAAATGAACTATCGCTATTGCCAAATTTGACTAGATTTTGATTTAATAGTCTCTTGGCATGTATAGACGTGAGCTGCCATTCAATGAAACTTGCCTGGATTCTGTCATTTGGGAAATATCCACAGGCTGGAGTCACTGTGTTAAATGTTCAGAAACAGAAGCAAGCATACAGTGCTAGAAAAGTAAATCAAATAAAGTAAAGCAAAGAAAACATCTTGTATCCTCTTGCCTTAGAAGTATCTGTATTCAGCTACTAATGTTGTACAAAAGAGGCTCAGGGATACATTTTATTTATTTGCTTATGTAACTCTTACTCACTGTTTTCATTTTGCGGTGACTAAAGGAAATATAGAATAAGAACAAGATGACCTTTCCATTTTGTCCGAAAACAGGAAACAGGAAGAGGGAGTACTGCCATCTTTTGGTTGCACAATGTAATATTTTTCAAAACGTTAAACTTAACGACCAGGAGAAGGCTGTTAGTCATCACCAAATGAACAGAATTACTGATTTGTCTGGCATGAGTCAACTCTTTAGATGATTTCCTCACAATATCTCTCCCCTGGAAAATAATCACAAAGACTATCCAAGATCTATTCAGTGGCAGACGTGGAGAGGAAGTGCTGGTGGGTTGTTAGATTATCTCAAACAACTGACAGTTCTTTTCTATTTAATGATTCTACAGCATTCGGAGTAGAAAAACATAGAGGAGAGGCAGAGTAACTTTATGTTTAATCATTAAAACATTTCCTCAATGACCCAGGGGCCATGAATCTGAGTGCAAAAGTGGACTTTTCCAGACTAAGGAAGCACTACCTCCAGGCTGCCAGAATCACCCCAAGGCTTCATCCATGCCCAGCAAGAGAAAATGTGGAAGTGAGATGTAGCCCTTTAGGAGGTCTGGGAGAGGAATAGGAATGTTTCAGGACTGTTCCCTTTTTAAAGGAAATACAGGGCTGTGGCAGAGCCCTGCTTGGGGATGTTCTCCCAGACCCTCCATGAAACATGCTCTACTAACCACATTCCCAGAGAAAAGGTAGAGGGTATATGTTTTGGGAAACTTGTGAATTGGAAAAAGAGAAGAATCCGGAAAGGAAATACAGTCTCAAGTCATTTTTGGATCCAGAGAGGCAGATATGAAAACTGGTTTTTAAAAGACTCATCAAGGGTGGGCCACGGTGGCTCAGCAGGTGGAGTTCCCGTGTGCCATGCCGGAGACCCAGGTTCGATTCCCAGTGCCTGCCCATGTCAGGAAAAAAGAAAAATCAAGGCGGCAGAAACTAGAAAATAGAACTCAAATGAGAATTTTAGGGATATTTGGGATAAAAAGGGAAATGGGGAAACGTTAAGTGAAAGGATGAGAACTTGATTTTGAAATTTATTTGTGTCTCCTTTGAATCTATCTTAATACACACTCTAGGGGGCGCAAAGGTAGTTCAGGGGTAGAATTCTCGCCTGCCATGCGAGAGGGTTCGATTCCTCGTCCATGCACTTCACCCCCCCAAAAAAAAATTTCTATTAGCCACATTTTAAAAAGTAAAAAGAAATAATTGCAGTTAATTGTAATAATTTGGTTTATTTGACCCAATAGACCCCAAATCTAGTCACTTCAACATATAATCAATGTAAAAAGTATGAAGATTCTGCCCTCTCTTTTTTTGCATACTGTCTTCAAAACCTGGTTTGCGTTTTACACTTACAGCACAGTGTGAACCAGCCTCATTTCGAGTGCTGAGTGGCTGCCCTACCTGATGGTGGATATGACAGCCTTCGTGAAGCAGAGCCCATACTCTGCCGTCCCAATACAGGACAGGGTCTGAAAAATAAGCCTATTGGGTTATCCAGTTCTGGAGCTTGAGGACAATCTGGACCACAGGAAAGGACCCAGAGCCTAAAGGAAATACTTCCCTTCTCACGACAACCTAGGGAAAGAGCATTCTTGGGGCAAATACCTTCTAACTTCAAACATCAGTCCCTCCCTTCCCAGAGAACACATGAGAAGTGATGTTTCTTTCCTCCCTAACCCTGATGTTGCTTCTCAGCAACAAGACCGGAAGAGTTTTTCTCAACTGACCATTCCCTGGGGGAAAAAAGTCATTAGCTCTCTATCTTTAGACACAGGCAAATAGTGATTAGCCACAAAACCCCTGCCTAGAAACAATAAGCATCAGTATCAGTGTTTGTTTTTCAAAGGATGTGGGAACTTCCATTAATCCACCAATCCTGTAGCAGGAGCCCTGTTTTAGAGACTGTTTATAATTAATGCATTTTTGTGGTATGACACGAGAGCAGAAGAGGATGGAAATAATTAGAATCTAATTCAGAAGGCAGTGAACTCAACTTCAGTTTGAGATATGTCCATTCTTTTACATAAACATGGAACAGTGAGTGTTTTAGTCTGCCAAAACTGCCAGAATGCAACACACCAGAGATGGATTGGCTTTTAATAAAAGGGGATTTACTTAGTTAAAAATGTATAGTTCTCCAGAGGAAAGGCAGCTAACTTTCAACTGAGGTTCTTTCTTACACAGGAAGGCACAGGGCAATCTCTGCTGGCCATCTCTCCAGGCCTCTGGGTTCCAACAACTCTCCCTGGGGTGATTCCTTTCTGCATCTTCAAAGGCTTGGACTGAGCTGCGAGTGCTGAGACGAGGTATGCTGAGGTGTTTGGGCTGTGCTACGTGCGCTCTCTCATTTAAGCACCAGCCAATTAAATCAAACATCATTCATTACAGCAGGCATGCCTCCTAGCCGACTGCAGATGTAATCAGCAACAGATGAGGTTCACATACCATTGGCTCACGTCCACAGCAACAGAACTAGGTGCCTTCACCTGCCAAGTTGACACCTGAACCTAATTACCACAGTGAGTAACTAGAGTAATAAGAAATTTTGCAAATTAAGATGAGGTATACTATTTTATAGCAGGGAGATAAATATGTTTTTTTCTCATTCACCCAACACACTACATCAAATGAAAATATTCTATGTGTATACAAGGAGAGCCTTTTCTATTTCTTATGAATATAGCTTCCGGCATCTTTAAATTTGTCTTCTTTATATTTTCTCATCTTTTCCTATTTAAATACTGAATTCAAGTATTTCCTACTTTCTTAGATAGATACGGACTATCTATATTAACCTCAACTTATTTGCATATCACATGTTGCAGTATATCCAGTCCAACCCTCTCCTTCATCCCTCCAAGAACATACTTTGGTTAGCCAGGAGGAATGAAAGAGCTAGAAGGAGACATTGGATAAACCAGCGAACAAATCGCTGGTAGGAAAATTAATTTTCACTCTGTGTCACTCAAATCTATTTCTATAATAGAGAGTAATTTGTGTCTTGAAGCTATAAGCACCATCCACATTTTCATCATTGCTATCAATGCAAAAGAATGAATTTTGATTGAAGGAAATAGGATTATACAACACATGGTATATTAGATTTTCAATGCTACATGGATTTGGTGTATTAGTATACTGGTGCATCTTGCCCGAGGCAAGGCTCTAATCTGTCTCTCCAAGTTGAGAGCTAAGGTGGCTGTCATTGGGATGGGAAGTGGAGACTGGGTGGGGACGGCTGATTTGGCGTGGTTTGATTGGCAGGGATAGATGTGTCTATATATCGTTAGGCAGGTTCCACAGCGATTTTCCCTGTTGGAGAATGCAGTTCAAGAGAGATGACATTTTGTTCCTGGTGTCTGGAATGTCATCGAAGGACACCAGCCCGTGTTTCTGCGCAGGGTCACGTTATGTAATTTCTGCTTGGCCACTGTAAAATAAGCTCAAAAAGAAAAGTTGCAGACAAGAAAAGTTAGAAAAGCACCGAGAGGTGAGGTTGCTACTTACTAGTTCTGGGAGGTTTCAGTACTGAATATTTCTTAAAGGTTGATACTTACTGGAATGAGTCCTCCTTCCAGAGTTTCCTTAGATGATCAGTGACTCTTCTGGTTCTGCAACTTCCCTCTTCTGGATCTGCAGTAAGTGCCAGCTCCACAGAGGAGGGAGGTGGGCTCAACAGTCCCCGGAGGAAGGTTCAGTACTCCAGTGGCTGTGCCAGTCTCACATTTCCTACAAGTAAATAACAAATAGGTTCTCTTTATAAAAATAAAGGCACTGGGGTGCACGGGTGATTCAGTGGTAGAATACTCACCTTCCATGCGGGATACCCAGGTTCGAGTCCTGGACCATGCAGCCCCAACAAATAAAAAAATAAAGGCACTTGAACTATCTAGAATAAGTAAATTCATAGAAACAGAAAGTAGATTAGAGGTTACCAGGGGCTGGAGGAGGGGGGATTGAATGGGGAGTTATTGTTTAATGGATAAAAAGTTTCTGTTTGGGGTGATGAAAAAGTTTTAGTAAGAGAAGGTGATGGTAGCACAGCATTGTAAAAATAATTTAAAATATCACTGAATTGCACACTTAAAAAATGGTGAAAATGCAACATATGTTGCCACAATTATGAAAACAACAAATAAATAAATAAATGTCTTGCATATTTTTGCAGCATGGCTATTTTTCCATCCCTAGGCAAAAGTGGGCTAGTAGGATTAAGATTTCTTTTGTTTTCCACAGCTGCTATCTGCTACCATTACCCTGAAAATGAACTTTCAACCTGTCCCCATTCTCTACTCTATCCTAAAGGCCTGTAGAAAGGACTCACGTTTACCATTATATATTGGGCAAAGAAGCATTAACAAATTGAAAAGAAGGTTGAGCCATTCAGCTCTAGGCAGTTTTTTATTTCATGTTACCATCAAGCATTTTATTCAGAAGCAGTGACCCCAGCTGAACCTTTATGTTTCACCCCAAAGCTATCTCTCCACCCCAGAATGGGACTTTAGACAACTACTCTGACAGAGAAATGAGGTGTATCAAGAACTGTGAACGGTCTGAAATTTTATCCACTTGCATCCAGCAAGTTATCCAGTTACTGTTTCATGGATGTTGGTAGAAGACACAAGATTACTGGGTCAGAGACAAAGGACAGTCTTACTCAAGGCACAGCAAGTGGCATCAGCTTATCTACATCTGTTCCCCTTTTCCCCAAGTGCTGCAATAGTCCTAGATGACATCTGTGCATGCAGTGGGTTGTGTTACAGGAGACAGACCCAGGGCCAAGGTCCCAGCACTTGAGCAAGCAGCAAATCTTGTAGCAGGCAGCAAACAAGCCCCTCCCCTTCTAGTTAACCTACTTAGTTGCCTAGGCGACTAACTAGAGAAGCTGCTTGGTATGAAGAGACAGGTAAGCCTTACAGTCTGGCACCCTCAGCAAGAACCTGCAAGTACCTTCAGGGGCTGTGTCAGACTTCCTCTCCCAACCAGGGCCATTTGCATTTCTTTCAGAATTGCTTTAATTCAAAGACCCACAAGAGTGTGTCAAATGTTTTGTAGTTGTTGAAGAAAAGAAGACTGTGGGATATAAATCTCTCTAGTTTTAAACAAAACCACTCAAAACTCTCCTCCTCAGATCTTCCACTTTTTCAATTCCTGCTGGATTATAACATAACCTCTCCATTCCTGTTAGATCGTAATACTGAAAAAGAAATACCACCTATTGTCCAAAGTGGGTGGTAAATTCAATATAAATAAGAAGATATGCCTGATAAGACACAAACTTAATACATCCCGCACTGATACATCTGCTCTCCACACACCAAACCGGCTTCTCCTGTAGCTTTTTCCTCCCCAGTAGAAGCCAACTTCATCCTTACAGGAACTCAGGCCAAAAGGCTTTGAAGTCACACTTGACTTTATCCTCTCAGCCTTCAAAGAGCATCCACAAACTGACTGTCTCTCTCCCTCCATGGCAAAGCCATCATAATTTCTTGCCTGAATTATGCAATAGCCGCCTAGCAGTTTTTGCTGTAGTCTTTGTTTTCTAAGGTTGCTCTCAAGATAGCAGCTAGAGCGACCATTTCAAAATGAAAAGCCAGATCATGTCATTTCTCTGCTCAAAACTCCCCCGTGATTCCCAGCTCCTTCAGACGAACAGCCAACTCGGATGGCGACCTGCACAGCTCTCTGCAGTCTGCTCGTCAGCCTACCACTCTGACCTTGCTCCTGACTCCCCCAATTAAACACTCTGACTACTGTGGGCTCCTGGAGTGCCCCCAGCCCACCGCTGCCTCAAGGCATTTTCACTGCCCTCCTCTTTGCCCAGCTTCCTCCCCAGACATCTATGTCCTCTTCCAGGACTCCACACACCCCTATCCCAGCACTCCCCATCCTCTTTCCAGTCTATCCATACCACTTTACCACCACTTCACATACTGCTGACCTGGCTTCCTTGCTATTTGTTCTTCCCACTGGAATGAAATCAGGGATTCCTTTTTCTGTTGACACAAGAAAAAAGATGAGCCATGATGGGGCCCATTGCTGGATTACCCATATGGGAAAAGGGCCTGCCAGTGCTTCAGGCCATAAATGAATTCATTCATTTGACAACCACTTATTGTCTACCTTTTGAGTTTACAGTCCAAGGAGGAGAGAGAAATCACCAGGTACTTACAACACAATGGGTTTAAGTGCCACATTTGGAGACGTGTAGAACATTACAGCATCATAAAAGGAGGGCTTAGATGGTGGAGGGCCAGGTGGAGATCATTTAAAAACTAAATACCCTCAGAGAAGTCCTTCTGCCATCCTGCATGCCTGTATCCCATCCCATCCAGGGGTTCCTGGTTCTTTTGTTTTCATTGATTATAAGTGGGTCTGTCGTCACCTTTACAGCGAATAGCAAAATGAAGGAACATCTACTTATCAAAAGTGATAGCCCAGAAGTCAACTAAAGCAATGCTCCCATACAGCTTAAAAAATAATTATAGGGCAGTGCAATGGTGGTGCAGTGGCAGAATTCTCACCTGCCATGCCAGAGACATGAGTTTGAGTCCCGGAGCCTGTCCATGTATTCTAGTTTGCTAGCTGCCGGAATGCAACACACCAGAGACAGATTGGCTTTTAATAAAAGGGGATTTATTTCATTAGCTCTTCAGAGGAAAGTCAGCTAACATTCATCTGAGGTTCTTTCTTAAGTGGGAAGGCACAGGATGGTCTCTGCTGGGCTTCTCTACAGGCCTCTGGGTTCTGACAACTTTCCCCGGGGTGATTCTTTTCTGCACCTCCAAAGGCCTGGGCTGAGCTGCGAGTGCTGAGATGAGGTATGCTGAGCTGCTTGGGCTGTGCCACACTGTGCTTTCTCATTTAAGCACCAGCCAATTAAGTCAAACATCATTCATTGCAGCAGGCATGCCTCCTAGCCGACTGCAGATGTAATCAGCAACAGATGAGGTTCACGTACCATTGGCTCAAGTCCACAGCAACAGAACCAGGTACCTTCACCTAGCCAAGCTGACAAATGACTCTAACTACCACACCATGCAAAAAAAAAAAAAAAAAAAAAAAAGTAATCTCCATTGCAGGGTCTGTGTGGCTATTACATACTCCTTCACTTAGCCCTATTTTCTGCTCTTCTATGTGTTTTCTCTTTCTTCAGGCAGCATTTGTTCAAATGACCCCTCAAAATGGAGACTTTTGCTGTATGCCCAGTGCTACAGGACCAGTTCTCCCCATGTCTCCCCTCAGTGTCCTCCTCTTTCTCTTCCTTCTCCCTCTTTTGCCTTCCAAGCCTAAAAGTTTTTTGTTTTTCAATTTGACAGGGGAATTCAGGGCATATAGGTAGTTTAGTCCCTTGAGCCAAATAGTTTTTCCAAAAAAAAACCCTTTCCCAAAGTGCCCCCTTTCACTGTGGCCCCCCATTCTTCAGCCTGCCTTTCTCTTCCTGCAGGACCGGCCAGAAGCAGGAATCCTAAAGCAAAAATCCCCTTGAGGTTTTTAGAAATACTAGCTACCAGCTTACATTTATTAGATGCTCACAATGTGCCGAGCCCTTCACGTATATTGTCACTTCATCTTCCTAACACCCTACAAGAGGGTGAGTGGCGTGTCTGAGGCCACCTGAGGACTGAGGGGTGAGGCAGTTTTTTAGGCACGTGTAGTCTGACTCTGGAGCCGAGTGCTGACCACCAGGCCACAGTGTGGGGAGAACAGAGCAGGATGACCACACAGCAAAATAGCAAAATTAGCAGCGTTGCAAGAAATCATTGGGAATTGTTGATCTGTAGACTCCACAAAGACCAGACCCCTTAGTATTCTAGGGTTCTTTTTAGAATATCTCCTTTCCCAGCTCTGCTGGTTTTGCTTTGGGGGTGAGCCCTACCCAGTGTGGACTGAGAGGAATGCTGGCAAAACTCCTCGGATTTAGATCCCATGATGATTCAAACTGGCCGCACTGACAAGCATGGTGACGAGGCTCTCGGTAGCTTTCAGAAGCTCCCTTCACACCCATTGGATCCCTCTGACCCAGGACCAACTTCATGTCATTTCAGCAGCGAAACAATGCTTCCCTGGCCCTGCACCCTCTACCCATGAGAGACTCTTCCCTGTCTGCCCCTGGAGATGCTTCTCATGGATTTCAAACTATCCTTAGCCTATATGAACCTAAGACCCTTACACCAACCTCACCCCAGGAGTTTCCATGGCCCTAGCTTCTACAAAACAAGAAGCTGCCCTTGACTTTTCTTTCTATCTTTTTCAGTTTGTCCAAGATATTCATCAGTGAGCCATTCTGGTGGGGTCTGCCCTGAAACATGTCTCAGTTCCTCCCTATCTATACTATTCAGTCACATCTGGCTGGTTCTCACTGAGGCCGGTGACCGCAAAGACAGGGGCCACTACTGGGGGGACCCATCTGTCTCACTGGGCTCTTCCAGCACCAGCTGGCACTTCCTGTTTGAAAACTGAAGCCCCAGCGAGGCCCACCACCTCGTCAGGGCTTCCAAGCAGAGGGACTTTTCTGGCTTTCAGTTCATTTGCACAACAAAGATGACACGAAGCTCAGGGGTGCCCAGACGCCTTGCAGCCTGGGTGACCAGCTCTGCCAACCCCACGCCCTCCCCCTGCCTGTCTCTGGCGATGCATCTGTGTTATGCATCTTCCCCGTCAGAGACCCACCCTCCAGCCAAGACTCAAGCAGGATATTTTGACAGTCTCAAGACAGTGTTTTCTACACCTCAGTCTGTCAAATACCATAGTCACAATTTTTGTCGTGGTTGAACACTCCATTAATACTATTAATTGTTTACTATATTTTTCTTTAAATCAACACATCTTTAAACTTTAACTTTAATTTACTTCAGTATGGCCCTAGATAATATCATCTTCAAGACTGGTGGTTTCATGTTCCAGTTACACATTTTCAAATACTTCTGTATTACTAGCTAAGCACAAAAAATGATGAGAACCAAGCCTGGCTGGGTCAACGTGACACAACCTTTCGTTCCAAGAAACCCTTGCCTAGAAAGATAAGACTGTAAAGCAGTCAATATCTTGATAGTTTGATTCAGGAAATTCTTGCAAACCAGCGTACTCAGGCCCACAGCTTGCTTCCCCCAGCCTCTTATTAGAAAGCTGTCTACTCATCACCACCCTGGCCTCACTGTGCGCTCTTCCCTCAACCTCCTTGAGATAAACCGCCCCGAACCTCAGTCCATTCTCTATCTTTAAAGACGAAGACCTCAAAACCCTATAAATATTCTTTGAACTTCCCCTTCTGAGACTTAGCTACGGCTCTGTCAAGCCTCCCTTTTTGCAGCGAGTCAAATGAACAATAACATTGTTTGATCAACAGGTTTTTAGGGAGCTGGCAGTCCGCAACCATGAAAGTTTGAAACGTTCAGCCGTGTAACACTTATACAACCATCTCTTACTCTATAAATGATACCTTTTGACAAACAATTCCTTTAGAAGCAAAGGGCAACATAATTCTACCAACACGCACTCCATTCTCTCCCACTACTGGTCTTTCTCCTTCCTTCTCTTATTTCCTTCTTCCTCCCACATCCTTGACTCTCATACCCCCCCCCCCTTTTTTTTTTGCATGGGCAGCACCGGGAATCGAACCCGGGACTCTGGCATGGCAGGCATGAACTCTGCCACTGAGCCACTGTGGCCTGCTGCCATCCCCGTTTTTTGCGGTATTCTCTCCCTGCCTTCCTGAGGCTGAAGACAAACCCCAGCTAAGGGACAAGGAGAGTATCCGCAGACAAGCAGAGAGTATTACAGTGGGTGTTTATAAAGTAGGAACCAGCCCGTCTTTTGAAAATATCATTATTTTAAAACAGAATGATGAATGGATCGTGGCAATCACCTACGCACTGGCCTCTCTGTCACCAGGTTTCAAGCAAATGTGGAAATTAGCCATTCCCGTGCAGAGCAGAATTGCTTTCAGCTAGATGCTTGCAGGGTGTGACTTGAGAGAGTGGAGAAGGCTCCTCTGCCCTACGGGTCTCGCCTGTCCCCTCTTTCCCTGCTCCCCACAGGCGCTAGGGAATATGCGATTATAACTTTAAAGCCTGTGAAGGATCGGCCTCCTTCCTGGTACTTTAGAGACACAAAATCTGGAAGCTACGCTAGTAGCCAATCACTCGCATTTATGGAGCATTTACTAAGGCAAGGTTCTGCTCTGAAGGCCTCTGTGTGCATGACATGGTTTGACTCTTGAAGAATTCCGACAACAGTCGGTACTCCTCCACAATTTACGGATCGTTTTAAGACTTGCAATTCTTAAAATTTTCAAATTTACACTTTGAAGAGGAAACTGGAGGTTTGAAACGTTTGGGATACGTGCCCGAGGTCTCGGGGCTGTTACAGCTCACCAAGCAGCTGTAGCCCGAATAGAACCGCGACTGGGTTTCAGAACCCGCATTTTACATGAAGCTTGTTGCACAGACAGCTTCTCATTTCCTCATCAGGACATCCCCTTGAGGGAGACGGGCTATTTTGGGCAACAGTTTGTCAGTTCCGTTTCCTCTGGCTTATAAGGCGGCAGCGTAGAAGGAAGGTGGAGGAAGCCGAAAGGGGAGGGACCCAGCCTAAGGGCAGGGGCTGCGGAGCCCACCTGGGACTCCACGCTTCTCCCGGGGCCTGCCCCGCTCCCGTGGAGCACTGGCCTGACGTTTGGGGACGCAGTTCCCTGAAACAGCATCCCACTCAAAAGAGAGCCATGCAAAATACATGACACTATAGAAGGAAGGAAAACGGTTCCGCTGAGAGTGATGAGAAAGCAAAAATACTGGTAAACAGAAAAAGAGAATAGTGTTAAGGCTCTCACTGCCTGCCCCGGAGGAAGAGGAGGGGAAGGGGAAGGAGGAAATCTATACTGAGGTTCAGGCTCAGTTCTGGAGTTATGGGTTTTAAATTGCTTTGGGGATATTTACAATCCTAAAATACAGAAATCTAGGAAATGAAGAAAGATAAGAATGCTTTAAAATGGTGACGATGAATTGGTGACGCTTGCTGTTTCTGGCAGCTCCCGTACCCTGCGCACCCATATTATTTCAATTATTTCTCACTGCAACTCTGTGAGGGAGGAATTATCAGCTTCATTTTCAGATCAGGAAGCTGAGGCAAAGAGAAGCTAACCTCCCGCATGCCAGTTTCTGAATCAAGTCAAAACCAGGATTTTTTTCTGCCCCAATGCTTTTGCCTCTCCACTGCAGAGCTCGCAGATAAATCTTGCCTTGTTCTGACATCAAAGAGAATGAATAGACCCAGCCATCAAGCTTGCAGTTCTCATTTGCTTTCCTGGGGGCATCTTTTTAAACTGCCTTTTTTTTTTGGAAATAGAGAGGCATGTTTACAGACAGCCAAACCCTATTCATTTGAAATTCAATACAGATGTCCACTGTCGTTTGATTTTTATTTTTTAAAGAACCGCAGAACAGAGGCTTTTGAACTTTTTTGACCTCACTCCCCAGTATGAACTGAGCTTCAAATTACACTCCAGTACACACAAATACACACACGGGTCACAAACGTTTCACACAATACTTACCCTTACAAGTGAGACGCACTCTGACATTTTATATTCTATTCTTGTCTTTTGTTATTTTTTTAAATGCTGGTCATGACCCACTACAATGATATCAGGGTCAAACAGCAGTTTGAAAGAGAAACCTGGAGCCCAGGTCCAGTCTTATTGTTTGCTTTAAATTAAACAGTAGACAGTTAAAGGTTATGCTGGAGACTTGTGGACTGGAGAGGAAGAGAGAAGGAGGGGGAGAAAAAGAGAGACAAAGTTTCAAAAGTAATTATGGATTGCAAATCAGTGGAGATATTAGCACCCTTGTGCATTTTTAATTCTTGAAAAGAGGAAGCGATGACGCCCATAAATGCTGCTTATTTTTTCCTACAAGTTGAGCAAAGATGATGAAATACCAGATGTGCTTTATTAAACAGTCATTTCAACGTCCTAAGGAAATGAAAACTCCAAGGTTAATTCATCTTCTGTGTGGGTTGCTAACTAGGGCAGGTTAGTTAGCTAGTTAGTTTGCTAACTAGGGCAAGTCTCTCTGAGGCAGATGCACACAGGACTACATTAATATCTTCCACTAGATGGCGACATAGAACAGGAGTAGCCCTTTCTCCTCGCCTGACCTGTGGGTCGGTTTGTGCTGCAAAGAAATGCAGAAATCCAGGGTTGCCCAGTGGCTCACATGAATTCAGTCTGAAAGGTTACGCAATGCTCCTGGCATGTTTCTGTCATTTCTGGGACATTCCTGGATTTCAACTTCATTCTTGCTTACAAGCTGGCATTTAAAATTAATATCCATGGCTCTTGCTGTTCCAGTGGAAGCCATTAGAACATCTGTATTTATTAATAACCTACAAAGGAAACACATGCCATTAAGCTTTTGTCTTCTACCCTTTCCACATAATGTTTGAAAAAGATTGTGGGCAATATTGCCAGCAATTTCTGTGTCTTCTAATTGTCCTACATGTTGTAAAGTCAATGGAAATTTTTTAAATGGAATTTTTGGTGCTTGTTCAACTGAAAAGGAAGATTTTCTCAAATATGCACTGGCAAGCCATTTCTCCTAAAAGATCTCACTGGCTGATATGCTCCTTTGAAATACCCAAATGTATGAGGGATTTTAGAAATCCTCATCAGATGATGCCTATTGATAAAATTTATTTTTATTTACTTGGAAGTCTCACTTCTTTTTACAATATTTTCTTGTGAAGTAGGCAAAGAGGACATAGTCATGAATAACTTTCTCTTGCTACTTATTGTATTTGAATATCATTTGGATTTTTATGAATACACATTACTTTTGCAAAACAGAAAAATAAAAATGTTTTTATTATAAAAATAATAAATTACTATGAGGAAAAACATGGATTCTAATACGACGACACCTAGAAAATTATTTCTAACTAGTCAGTTGAATGCTCACACAATTTAAAGGCTGCACAGGTTAAACTTGACCCTGAATAGCTGATTTGGGAAATAATGTTTCTGAATTGAGGCCATTTCTCCCATCTTCCTATCTATAATTAAGTATCCTTCTTAAAGTGGAAAGAACATCAAGTGACTCATTAATCTTGCTGAAAAAAACAGATAGTAAAGCAACCGATAGAAGCATTTTAGTGAAATAAGTATATCTAATATTTTCTGTACTTTATGTTGCAAAGGAACTATATGTTGTAGCTCCCAGCTGTGGGGTTGGAGTTTTATAATATAGGAAGCACTTTAACCTACATCACCTCATTTTATGCTCATAAAAGCTTTCTGAGATAGGCAGGACACAGAAAGTTTCTAAGATATAAAATTCTCCATCTAATAAGTTGCAGTTCCAGGGTAGCACCTACCTTTTGATTCTTGGTTCAGGTGATTCGCCCTTTTCTTTTTAACTTTTTTTATTGTATAGTATAACATATATACAAAGCAAAGAAAGCACAAAGCAAGTTTTCAAAACTCTCTTCAACAAGGACCGATCCCAGAGTTTGTAATGGGCTACCACACCATCGTCTCTGGTTTTTCTTTCTAGCTCCCCAGAACATAGGAAGCAAGAAGGAATACATATATATATTTCCATCAAAATTGACCTTTTTTCTTTTTTGTGAAAAATGACATATATGCAAAAAAGTAATAAATTTCAAAGCACATGGCAACAATTACTTGTAGAACAGATTTCAGAGTTTGGTTTGGGTTACAGTTCCGCAATTTTAGGTTTTTGCTTCTAGCTGCTCTAAGATACGGGAGACTAAAAGAAGTTTCAGTACAATGATTTGCCCTTCATTTTTAAGGGTTTGAGGACTGTGCCTACAAATGATCCATACTGCAGAGGAGAAGAGGAAGCCTTTTCATGGTGAGCTGGGGGGATGGAAGAGGACACAGAGGGCAGGAATAAACCAGAGCAGAGTGTCACATACACACCGCACACACCCCATATAGACCGTGTTCTCCATAGCAGCCTGGTGAGGCAGGCCAGACGGGTCTTCTTAGCACTGAATCCTAATATCATGTTAATTTGTGACACTGTCCACTACAATTGTCTTTTCAAATGGTCTCTTCCTGCAATATAGCCATTCACTCATTCAACGGGAAAATATTTGAGTACATCCCAAGTCCTGCTAACTGTACGAGTTGCCAAGAACACGGAGGCGAGCCCAGCCAGCACGCTCCCTGCCCGCAAGGATCTGAAGTCCAGCAGTGCAGCCAGACATGAAATAAATAAACAGCCAGAGAAATATATTATTGCTGATTTTACTGTGAGACAAAAATGAAGGTTTTATGAGAGAAAAGTAACAAGAAAGAGACCGAATTTAGATGGGGGGAGAGAGGCACAGTGTCAGAATGCCTATCTCAAGAAGACCTAAACGGTGATTCACTAGGAAAGATTGTAGGAAACATTCCACTAAGAGGGACCGGTAGACAAAGGCCCTGAGGTGGGAGAAGGTTTAGCATGTGGGAGGAATGGAAAGAAAGTTAATATGACTGGAGCTGGGTGCACAGAGGTGAGGGGATAGAAGTCAAGGATAGAGAGGCAGGCAGAGCTCATCATTGGTAAGCTCGTCGCCCATATTAAGAAATTTGCATTTAATCCTATGGATGGTGACAAGCTTTAGATGAGTTTCAAATAGAGAATACACGTGCTCACTTTTATGTTTTTAAAAGATCATGTTGCCAAAGTCCCCTTGGGGGAATGATGACAAAGGGGGAAAATTCAACTTTCCCAAGTGGAGAATTCCTGATACTCTCACAAGCAGTGGGGACAACCAAAGCAATAGGCTGAGCCCCCAATCTTGGGGTTTGTTCATATGAAACCTAACCCCACAAAGGATAGGCAAAGCCTACTTAAAATTAGACCTAAGAGTCACCCCCAAGAGAACCTCTTTTTTTGCTCAGATGTGGCCTCTCTCTCTCTCTCAGCCAACACGAGAAGCAAACTCAGTGCCCTCCCTCTCTATATATGGGACATGAGTCCTAGGGGTGTGGACCTTCCTGGCAACATGGGACAGAAATCCTAGAATGAGCTGAGACTCAGCACCAAGGGATTGAGAAAACCTTCTCGACCAAAAGGGGGAAGAGAGTAGTGAGACAAAATAGAGTGTCAAGGCTGAAAGATTCCAAACAGAGTCGAGAGGTTATCCTGGAGATTATTCTTACACATTAAATAGATATCACCTTTTTAGTTAAGGTGTAACAGAGAGTCTGGAGGGAACTGCCTGAAAATGTAGAGCTGTGTTCCAGGAGCCATGTTTCTTGAAGATGATTGTATAATGATATAGCTTTCACAATGTGACTGTGATTATGAAAACCTTGTGTCTGATGCTCCTTTTATCTACCTTATCAACAGATGAGTAAAACATATGGATTAAAAATAAATAAATAATAGGGGAACAAATGTTAAAATAAATTTAGTAGATTGAAATGCTAGTGATCAATGAAAGGGGGAGTAAGGGGTATGGTATGTATGAATTTTTTTCTGTTTTTTTATTTCTTTTCCTGAATTGATGCAAATGTTCTAAGAAATCATGATGATGAATGTACAACTATGTAATGTTATTGTGAGTTATTGATTATATACCAAGAATAGAATGATCATATGGTAAGAATGTTTGTGTTTGTATGTTGTTATGTTTAATTAAAAGAAAGATAAGATCATGTTGCCAGCTTTGATTAGATTAGGATGGGAGGATGTATTAGAAAAGGACAAGTCACCGTGGAGACCAGCCAGGAGGCCCCTGCAGTGGTGGGTGGGTGAGAGGTGATGCTGGCCTGGACTCAGGTAAGGGAAGCGCAGGTGAAGGAAAATGGAAACAACCTGCCCCGGTGTTGGATAGGATGTGGGGGTGAGGGAGAAGTACATCTCAAGAATGCCTTCCAGGTTTCTGACTTGAGGAACAAGTGCATGGGGCTGACATTTACTGAACTGCAGGAGATGAGAAAGGCGCAGATTTGGTGTTTGGGAAGGGGAGATCAGTTGTGGGCATATTAGGGACACGATGCCCATGAGACATCTGAGTGGCGATATCAAGGGGGCGTTTGGATTGAAGAGTCTGTTGTTGAAAAGTGAGGTCTGAGCCAGACCCGTCACTTTGGGACTCATCATCCTAGAGATGTACTCAAATCCATGGCAATCGATGAGCCCATCTAGGGCAAAAGGGCAAGGAAAAGAAGACCCAGACCACGCCCAAACGAATTTCTGCATTGAAAAACAGGTAGAGAAGAAGGAAACAGCAGGGAAGCTTGGAAAGGAGCTTCGAGAGAGAGGAGGAAAAGCAGGAGGAGGCGATGTCTCCCAAAACAAGAGAAGAGAATGTTCCATAAGGAGGAGGGTCAATGACATCGCTCTGCAGGGACCGAGTGAGTGAGGACCACAGCCCGTGTCTGCAAAAGGCACTTTACCATACTTCAAATAGGAGTGCATGAAATTAGAAATGAAAAGGGGAACTTTCTAGAAACTTCAGCTTTAAGTACCTGGTATCCTTGTTTCCTTGCAAGGAGAGACTTCTACTCAGAAAGCTGTAAAACTGGCCTAGTTGAAATATTTTATTTCCAAACACTCAGATCTGGACTTTCTATAGCAGCCAGATCAGTACGTAATACTTTTTTTCCTAGCATTTAATTAGAAAAAATGTCAATCCTACAGAAAAATTGAAAGAATTAACAATGAACACCCACTTATCTACCACTAGATTCTTTTTTTCTTTTTGCTTGGGCAAGCACTGAGAAATGAACCCGGGTCTCCAGCATGGCAGGTGAGAAGTCTACCTGCTGAGCCATCGTTGCCCGCCTTACCACTAGATTCTACAATGACCATTTTACTATACCTGCTTTATCAAATATCTGTCCATCTATCCATCCTTCTATCTATCTGTCAATGCATGTTATTTTCTGGATGCATTTCAAAATAAGTTTTAAATATAAGAGTGCTCCATGTCCAAACACACTTTAGAATCCATGTCATTAAGTAGAGTTTATTATTTGGTTATGCTTCTTTTTCTTTTGAGTCCAAATTTACAAAGAGGGAAATATACAGATCTTAAATGTACCACTTGATGCTTTATTTTAAAAGGTAAATAAGAAGTTTATTTTTATTTCTCTCATGTCACAGTCTAGTTAGTGGTAGGCAAGCAGTCCTAGCTAGTAGGTGATTCTGCTATCCTCAGCATCTTTTGTAGGGCTGGTCTAGTGGTCCTTAGTTTTTGTTTGTCTGGTAATGTCTTCCTCCCTCATTTTTTTAATTGTGAAAAATAACATATATAAAAAAAACCAATCGTGCTGGTTTGAAAAGATGTATGTCCCCTAGTAAAGCCATGTTTTAATAAAAAGTCCCATTACATAAAGGTAGAATAATCCCTATTCAATACTGTATGTTTGAAACTGTAATCAGATCATCTCCCTGGATGATGTGATTTAGTCAAGAGTGGTTGTTAGGCTGGATTAGGTGATGACATGTCTCCACCCATATGAGTGGGTCTTGATTGGTTTATTGGAGTCCTATAAAATAGGAAATATTTTGGAGAATAAGAGATTTAGAGAGACCAGCACCACAAAGCAGAGAGTCCACGAGCCCGTGACCTTTGGAGATGAAGAAGGAAAATGCCTCCCAGGGAGCTTCATGAAACCAAAAGCCAGGAGAGAAAGCTGGCAGATGATGCCATGTTCACCATGTGCCCTTCCACTTGAGAGAGACCCTGAACTTCATTGGCGTTCTTGAACCAAGGTGTATTTCCCTGGATGCCTTAGATTGGACATTTCTATAGACTTGTTTCAAGTGGAACATTTTCTTGGCCTTAGAACTGTAAACTAGCAACTTATTAAATTCCCCTTTTTAAAAGCCATTCTGTTTCTGGTATATTGCATTCCAGCAGCTAGCAAACTAGAACACCAATAAATTTCAGAGCACACCACAACAGTTAGTTGTAGAATAGATTTCAGAGTTTGGTATGGATTAAAATTCCGCAATTTTAGATTTTTATTTCTAGCTGTTCCAAGACACTGGAGACTTAAGGAAATGTCAATATAATGATTCAGTGACAATGCTGATTTGTTAACCCTACCTTCTCTGTATAACTCCACCATCTCCTTTGATCTTTCTCCCAATCTATGGGTTACTTGGGTTATGCCCATCCCATGTTTTCCATGTTGGAATGGCCTGTCAATGATATGGAATGGGGGACAGAACTAGTTGATGTTCTGGAGAACATGAACTGGTCCCTCTGTGTTTTAGGACTTATCTAGGCTAGGAATCCATCTGGAGGTTTGTAGGTTTCTGGAAAGTAATCCTAGTGCATGGAACCTTTGTAGAATCTCAGATAAAGCCTTGGGTATTCTTTAGGACTGGCTGAAGTGGCTTTGGTTTTGGTTTTGGTTTGGCAAACTATGATAGGTAGTCTAGGTGACCCTTGTGTAAGAGCAGTCCCCAGAGTAGCATCTCGACTCTATTTGAACTCTCTTAGCCAGAAAATGACTATAGGTAGGCTAAGCTTCTCTGCTACAGAAATAAGCTTACAAGAGCAAGCCTCAAGATCAAGTGTTGGCCTATTGACTTGGGAGTTCCTAAGGTTTGAGACCGTATCAAGGGTTTCCCCACTCCTACATTATTTTTGAAAGACAGTTTTGGTGGATACAGAATTCTTGATTCGCAGGTTTTTTGCTCTCAGCCCTTTAAATATGTCATCTTCCTACATTCTTGCCTGTATGTTTCTGAGAAGAAATCAGCAATCTTACTGAGGCTCGCCGGTATGTGGTACATTGCTTCTCTCTTAGGGCTCTCAAAAGTCTGTGTTTACTTTTAGTATGTGACAGTTTGCTTATAATGTGCCTTGATGTAGGTCTATTTGAGTTTATCTTGTTTGGAGTTTGTTGAGCATCCTGGATGTGTCCTGGGTGTTTATATGCACATCTTTTGTTAAATCTGGGAAGTCTTCAGACATTATTCCTTTGACTATTTTTTGAGTTCCTTTCTTTTTTCTTCTTCTGGAACTCCTACAATGTGTATATTGTTATGCTTGAAGGTGTCCCACATGTCTCTTAGACCCTGTTCACTTTTCTTAATTCTCTATTCTTTGTGCTTCTCAGACTGATTGATTTCAATGGTCTCATCTTTAAGTTCTCTGATTCTTTCTTTTGCCAGCTCCAATTGCTGTTGAACCCCTGTAGGGACTTTTTGTTTATTTTGGTTTATTATCTATAATTTTTATTTTGTATTTTTAGTGGTTGCTTTAGGGATTATACATCTTTAGCTTTTCACATTCTTCTTTCAAGTGATATTGCACTGCTTCATGTGTAGCAGTATAACGTCACTTAAAGTATAAAATAGTAAAATGCCATTTCTCGCCTCCCAATCTTTGTGCTGTTTTCTTCATGCTTCTTCATATTATAGACCCCAGAATACATTATAATTTTTTGTGCTTTAAACAATTATATATATTAATTTTATAGTGGTAACATATATACAACATTAAACTTCTCATTTTAACCTTTTTTGTAAGTATAATTCAATTGTATTAATTACATTCATGTTCTTGTGCTACTATCACCACCATTTATTATCAAAATGCTTTCATCATTCTAAACAGAAACTGCAACCATTAAGCAATAACTCCCTATTCCCCACCCCCCACCCCCCAACCTTGGTAACCATAATCTTCTTTCTGCCTCTATGAATTTTCTTATTCTAGGTATTTCATATAAGTACAATATATATTTCTTATTCTAGGTATTTCATATAAGTACAATTTTTCATATAAGACAAATAAGACAATATTTGTCTTTTTGTGTCTGACTTATTTTGTTCAACATGATGTTTTTAAGGTTCATTCACATTGTAGGATACATCAGAATATCATTCCTTTTTATGGTTCAATAGTATTTCATCATATGGATAGACCATATTTTCTTTATCCATTCATCCTTTGATGGACACTTGGGTTCTTTCTACCTTTTGACTATTGTAAATAATGCTGCTATTAACATTGGTGTACAAATATCTGTGTGAGTCTCTGTTGTTGTGCTGGTTTGAAAGTATTATGTACTCCAGAAAAGCCATATTTTAATCCTGATCCAATCTGGTGGGGGCAACCATTTCATTTAATCCTGATTCAATACTGAGATGTGACACACCCAGTTGTGGGTGTGGCCTTTTGATTAGAGGGAGATGTGACTCCATCCATTCCAGGTGGGTCTTGATTAGATTGCTAGAGTCTTTAAAAGGGAATACATTTTGGAGACACCTCAGAAACGAGAGAGAGCTGACACAGATGCCAACACTTGGAGAACAGAGATACGGATGTTTGGAGATGCTTGAAGCCCAACAGACATCGCCATGAGATATTAAGCAAGCCAGAACCTGGAGAGAACCAAGGGAAACCAAGAGATGCAGGCCAGCCCTGGGGAAGCAAAGTGAGGAACCCCCACAGGAACAGAGGCTGAAAGCAACAGAGCCCAGGAGCAAGGGAGCAGCAAATACCAGCTACGTGACTTCCCAGCTGACAGAGGTGTTCTGCACCCATCAAGCTTCCTTGAATTAAGGTATCTTTTACTGGATGCATTAGTTTGGACATTTTTATAGGCTTAGAACTGTAAACTTGTAATTTATTAAATTCCCCTTTTAAAAAGCCATTCTAATTCTGGTATATTACATTTTGGCAGCTTGCAAACTAGAAGAGTAGTCAATTCTTTTGAAAATGTAACTAGAAACTACATCACTGGTCATATAGTAATTCTATGTTCAACTTTTTGAGGAACCATCAAACTGTTTTCCACAGCAGCTGCACCATTATACATTCCCACTGACAGTTTTCAAGCATCCAATTTCTCCATATCCCTCTAGGGAATTTTTAATTTGTTACTGTGGTTCAGCTCTGTTTGGTTCCTTTTCATAATTCCCATCTGTGGTAGTTAGGTTCAGGTGTCAACTTGGCCAAGTGAAGGTGCCTAGTCTTGTTGCTATGGGCATGAGCCAGTGGAACATGAATCTCATCTGTTGCTCATTACATCTGCAGTCGGCTAGAAGGCGTGCCTACTGCAATGAATGATGTTTGATTTAATTGGCTGGTGCTTAAATGAGAGCGCTCAACGTAGCAGAGCTCAAGCAGCTCAGCATACCTCATCTCAGCACTCACAGCTCAGCCCAGGCCTTTGGAGATGCAGAAAGAAATCACCCAGGGAAAGTTGTTGGAACCCAGAGGCCTGGAGAGAAGGCCAGCAGAGATCACCCTGTGACATCCCGCATAAGAAAGAACTTCAGTTGAAAGTTAGCTGCCTTTCCTCTGAAGAACTGACAAAATAAGTCAGTTCTTTTATTAAAAGCTAATCCATCTCTGGTGTGTTGCATTCCAGCAGCTAGCAAACTAGAACACCATCTCTATATTAATATTCTCTTTGTACTCATCTATTGTTTTCCTGATTTCCTCTAGTTCTTTGCCCATGTTTACCTTCAGCTCTTTGTTCCAGTTTCCCAGCTGCTAAACAAGTACTATGGATTTTCTTAAGTTATGGGAATTTATTGGCTTATAGTTTTAAGTCTAGGAGAAGTCCAAAATTCATCAGCAAGGTGATGCTTTCTTCCTGAAGACTGTGGCATTCTGGGACTGGCTATTTGGTGATCCTTGGTCCTTGCCTTTATGTCACATGGCAATGCACATAGCAGCCTCTCCTGGCTTCTCTCTGTCTGACTTTCACTCTGCTTTTAAAGGACTCCAGTGTCTGGAATAAAGCCCAACCTGATTCAGTGGGGCCACACCTTACCTGAAGTCACATCTTGAAGAGATCTTATTTATAATGTGTCCACACCCACCAGATTGTGGATGAAGGCCAAAAAACATGTCCAAACTGGGTTCCACAATTCAACCCATCACACTCGGTGAGCATATTTAGAACCATTTTTTAAAGTCTTTGTTTGGTATGTCCTTAGTCTGGTCCTACTGACTGAGGGTTTCTAATGCTTTAATGTTCTCCTCTGCCTGGGTCATCACTTCCTGTTTGTATGTTTTGTAACCTTTTATTGAAACTAAACATTTTTATATTTGACTGTATTATGACTAGAATTTAGACTCAGAGTTATCTGTTCTTTAAGCTTGTATACGGCTAGTGTTACGACAGAGCTTCCCCTGAATGCCAGGAGCTAACCATACAAAAACAAAAACAAACTAAAGAACAGAAGGAAAAAAAGAAAACATTTTTCCAAGACTTTGCAAATTGACCTCTGTGACTGCTCTCCTTCAGAGTTTATCTATACAATGAGTTTAGAGAACAGCTCCAGGCCAAAGCACAGGGGCCACTTTGGTCCTTCTGCGCATGCATCTTGTCTTGAGCATATACATTTGGTCCTAGGAATTTGGCCATTTACAAGGGTCTTGTAAGTTCCCTCTTAAGAATTTCCTCAGCATCCTGGATATTGCACTGTATATCCTAGAGCCAGCCATCCCTTGTCCCAGGCAGCCATGACTAGACTGCTTTCACAGTATTATGGAGGAGAGCACAGTGAGCTGGCTTCTACATGCAGAGCGAGTTCTAGGACAGTGAGTCCCTCAGGCCATGCCCAAACAGATTGGACCAGACATGCATACTACCAACATGTGCATAGTTTTTCTGGTCCCTCCAGAACTGGGTCCTCAGATTTGTATTGGGAGGATGGACCAAATCTGCACCAGGCTGGTGAGGGGTGGAAAAAGAAACCATGAGATCCTACTACTTTTATGTAGCCCTTCTTGCTTTGGTTCTCATCCTGTTACTACACTTGTTTAAGTGTTTTCTGGAGCTTTGAGAAGATGTTTCTACCAGTTTGTACTGGTTGTTCAAAGCTTCTATGGGGGGAAGGGGGATGGAGCCCTGAAGCATCCCTCTCTGCCATCTTGATTTTGGGTGGAGCCCATGTGATACTTTTTGACAAATGCATACCATTGTGAACCCATCTTCCTGTTAAGTTATACAACATTGCATGACCCCAGAAAGTTTCTCCCTCCTGCTAGACCTTTCAGAAAATGCAGATATTAAGAACCCAGTAAGTGTTAATTTCTTTTCCCCTTTGCTGGGGGAATCTGCCACCATGCATAGAGATTCACCCACATTTTCACCAACATAGAACTAGACATTGAACTCTTCCTAAAAGTGCTTTTGTAAATGGGTCACAATGAGCCCTTTTGTTGAGCAGGACAATGGTTTCCAGTGGGCCAAGCTGAGCCTGGGAAGTCATCATTCCTCACTCATGGTCCGGCTGTACTAGTGCTGAGGAAGCTAGAACTAACTAACCATGGCTCTCAGTTATTTGTTCAACCAGAACAATAGCCATCTATATCCTAGAAGAATAAAAATCACCTTCGTATTTAAATAAAATAGCCCTGGAAAAAAAAGGCGGAAAAGACTTCACTATCAGCTTATGAGCAATGTGACCAGCCCACCACATTTTCCTAGTTTGCCTGAGTGGGTGCCCCGACCTGCCCGCTCCACTGGTGTGGGTCCTCCAGGCCGCAGGCCCAGGCGTGGGTGTTCTGTATGGAGTGTTGAGTCTGCTCAGGGCTGGCACAAGAATTAGGGCGGTGATTGCCCATGAGGTCTTCCCCATTCACATATTTACCCTTCACAATCCCTGGAAGAGGCAGGGGAGTGGGTGGTGTGTTTTGGGCATTTGCTTTATTTTGTTTTTAAACGCTAGACTTTTCAGAAGATCATACCAGAGACTGATCTGTTGGAATGAAGAGAGGGTTTCTGAATCACTTACCTTAAGTTGAGTTTTAGGTGTCCCAAAATACATGCTGAGGTAGCTGCGCCTAAGATTTAATTAAAATGTGCTTGAACCTTCTCCCCAAGCCCTGTGTAAAGTCTAATGATCTCCCTAGAGTTACACTAATTCCTGGGGTTTGGCAGAATCATGTTCATATTTAGTTCTAAAATCCTGCTCTTGCTCAACTCATGTTTCTCCCTGTCAGCTTTTGCTATAACTAACCCAGGCACGTAATTCTGTCCCTTTTCCCAAAACCACTTTGCCAAGGCAAAGCCTTGCACAATCTCTCCCCTCTCTCTAATTCTCTCACATCTCCTCTCTTGACTGTTCTAAGCCACTCCCAAATTTCTTTCTTTCTTTTTTTTTTTTTTTTTTTTTGGTGCTTGGGATCAAACCCAAACCCAGGTCTCCCACATGGCAGGCGAGCATTCTACCACTGAGCTATCTGTGCACCCTCCCAAATTCCTTTTGATTTTTAGATTGGTTTGACTATGGCTTTACTTCTTCATTTCAATGGCCTCAGGATCTTATTTTCTACCAGTAAATTATTTTTATTAACAAAGATAATTCCCTAAGAATTCTGGTGCAAATTCTTCAAGTCGCATTTATTTACATGTATACGCACACACACACAGTACATCCATGGATATACCTATAACATACATCATACCTACCATATAATATCTATATAAATATTATATAAATGTGTGCAATTTAAGCATATGATAGGTTATATATACAAACACACATACACATAGATATCTCACTGTTATAAGATTCTAAACCACCTTCACTGTGGAATTAATGAAATCGTTAGCCTTTGTCTCGTCCTTTTGGATTCTTATTCTCATCTTTCGATTTCTGCAGTGCCACAGATCCTCATTGGGAATTGAAAGGGATCCATCCAGTTTGCAATGATTGGTTTAGAAAAGGAGGCTTATGTTCAGTCATGCGTTCATTCAACATATAATAATTGCATACCTATAGTAGAATACCACATTTGGCCCTTTAGAGAAGAGGTAGATAAAAGTGGGGCAGGGAGGGGCTAGCGGAGTGGAGGTGGTCCATGTCTTTAGGGACTGAAAATCCAGCTGGTTATGCAAAACCAACACACATAAAACGGAGCACCACGTCCTCCAGTGCATGATCGTGCACTCTACAACAAAGCAGAGCAGAAAGCCAGCGCTGTGCAGGGCACACTTATGCTGCTGTATCAGCAGAGTGAGCAGGAGGCAGAAAACCACTGCAGCGAAAAGAAACTGCTGCCTTGTGAATTTTTTTCAATTACAGTTTGCACATGCTTCTGAGAGTTGCTTAGGTGGCACCATGGCTTCCATGAAAGTATGAGCTCAGTCTTGTCTTAGGCCCATTTAGTAAAAGAGGTCAGGTAAAATGACTTTATTAACAGCCCCAAACTAGTTGAACACCACAGCAGCTTTCACATGAGACAAAAAAAAAAACAAGTTGGAAAATGCTTGCCCTCCTAAAAACCCTTGGAGTTGTCATAGACGCAACCTTATATGCAGTATCCTCTTTTCTTCTCCTGCTTGTTCACAAGAAAAACAGCTTTCTAAATTTAAGATTTAAAGGAGTGGAGCAGTTGAGCAGCCTGAGTTAACTCTGAATTGAGCAGCCAGTGTGTTTTGAGTATTAAGGTCGAGGAGAACTTGGAGTTCTCTGATATGTGACTCAATCACATGTGCTTTGAAAAGAGGCCATTCAGAGTCACAGGGTCTGCCCAAACTCACAAATCCCAGTGCTGGGAATTCAGTCCCACCAGCAGATCACCCAGTGCTTTTAGTGTTATTTTCAGATTTGGTTTTAGATTGTGGCAAAAGGGGACGATGTAAAACTGAGACACGGCAAAATAATGAAAGATTTATCTTATTTTTTAACCCTCTCTACTATATACTATTGCAATTTATAGCTGAACTCTGCACTGAATACTCTAATATTTTAAAACAATTTAAACCAGTTTGGAATAGAAATGAGTAATGACTGAAAACATTTGTAAAAATCCATTCCTTGTGCATGTAGGATGTCTTCATAAAAGCTGAGTAACATCAAAGTGGATCCAAGGGCAGAAAACAGAAGTTCTCACCCTAAATCCTGACAGATATGGTCTATAGATGGCAATAAAGATTTTTAAAAATTCACAAATCAGACATTTTGTTTTAAAAGAAGTAGGATTAGAAATGAAGAAACAAAATTATGTTTCATAGGTAATATGACAGTCATCTGAAAAAAAGTTTCTTTCTAATCCTTACCTAACTTTTAAAAACCTTTTATCATACCACCATATGCAGCTCAAAATTTCCCATTTTAACCACTTTCAAGTGTACTGTTCAGTGTATTAATTGCACTTACAATATTGTGCTATTAGCACCAATAACTATTACTCCAACTTTTTTATCACCCCAAACAGAAACGCTGCACCCTTTAAGTAATAACTCCATTTCTCCCGCCCCACTGACCAATTAAATGTTTCTTTTTTAATGTACCCATCAAGGAATTTAAATATGAATTTTCATGAGGAATAGCAAGAAGTAGCATCTCTTATGATTTTCTTTAAATTACAATTTGCACACTCTCCTAAGAGTTGCTTAGGTGGCAGCATGGTGTCCATATATGCAGGGTAAAGATACAATCATTGGGTACTCTGTGATAGTGAAATAAAATAAATGACCTATGTCAACAGAACTTCCGAAATAGATTAATGCAAGCATTCCTCGATTGACAAAGTTTCTTGCAAAGTTAGTTACTCAATGATTTCCTAGGGATTGGCTCTGTTTTTCC
Organism: Tamandua tetradactyla; assembly: GCF_023851605.1. Lineage (NCBI taxonomy): Eukaryota > Metazoa > Chordata > Mammalia > Pilosa > Myrmecophagidae > Tamandua > Tamandua tetradactyla. The sequence continues at coordinate 72,492,366 of NC_135344.1, forward strand.
TTGCCTGCTTCTATGACAAATTTAAGGATAAATTATTTGAATACCAATGGTCTTTATTTGAAAACATTTAACAAGATGAACCTGGCATGCTGCATGTGGTACAAAGAGAACTTGTGCCTCAGTTTTGTAAATTTGCAGTTCTTAGTTCCCATACTTCTCAAACCAAAGAAGAACTGAGCATTTCTGGGAAATCCTTACTCCTCATACCATGCTCCTTTTTATTCTTCTTACTTATTTTCAGTGTTAATAAAATCAGTGATTTATTTCCCATCCTCTGACATGCAAATGCCTTACCAATAAGTCTAGAGTAGTTGCTACTTCTTGCTCACTAGGTCCAATCAACATGATATCATCAATATAACAGACCAGTGTGTTTGTCTTGTGGGAGGGAGAAACGATCAAGGTTCCTGCACACAAGACTATAACACAGGGCTGGAGAGTTGACACATGAACCTGACCATGACATAACCTAATCAAAAGGTCCCATCCAAACAATAAGTCTGCCCCATAAGATTGGGTTAGGGTTAAAGAACATGGCTTTTCTGGGGTACGTAACAGTTTCAAACCAGCACCCCTTGTATTACAAAAGTGGTATTACAAACAGTGGGAAAAGGATGGATTACTCAATAAATGATATTGAAAATATTATTACCAAGGTGGTGACTATGTTGAGGTAGAAGGATTTCAGGTGACTTTTAGTATATTTCTTAAGATTTTAAATTATTATTTGAATTTTAACATTGATCATACAATCAGAAAGAATCATTAAAGTTATTTCCATTGTAAGAATAGCAGTACTGGAAAAATTTGTTTCTCATATGCAAAGAAATAAAACTAAATCTTGGCTTAACCCTGTGTTCACAGGTAAGTTACAGAACCTCTTAGAATAGGAAAGAACAAGCATGGATCATAAAGGGAAAGGCATAAGTTTGTCTGTGATTTGTAAATGACACCAAAATTTAAAACTTAAAATTAGCTTTTAAAAACCACAAACAAAGAGAAGGTATTTGTAAAATGTAAACAAAGTATTTGTATCCTCACATTCCTTTATATTTTGATATAAAGGAATTAAAATTAATAAACAAAATAAAGACACAATTTTCAAAGATGGGTGAAAAATATGAAGAGGAAATAGGAGGGAAAAACAAAATCACCAAAATCATAAAAATATGCTCAGCCTCATAATATGTAGAGAAATGCAAATTAAAACCAGATACTATTTTACATCCATCAGATTGTCATAAAAGTGTCTAATCTGACAATATGAGATGTCAGAGAGGATACAGAAAATAGGAACTTGCATATTCTACTGGGGTGAGGGTAAAAATTAGTAAAATAATCAGTTAGCAAAATAATTGATCCAAAGTATTTTGGATATTAAGTTGACAATATCCAGTAAAACTAAAAATTTACATTCCTTATGCCCTAGTAAGACCTCTTCTTGAAAAACTTGCAAATACATTGATAAGAAATATGTATCAAAAAATGGAAATAATTCATAAGTCCATTGATTGGGAAATGAAAAATAAAATGTATATTCCCATGAACATTAAAACAATAAAACATTTACTAGGTCTCTCTATATCAAAACTACTAACAAAGATTACAAAAATGTGCCATCAAGAGGGAATAAAAAGCAGATTGAGGAAAAAATTATTACTACGATGCCAATTATTTTAGATTTAAAAATACTATATATATTGATGATGGATACATATATACATAATAAATAGAATCATTTGCTGGAAGGATTATACCAGGGGTTAGGAGAAAAATGGAGGGATGCAATTGAGGAGGGAACAGAATGGGCCTGAATTCTATCTGAATTACATTACTTTTATTAGAAATAAAAATACATCATCAGAGACTCAGGTTTGATTCCCAGTGCCTGCCCATGCAAAAAAAAAAAAATCAAAAGCATATTGTAAAACATAAAAATAATTTCCTTAGCCCTTTGCTCCCACTGGTTCTGGAATGGGAGATCCTGCAGTGTCCTTTAGGATCTGATGTGATTGAGAGCAGTCTTCCAGCCTGATGTGATTGAGAGCAGTCTTCCAGCCTCAATTTCCCTTTATAATCATGATATGCAAAAATCACTGCTGGATGCCCAGCATGAATCTGGAGAAAGCAGCTTAAAGTGTGCTCACTGAGCAGCCCACTCCACTCACCGACAGCACAAGATGCTCATAGGTTCTCCTATGATTGGAGAGTGAAAAACAGATCCCGGGCATAGGAGGGTTTGGAAAGAAGTTGAAAACGTTTTGAAGAAAAACTCAGATTGGAACAGGGATTGGTGGAGTCCGTCTGAAATATCCCCCCCAAAGGAATGCCTCTTTATATATTGAGAGCACACAGCCTCTCTCGGAATGAGGACAGAAGTTTTATGGAGAAAGAGGCCTTTTCTCAGCAGAACTTTTAAAGGATTTTCTTCCATCACTGTTGCTCTCTTATCTTCTGGCCAGTGGATTGGGGATCCGTGTTGGAAGGCCTCTGAAACCTCTAACAGCACGTTCTGATAAAGAACTGGAATCTTATTTTATTCACATAAGAAATGCCACCCACTAAAGAGTGCACTGAACTATTCATTCATTGTCAACTAGAAAACCAAGATACAATACTCCATAGTAGAGCTATGGTCCAGCCCCCAAGGCCAAAGAACACATAAGGAAGAGTATTACCCATGAGTTTTACGTAGGGACTTACAGACGGGAGAAAATTCTTCTCAGTGGCTACCAGTTAGGAAATGGAGGTTGGCACTCTACCCAAAAAGCAAAAGAGTGAGCAGAAGAGTGCCAAAGGGGAGGAGCTTATACGACAGTACAATCTCCCAAGATTAGGTTGCAACAGAGTCTCAGCAGAGTCCCGCAAGAGTTGGTTATCAACAGTGATTAGCAGAGGCGAGTTTTAATGAATGTCTGTGCTCTGACCACATGAACTGCCAGGTGCGTAAGGACCCACCCTTGCCCTAAGGGGAGAGGGCCCTGACCCATGGCCACCACAAGCTAGTATGCTTAAATATGTTCATTTTTGGAGTGCAATGAGTTAAACTTCCAATGATTAAGGAACAGTTTTGAGCCATCCATTTTCTGTGGAAGACACTTGCTCGATGTTTCAGACTCTTCATCAGTCTTGGTTGCTCTGCTTAACCTTTGCTGGACTTCCATGGGCTCTCAGAATCAGCTTTAGTCCAAGCAAATCTGCAGCTACTTTAAAAGACTGGACATAGAAAAAAATAAACCTTCTCAAATCCTTCGGAGATTACTAAGTTTGTGCATGGTTTACAACCAAAGTTGATAAAAGCTTTTTGATTAAACAAAAGAAAAAGTTGCCTACTTGAAGTTCAAGCAGTGTTGAAGTAGGATAAAGTAGAATAACTGTAGGTCCCTGGTTTCCTATTGAGCTCTGAAAGAGTTAACAGACAATTGCAAATCTCTTGTTTCTTACTTAGCTCCAAAGAAACTAATACACACTGCACACCCAATTGTGCGTGTGTCCTTTGTTTAGATGGAGATGTGACTTCACCCATTCCAGTTGGGTCTTGATTAGTTTACTGGAATCCTTTAAAAGAGGAATCATTTTGGAGTCAGAAATGACAAAAACTTCAGAGCAGAGCTGACACAGAAACATGGATGTTTGGAGAGGTTTGGAGCCCAACAGACATCACTATGAAATGTTAAGCAAGCCAGAACCTGGAGAGAGCCAAGGGAAGCCAGCCCTGGAAAGCAAAGTGAGGAAACCCCCACAGGAACAGAGACTGAAAGCAATGGAGCCCAGGAGCAAGCGACCAGCAGATGCCAGCCACGTGCCTTTGCAGCAAACAGAGGTGTTCTTGACCCACAGGCCTTCCTTGAGTGAAGGTAACCTCTTGTTTGTGTCTTAATTTGGAGACTTTCACTTTCTTAGAACTGTAAACTTGCAATTTATTAAATTCCCCTTTTTAATTCTGGTATATTGCATTCGGACAGCTTGCAAACTAACACAAAAAGTTATTATGGAAACCTGCTACCATAAAAACTTTCCTATAAAGCAAGCTAGTGCACTCCACTCAGTGTATGTCCCTCCCATGGGCATATCCATGCTAACCTCTTTAACGTGTACTCTCTCTCCTTCTCTTTAAAAAACTTTACTACTTATTCCTACTAGCCCTCTCACCTCCAAATTCTTTTCGTGTTGACACTAACAAACCTGGGTTGGGCTCCACTGGCACCACTACCAGCCAGGCACTGGTTACACTGGGACTTGTCCAGTATCATCCGGGGCCTTTCAAACTTGGTTCGTCTGAGTATAGCTGGGGTCAGGTGCCGCAGTGGAAGTGACCTATATTTTTGGCTTTTGCTGTTCAAGAGCTGGGAGGGCTTGAAAGGTCAAGAGGTCAAAGGAAGAGCATAGCCACCTGTGGAGCAAGTTGCTATACAGTGTGTCACGGCAACGCAGGCTCAGGCATGACAGAAACTTTCAGCAAATGAGGGTTTATTGCTCACACAGAATGAAGGGTCCAAAAGAGCAAGGGAAGAGGTCCCATTGGGGCAGGTCTCCTTGGGAGGCCAACTGCTTGGGTCAGTGTAGGGGGAGGGCAGCTTTGAACACCCCACTTAGCCTCAGAGAGCAGAGACAAATCTGTGCTGCCTGAGGACAGGGTCTTCATGTAATCCTAGGGGAGAGGGCCCTGCCACGGAGAGTTTCTGCTCCCTGTGTTATCTGACAGATCCCTGGTGACCTGAACTGATGTACAGCAGGCAGGCGATGACACTTCTCTGGCTCAATGGCCAGTGTCCACATTAATTGGTCAGTACCTGAGCCAAAGCAGAAGTTAGGGATGGTGAATACTGCCCTGCCTGGAAGATTGCCCTTGCCCCAGATGCGTGGGTTGTAGCAGATTTGGTGACTCAGCACCAGCTTCTGGTTTCGAGCCCTTTTAAAGAGTTGCTTCTCCAACCTGCTTTTTTTCCCCACTGTTGGCAACCTGATCCTCATCTCCACTTTCATGTCCTCCAGCCTGTAAGACCAATCAGACCCTAGGCAGGAGGTACTTCAATGTTCTAGTGCGCCAGCTGCCAGAACGTGATATACCGGAACTGGAACAACTTTTAAAAAGGAAAATTTAATAAATTGCTAGTTTACCATTCTAAGGCCATGGAAATGCCCAAAAGCAAGTCTATAGAAATGTCTAATCTAAGGCACCCAGGGAAAGATACCTTGGTTCAAGAAGGCCAATGACATTCAGCATTTCTCTATCAGCTGGACAGGCACATGGTGAATATGGTGGCATCTGCTGGCATTCTCTCCCGGTCTCTTGCTTCATGAAGCTTCCCCGGGAGGCATTTTCCTTCTTCATCTCCAGAGGTCTCTGGCTGGCGGACTCTGGTTCTCTCATCCTTCTGTAGTGGTGCTGCAGCTCTCTCCTCATTCTCCAAAGGGAAGGGGCTCTCTCTGAAGTGTCTTCTTTTTTATGGGATTTCAGTAAATTAATCAACAATGGGTGGAGATATGTCTCCATCTAATCAAGTTTAATACCCACAATTGATTGAGTCACATCTCCGTGGACTAATCAAGTTTCCGACATGTAGTGCTGAATAGGGATTAGAAGAAACCTTTGCTCCCACAAGATTGATTAGGATTAAAACATGGCTTTTCTAAGGTACATAATAAATCCTTTCAAACCAGCACATTCGACCTTTCTACTCATCGCTTTGGATTTAGTTTAGTAGGGAACGTGTGATCTCACATCCCACGTACCCATCTTATCTTAGCCCTCCCTTCCTGCCTTCCCTCCCTCCTCCCCACCTCTCCACCTTTCTGCTACACACACACACACACACACACACACACACACACACACGTGCATGCCAATCATGCTGACCTGTTGTTGCTCTCAGGATTGTCAGCCTTCCTAATATCTCCATGCAAGACTTCAGTTATGTGGCTGCTTCTTTCCTCTGCCTGGAATGCAGCATTTTCAGCCAACGTGGTGGCTGATACAGTCAAGCAACAAGAAAGGATATTGTACGAAATTAGGATTTAAAGGATGATTTTGATTGCTGAATCATTATATAGATATGCCTTTTTGCTTTCTGGTATTTTGAAATAGACAGAGGGGAATACCTAAAATCCCTAAACTATGATTCAGCTTCCCTGATATCTGAAATGATAGAAGCCCTTATCTTGTGCTGTAAGAGTTGTTACTCCCTTTATCTGGTCATTTTCTTATAGGGAAAAGACCCTAATGCTAATGAAGCATTTGAAGTCAGCCATTAATTAGTTTCAGCACCAGACATTTGTAAATCGTTATCAGCTAGACTCTTCTATTGAGAGATAACTTGTCTCCCTTCCTTTCGGCTTACACCTTTAGTATTGAAGTGATAGCTCTGCCTCCTCTCTTTTCAGGTTATATTTTCTGATTGAAATGATAATGATACACTGTCTCCTTTTCTGCTTAGAACTTGCTGTTTGAAACTGTAATGACCTCATTTTCCCTTTGCTGAAATCTGTAAAAACCTTGAATCCCCTAAACTCAGGGAGACAGATTTTGGGCCACTAGGCCATCTGCTCTCCTAATGCATAATAGACTGTTTCTCTCTTTGAATCCCCAGCAACTCAGGGATTGATTTGAGCACATCTGGCAAAAGACTCCATGGCCGTTGTCCAGTAACAATATGATGGTGTAACCCAAAAATCAGGATTTAAAGGATGATTTTGATTACTGATTTCTTTTTGCCTTCTGGTATGTTGGAGTAGACAGAGGGAAATACCAGGAATCTCTAAATTGTAATTCAGCTATCTTGATCTTTGATAATGATTGTATAGCCTTTATATTCTGCCCCTGTAATTGTAAAAAACCTTTTGACTAACCTTCATTTGTACCCATTATCCAGTTTTTCAACTTCAGAGTTTTGTAATCACTAAAGACAGCCCCTAATTTTTATTCATGAAAGGTCTTGGGTCAGCCCAGAACTAACCCACCCCAAGTCCAAAGCTATCTTGATAACCAAGACTGGATCTAACCAAAATGGGCCCATCTGACATGAACAGTAGCTTAGACTTAAACCTACAAATTACCTATACCTCATTCCTTCATTTTCTTACATAGGTTCTGTGACTAAGCATGCAATCAATCTGCTCATGCTCAATAATTAGATCACCTCTAATTGTATCATCTGGGGCCACTGCGTTCTTTTTCCTAAACACTGCCCATCCTTTTCTCTAATAAAACTATCAGAATAACTGCAGTTCGGGGGAGACAGATTTTGGGCCAATAGGCCATCTGCTCTCCTACTACATGCCTGGTAAACAAACTCTTTCTCTCTTTGAAGAGATCAAAGTATCTCAGGAAGCGGTTATTGAGCATGTCAGACAAAATAATCCATGGCCTTTGTCCAGTGGCAATGGGTTTCCTTGATGGTTCATGTTTCTTCAAACACCATCACCTTCTTTTTGCATTCAAAGTAAATTCTGGTTCCAGCAGAAAGCATGCCTTTTGAGGTGACCCTGCTTCTTCTGTCATAGCTGTAATGCCCTGTGGTCCCAGGCATTGCAGGCCCAGTGGGACCCTGGCCATGTGGGGCATCACGAGCGCTGAAGGCAAATGGAGCAGCCAGGCAGTGCTCCCACCGCCTGCTGCGTGTCTCCTCTACTCACATGCATTCCTTTGTGCCAGGAACGTCACTTACAGAATTACAGTTACAAAGATAAAGTTACTCAGAATCTCAAGACAGCAACAGCAGAGCATTTCACCAAGCCCAGGGCCCTTTGTGTGATTGCACAGGCTGCATGACCATGAAGCTCCTAGTTAGAGACCGTGATTTATTATCTTTGCAGCTCCAAGGCTTAGTACATTATAGGCACTGAATGTTTGCTGAATGAATGAAAGACGTCACCCTTACCGCTATTTGGACTCTTTCATCATGTCCCGTTTCTAAAACTTCTCTTACCACCATCACTAAGTTCTCATCATATGTTTAATTCCCATTGGCGTTGAAAAAAGAAAAAAAGCAACCTGGCAGTGAGACTAACAGAAGCAAAGTATATCGTAGAGAATAATTTTATGACTTCCTTAGGTGAGGTTATGCTCAGGGTTTCAGACCTAATCTCCAGGGAATCCAGTGCCTCCTGCCCATCTTCCAGACTTCACCCCTGCAGCCAGCCCTCGACTCGCCGCTCACATGTCAATGCTTAGAGAAGTCTTCTGCAAGCACCTTCTGTGGAGGTGAGTGGGGTTATGCTATCTGTGGTACCTCCATGCACTGCCTTACAGTACTTAAAGTGCTTTTTAAATTAATTGCTTGCTATTTTCCTACTGGAATGAAAGCCTCCTCATTGCATCCTCAGTGCCTAGAAATAGTCCCATCCTAATGTTTGGTAGAGCCCAGGGCAAAAAGGCAAGTGTAGGCCTATCTATCATATGCTTAAATATCCAAAAGCTGAGAATTAAATTAACATGCTTAAATACTATTTTTTTCTATTCTTCTACTTCCATAATGACCTGGCAGGCCAGGTTGGCATTTAGAAAGTTCACGGGAACATGGCAGCATGGAGCAAGTCAGCCTCTGGCCTATCTTCCTTCTCTTCCCGTGTGGGGTTCTGCAAGAAGTTACAAACGTGCACTCACACACACTACCATATCACGACATTCTATCATGGTTGTGCAATAAATCATCCCAGACAACTATTTATTACCACTCTTGAGTTTATGGGTCACCTGAGCAGTTTTGTTGATTTATTGGGAAATCTTTTTTTATTATTAATTATCTTTTTTTATTAAAGAAATTGTAGGTTTATAGAAATATCATTCAGCACTTACGGAATTCCCATATAACTACTCCCTTCACCCATACAGTTTTCCCTATTATTAACATTTTGCATTAGTGTGGTATCTGTCTAATAACTGACGAATATTATGATAATTTTATTAACTATAGTCCATAGTTTATATTAGGGCTCACTCTTTCTATTATATAATATGTGATTTAATTTTTTTAAAAATTCTGGTAACATATATACAACTGAAAATTTCTCATTTTAACATTTTCAACTATTCAATTCAGTGGTGTCAATTACATTCATGATGCTGTGCTACCATCACCACCGTCCATTACCAAAACTTTTCCATCACGTTAAGCAGAAACTCTGTACCGATTAAGGCTTGGGTAACCTTGATGGGGCTTGTTCATGTCAGCTGAAAGGTTGTCTGGGAGATGGTGGTCTAGGATAGCTTCCCTCATATGTCTGGCAGTTGGGGAAAAGTGAGAACATGCACAGCCTCTTGACATTCAGGCTCAGAACTGGAACCCTGTCACTTTTGCCACATTCTATTGACCCAAAGAAGTCAAAAGGCCAAAGTCAGAGTCTGTGTATACTACTAGAGATGTGAAAAATTAGGTCTGCAATCAATATGTTCCCCTCCTTTTGCAAACAACAGCCCCTTGCTCACCCTTCACGGGTATGCGCATTAGCAGTATATTGCTCTCTGAAGGAATCATCCAGAGAAAATTCCACATAAGCCCTGGGACCCAAGGCCCCAGAATATGATCTGAATGGAAGGGCACAAGTTCTGGTTTGGTATGTTCCCTTGGACCATGGACTCCTTACCCCAGGAAGAGAGGAAAATTCAGTGGAGGACTAGAGAAGGGCCTTTTAAAACATGGGACCAGGCGAGGGCCCCTCTGTCCAGTGCTAAGAAAAGTACTGCTGGAAATATGCTTGATTCATAGCAGTTGTTCAGTAAATATTTTTGGAAGAAGTTTTCAGCCATTATTTCTTCTAATAGTTTTTCTATCCTTTCCTCTCTCTCTTCTCCTTCTGGGACTTCCATTATGCATTTATTGGTATACTCTGATGGCATCCTACAGGTGTCTGAGAGTCAGTTTATTTTTCTTCATTGTTTTCTTCTTTTTGTTCTTCAGGCTGGAGAATCTCAGTTGACCTATCTTCAAGTTTACTGAGTCTTTCTTCTGTCCACTTAAATCTGCTGTTGAACCCCTGTAGAGAATTTTCCACTTCAGTTATTGTGCTTTTCGACTCCAGAATGTGCACTTGAATCTTTAAAAATTTATAAGTTTTCTCTATTTAGTGAGACATTGTTCTCATACTTTCCTTTAGTTCTTTAAGATATATATTTTTAAATTCTTTGAATATATTTTTTAAGATAGCTGATTTAAAGTCTTTGTCTAATGTTGTGTGTTGAATTATGTTCCCTCACAAGCCATGTTTAAATCTTAACCACTGGTTCTGTAGATATGAACTTATTTATAAAGAAGATTTTTGAATATCCTATTAAGACCAGGCCAGAATGAATCAGACTGGGCCTCAATTCAGTAGGACTGGAGTTCTTATAAAGAGGAAATCTAGACAGAGACACAATAGTCTGAGCAGGAGAAGTAGGAGAGTAGGAGGCTGAAAGAGGTAGATGGCCATGTGATAGAAGCAGAGATTGAGTTATAGATTACTGCAATCTACCACCAGAACCCTATAGACTTTGGAGAAAGCATGGCCTGCTGATATCTTGAATTTGGACTTCTAGCTTCCATAACTGTGGAACAATACATCTCTGTTATTCAAGACAACCAGTGTGTGGTATTTATTATAGCATCCCTGGAAAACTAATATTTCTAGTAAGTTCAAACTCTGGGGTCCTCAGGGAAAGTTTTTATCAACTGCTTTTTGCCTGTGTATGAGCCATATTTTCTTATTTCTTTGTATGTCTCACAATTTTTTTTTGGGGGGGGGGGGGCATGGGCAGGCTCCAGAAATCAACCCCTGGTCTCTAGCATGGCAAATGAGAATTCTGCCATTGAGCTACTGTTGCACTGCCCATCTCACAATTTTTTGAAAGTTGAAAACTGAACATTTTAAATATTTTGCTGTCTGGAAATCAGATTTGCTACCTTCTGCAAAGTTTGCTGTTGTTGCTGTTTGATGTTGTAGTTTATTTATTTAGTGACTTTTCTGAACTAGTTCTGTAAAGTCTGCATTCTTTCAGCTCAGAAAGCTTGCTGTCAGCTAATGATTGGACAGAGATTTTCCTTAGATGCCTAGGACCATTAAGTCTCCCAGTCTTTACTGAGCTGCTCTGCGTGTATGTGGGGGGGGGGGGGTTACAAGACTCTGCCAAGTTGCTTACAACTTTGACTTAGCATTTACTTCCTCATTGTGCTGAGCCCACAGTCAGCCAGAGGTGAGAATTTAAGGCCTTTTCAGGTCTATGCATGTAGGCACACAGCCCTACACATGAATGTGTTCCTCTAGATTGCTAGGAACATATTAAAATTTTTAAAAGATGATTCTATAGATTTACCTTTTAAGCTTATTGGTTAGCCTTAGGCATCCATGATGTTCAACAATTGCCCCTAATTGTTTTCAACAAATGCCCCTGGGGAAAAAGTTGTTTGCATTGGAAAACTCAGAGTCAGGTCACATAAAGACAGTCTTGAAAGTTGGGCTTTCCAGAGAATGACCAGACAAGTCAAATAATGATAAATCTCTAGGAATGGGGTTTTGGAGGTGCTCTGACATTCTCCTACTACATCTGGAGGCTGTTACGCTGCTGGTTTTCAATGTGATCGTAGGCTGTTGGTTTTCAGAGCTATTGTGGTGCTGGGGAGGGAGGCTGGGAATGGGCAAGTTAAAACATCCCAAAGCAGATGTTCTTACCAAGATTCAGCTGTTTATCTTGAATAAATGCTCTCCAGAGAACTGCAAGCCTTGGGTTAATTTCCAGAGTTCTGAAAAAGGTGATTGTGACAAATTTTTCCAGGGTTCTGTATGGGGGAGAGAATATTTGGAGGTCCTTAATCCATTACTTTTGCTGAATTCATTCCAGAATAAATATTTTCTTAGTTGACACTCTGCACTGAGATTATGCATATTAACCTCTTAATACAGCTATAGTCATAATTAGTACATATTTTTGTTATTATTAATCTTATGTCCCAGATACTTTATATGTTATAACAATTTAAAGACTACTACAACTTTGTGAGGGAAGTAGCATTATTCCCATTTTAGCCATGAGGAAACTGAGTTCAGAAAGGCTAAACAATTTGCCCAAAATTGCCCTTCAGGAATGTTGAGAGACTGTTTTTTTTTAAACCTTTTTTTAATTGTGAAATATAACAACAACAAAAAAGCAATATATTTCTAAGTATATTTTAACTAGTAGTTATAGGACAGATTTCAAAGTTTGGTTAGGGTTACAGTTCCACAATTTCAGCCTTTTCCTTCTAGCTGCTCCAAGACACTGGAGACTAAAAAGAAATATTAATATAATTCAGTAGTTATAGTCATTGGTTAAATCCTTACTTCTCTATTATAACTCCTCTTCTCCTCTGATCCTTCTCCCAGTTTTTAGTGATAGTTGGACAATGATTATTCTAACTTTTTCATGTTGAAAAGAGGTGTCAACAATATAAGATAAGGGGATGGAACTAGCTGATGTTCTTGGAGAGGTTGAGCTTTCTGGGTTTCACGACTTATCTGGTTAGGAACCATTTGGAGGTTATAGGTTTCTGAAAAGTAGGGTGTGAAACTTTTGTAGAATCTCAGACAGAGACCTAGGAGTTCTTTGGGGTTGACAGGAATGATGTTGGGGTTTGGAAAGCCATGACAATTAACAATATCTAGTTGAAGCTTGCATAAGAGTAGCCTCCATAATAACCTTTTGACTCTATTCAAACTCTCTTAGCCACTGATACCTTATTTTGTTGTATTTTATTGTTTATTTCCCCCTTTTGGTCAAGAAGGTGTTGTCAATCCCACAGTACCAGGGTGATGCTCATCCCTGGAAGCCATTTGTCACATTTCCAGGGAGACTTTCAACTCTGGATGTCGTGTCCAATATAGGGAGGAGGGTAAGGAATCTCCTTGCAGAGTTGGGCTTAGAGAGAGAGAAAGAGAGGCCACATCTGAACAACAAAAGAGGTTTTCTAGTAGTAACTCTTAGGTAGTTATAATTATAGGTAGGCTTAGTTTCTCTAAGCTTCTCCAAGCCTCAAAAGAGCAAGTTGCAAGATCAAGGGCATGGCCTATTAACTTGGGATACCCTAATGTTTGAGACAGTATCAGGGGTGTCCCAGGTGGAAAAGTTTAACAGTTCCATATTTTTTCTCCAGTCCCTCTAGGGATTTTGCCAATACTTTTTAATTATCTGCCCAACGTACTCTGGGATGTATTGAGGTATTAAATTAAGATATAGAGAATTACAAGCCCTCATTCCCATTCTGGGCTTCATGTGTTTTAGTTGTTTAAATGAGCTATCCAGGCAAGTTGAGTTAGATTGTGTGCTACAGAAAATTTAGGTTTTGGACAAAATAAACCCCTCTTCCTTTGGTCTCATATAATAGGTGAAGCTCTAAAATATAGATGATATCTTCCTTTACCCTATTTTTAAATTTACCTTAGTCCTAACCAGATGAACTTCATTCTTATCTCTAATTGAAGACCTATCTCTTTTTCAGTTTCTTTAACAGTTGTTGTACATAGCAATGCTGGTTTTCACAACTGCAGAACTCCAACTCTGAGGCTTAGGTATCACACAAGTATTCACAGTTCCAGGGAAATACCAGGTTATACACATATAGCATAGCATCTCAGAATCTAGAAATAACACAACTCCAGACTAAATGTGATGGCTACATGAGCTTACAATCTAGGCCCCAACTTTCTTATAAGTATTTTCTAAAAGCAACCATACAATATCTGTTCTTTTGTTTCTCGCTTGTTGTGCACAACATAATGTCCCCCAGGTTCACACACTTCATTGCCTGCCTCATGACTTTGTCTTTTTCTGTTGCTGCTCATATTCCGCCATATGTATACATCACAGTTCACCTTTCTGCTTCTTGGTCAGTGTATCCTTCAGCCAACTCCATCCGTTAGGCATCATGGGTAATATAAAAATCCATGTCTTACAGTATCCTTACTTAGTTGTGCAACCATCAACACTCTCAATATTAGACAATTTTCATTGCTCCAAAGAGAAAAATAACAGGTAAACACACCTTTACCGAATAGCAAATCTAAACTTCCCCTTAACTCTAGTCCCTACCCCCAATTATTTACCCCTGGTTTTGCTGTGGTACTGTTAATGTCTTCCTGTTAAATATTGGTCATGGCATGCAATAGTAGTTTTCCTCCAATTGCCTCTATTATTGACTCTTTGTACAAGATTCATACCTTTGAAGTAGTTCATGCAAGAACTTATTTATATTTGTAGGGTTGCTCAGTGGAATATATGGCTCTATGCAACCCCTTTCTATCATATTCACCTTCAGTATGGTAATATTACTATAACCCCGGTAATGAACTACCATCACTTCTATCTGTTCCTCTACATTAAAGTTCAATCTCATCAGATAAATGTTCACTCATCTCTAACTTCCGTGTATCTCTAAGTCCCCTATATTCTACATTATAAGATGCTGAGTTTACCTTTACCACTGTCATATTAGCAAAATCATTCAGTATCTATCTTTTTGTGTCTGGCTTATTTCACTCAGCATTTTGTCCTCAAGATTCATCCATGTTGTCATATGCTTCGGGACTTCATTGTGTCTTATTGCTGAGTAATATTCCATTGTATGTATACACCACATTTGTTTATCCATTCATCTGTTGATGGGTACTTGGATTGTGTCCATCTTTTGGCCACTCTCAGTAATGCTGCTATGAACATTAGTGTGCAAATGTCTGTTCGTGTCACTGCTTTCAGCTCTTCTGGGTATATACCATATAATGATATTGCCAGGTTGTAGGGCAACTTGATATTTAATTTTCTGAGGAATGGACAAACTGTCTTCCACAGTGGCTATACCATTATATAGCCACTGTGAATGGTGTTCCAATTGTCCACATCCTCCCCAACATTTGTAATTTCCTGTTTGTTTGATAGCAGCCATTCTTACAGGTGTGAGGTGACATTTCATTGTAGTCATAATTTGCACTTCCCTTATAACTAATGAAGATGAACATCTCTTCAAGGGTTTTTTAACCATTTGTATTTGCCCTTGAGAAAATGTTTATTCATGTCTTTTGCCCATTTTGTAATTGGGTTATTTGCTCTTTTGTTGTTGAATTGTATGCTTTTTTCATGTATACAGGGTGTATCAAACTTTTATCCAATGTGTGGTTTCCAAATATTTTCTCCCATTAAGTTGGCTGCCTTTTCACCTTTTGATTTTAGCCTTATGAGGCACAGAAGCATTTGATCTTGAGGAGTTCCCACTTATCTATATTTTCTTTTCTTGCATATGCTTTTTCTATAAGGTTTACCTCCTATTATTAGGGCTTGAGGATGTTTCCCTATATTTCTTCTAGTAGTTTTATGGTACTGGCTCTTATATTTAGGCCTTGATCCACTTTGAGTTAATTTTTGTATAGAGTGTGAGGTAGGGGTCTGCTTTCATTCCTTTGGCTATGGATATCCAGTTCTCCCATGCCCATTTATTGAAAAGATTATTCTCTCCCAGCTTAATGGATTTAAGGGCATTGCCAAAGATCAACGGACTATAGCTTTAGTGGTTTATCTCCACACTCTTGATTTGATTCCATTGGTCAATATTTCTATATTTGTGCCAGTACTATGCTGTTTTGACCACTGTGGCTTTCTAATAAGCTTCAAATTCAGAAAGTGGAGAGACTGGATTTCAAGGATTCCCAGATTCCAAAGTCTATTCACTTTATCATTGGCTCTGTGAAGACTCACTTCTTCTTTGTTCCCCTTGGCTGAATCCGAGTTGGTGAATGTTTGGTACAAGAGTCCCTCTACTACTAGGTCTTGCTTTGTCCCAGAAGCTCATCCTCTGAGGATGGAAAGCTGCCCATGACCTTGACTGAGTGATACTTGGATCACTTGCCTGAGTCCAGTATCCTGATCCTAGTATTCCCTATCACCATCTGGCTGAGTGGATACCGAGCATGACCTCAATTTACCATCACTGAGACCTCCTGTCTGATGGGTTACTACATTTCCCCAGGCAAGATTCCTGAGCCAGTGATTTCTTAACAATGGGTTCTTATTGCCACTTGCTTTAGCTACTGCCCTGGAGCTGAATTTTCTCTCAGCACCAGAAATTGGATGTAACTTCCCAGTGTTTAACCCACCTTTGTGAGTAAATCAGCCTATAAGCTCTGTCCCTCCAACACTTCCCCATTGGATACTAGCCTCTGCTAAGCTACTGAAGATGGGACTAATTTAACATTATGCTACTGTTAGTATCTTGTCTGGTACTCCAACTATACTGTCAAATCTTTCATAACAGGGATAATTTCTCTATTAGTTATCTATTACTGCTGTGCTGGTTTGAAAGGAAGTATGCCCTCTAAGAAAAGCCATGTTTTAATGTAAATCCCATTTCATAAAAGTAGAATAATCTCTATTCAATACTGTATGTTTGAAACTGTAATGAGATCATCTCCCTGGATGATGTGATTCAGTCAAGAATGGTTGTTAAACTGGATTAGGGGAAGACATGTCTCCACCCATTTGGGTGGGTCTTGATTGGTTTATTGGAGTCCTATAAAAGAGGAAATATTTTGGAGAAAGAGAGATTCAGAGAGAGAGCAGAGGAGAACAACATAGCCACGAGAAGCAGAGTTCACCAGCCAGTGACCTCTGGAGATGAAGAAGGAAAATGTCTCCCGGGAAGCTTCATGAAACCGGAAGCCAGGAGAGAAAGCTAGCAGATGACATCATATTCGCCACGTGCCCTTCCAGCCAAGAGAGAAGCCCTGACTGTGTTTACCATGTGCCTTCTCACTTGAGAGAGAAACCCTGAACTTCATCAGCCTTCTTAAACCAAGGTATCTTTCCCTGGATGGATGTCTTAGATTGGACATTTCTATAGACTTGTTTTAACTAGGACATTCTCTCGGCCTTAGAAACGTAAACTAGCAACTCATTAAATTCCCCTTTTTAAAAGCCATTCCGTTTCTGGTATATTGCATTCCAGCAGTTAGCAAACTAGAACAACTGCATAAAACATTACCCCTTAACAACTTAAAACACATACATTTATTATCTCACAATTCTTGTGAGTCAGGAAAAAAGTCTTTTTTCAGAGACTTTCACAAAGCTACAGCAAGATGTTGGTCAAAGCTGGGGTCACATTGGAAGGCCTGATTTAGGAAAGATCTGCTTCCAAACTCTCATGTTTTTTGGCACAATTAAGCTCTTCAAGGACTGGTGGACTGAGGACTTCAATCCTAGATAGCTGTTGGCTTGGACTCCACCTTAAGTTCTTTGCCAGATGGGCCTTTCTAACATGGCAGCTTGATTCACCAAAATGTGCAAGCCAAGGAGGCAATAGAGAGAGTCTGCTCGTAAGGCAAAAATGACAATGTTTCTAATCTAATCATGAAAGTGACATCTCATAACCTTTGCCATAACTATTGACTAGGAGCACACTAAGTCCAGTCCATAGTCAAGAGAAAGTATTTTTTAAGACCATGAGCACCTGGAAGTGGGACCATTGGGGACCATTTTAGAAGTCTGCCTACCACAATGTCTTTACTACATGTTTATAGTAGGTGCTCAGTAAGGTTTGTTATTTTAAACATTTATAATTCCTAAGATGACAGCTTAAGTTGCAAAATTGTCCTTTTTAAAGCAAAAAGAACAGCAGATTCCAGAAGTGCAGACTTTATAACATATAATAGAAGCATATGGGATTGTGACTTCCTTTTTTTTAGTGGACAAATTTACTTAAGAACCCAGTCATGCGCTAATGGCTAGACTATGAGCCCCTTGAGGGAAGGACTCGATTTCAACACCTTCAACACTTAGTGAACCCTTTCCTGACACATGATAGGAACTTATCAAACATGGAATGAATTGAGTAATGATCCAGTAAATGACAGACAAAGTATGTCCCTTTTATGTATCCCCCCCACCCTGGGTTACACAGTTAGCAAAATACTACCCTAATTTTAAGAAGTGAACATGGAAAGGGGAAGTTTCTGTTGCAGAAAGATGGTACTAAATACATATTTGACTAAAAGAGCATCAACAAGAAATTCCCCATGTTGGCTCTTTGTATCTTCATCTTTCAATAATATACTTTCAAAATGCTAATCTGAGGAAACCTACAATGTAGACAAATAGAAACTGTATCCAGCAAAATCTGCACTTGCCATTACAGTCAGAATGAGTCTTTATAGCAAAGGCATGGAGCAAGTGGGATTTATAATTTAAGTTTATATAGAGATGTGGCCTAGCAAGTCTGAGGTACTGCATGTACTCCGGCGAGGAGGGTCTCATGGAGATTTAGAATTAGAGTGCAGCAGAAGAGCTGATCCATGTGAAAATTAGCACATTCTTTCTCTAAACAAAGACAGCATACATTTTTACAAGCCCTTAGACACCTAGGATTGCAGTGAGGTGTAAGAATATGTTCAGGGTCTCATCATTAACTCTGATCAAATGCTGGATAGAAAAGCAAGTTTATTAAGAGAAATGAGTCCTTGGTCTCAAAACTGATGATATACCCTCTCTTTTCCTTGCCCTTCTCTTTTCTTTCCCTCCATTTCCTTCCCTTTACTCTCTGTCTTACTCTCTCATTCTCCTTGACTCACACCCTCCAACCCTTTCTTTTTCTTCCCTATTTCTTTCCTTTTCCTTTATTTATTTTCATGCATATATGTTCCATTTCACTGGAAAATCCCATAAAAATCACAGAGCTTTTCTGAACTGTTCTCTCATATTTAAGCTAAATCAATATCCGCAAATATATTCTACTGCAAAAGTGGATTAAATTGAAGAGGGTGGAAAAACTTCCTAACACATTCTAAGAGACCAGTATTACTCTAATACCAAATGTAGATAAAGACATCACTAGAAAAGAAATTAAAGACCAGTTTCCCTTATGAATGTAAAAATCCTCAACAAAGAACTAGCAAACCTAAACCAACATCACATTAAAAGGATTATACAGCAGATTTATCTCAGAATGCAAGAGTGGTTCAAAATAAGAAAATCAATCGATATAATCTACAACATAAATAAAATGAAGAAAAAAACCCACATGATCACATAAATTTATACAGAAAAGGCATTTGACAAAACCCAGAACAATTTCCTCATAAAACATTCAGAAAACTGGTAAATAAAAGAGAACTTCCTCAACATGAAAAAAGGGGATATGTGAAAAAGTTATTGTTAGCATCATACACAATGATTAAAGACTGAAAACTTTCCTCTTAAGATCATGACCAAGACAAGGATGCCCGTTTTCACCACTGCTACTTAGCTTTGTACTGGAAGTTCTAACCAGAGCAATTAGGCAAGAAAAAGAAGTAGAAATCATCCAAATTGGAAAGGAAAAACTAAAACTATCTCAATTCACAGAGAAAAATCCCAACAAACCCACAAGAAAGCACTAGAGCTGGTAAACAAATTCAGCAAATTTATTGGATACAAGTGCAACAAAAGAGCAATTGTGTTTCTATACACCAGCAATAAACAATCCAAAAAAGAAACCAAGAAAACAATTTCATCTGCAATCACATGTTAAAGAATAAAATATCTAGGAAAAAAGAAATTTTATATATGTATATATTTTGGGGGTGGTGATGCATGGTCTGGGAATCGAACTCAGGTCTCCCACATTGAAGGCGAGCATTTTACCTTTGAACCACAGAAAAAAAGAAATTAAAGAAGGTCTAAACAAATGGAAAGAAATCCTGGTTTCATGGATTGGAAGTCTTAATATTGTTAAGATGAAAATAGTACCTGTGCCAGTTTGAAAGTATTGTCTACCCCAGAAAATCCACTGTCATTTAATTCTGATCCAATATTGTAGAGTGAAATTCTTTTGATCAGATTATCTCCACAGAGCTGTAGGGCTCCCAGTTGTGGGTTTAACCTTTTGAAGAGATTGTCTCCAAGAAGATGTGGCATGCTCAATTGTGGGTGTGGCCTGTTGGTTAGATGGAGATGTGACTCCACCCATTCAGGGTGGGTCTTGATTAGTTTACTGGAGTCCTTTAAAAGAAGAAATATTTTGGAGAGAGTTCAGTGCTGATGCAGATACTGATCTTGAAGAACAGAGTCAACAGAAACAACAGAGCTGATGTAGATGTTTGGAGATCGAGACAGAAAAAGCAAGGACTCACAGAAATAGCCAGAATCTGAAGAGAAGAAATCTCTGGCTCTGTCAGATGTTAAGTTAAGAGATGAAACCCAGAGTTTTGTCCCAAGCCACAAAATGAATGCCTACAAATACTTAGCCATGAAACCACTGGCATCAGAAGCTAAAGGAACAGAACCAGCAACAAGGACCAGCAGGTGCCAGCTACGTGCCTTCCCAGCTGACAGAGGTGTTCAAGATGGCATCAGCATTTCCTGAGTGAAGGTAACCTCTTGTTGATGCCTTAATTTGAGCATTCTCAAGCCTTAGGACTATAAACTTAATACTTATTAAATTCTCTTTGTAAAAGCTGTTCCATTTCTGGTATATTGTATTCCAGCAGCTTAACAAATTAATACAATAACTGGTGGTTTGAAGCTGTAATTACCCCAAAAAACATGTTCTTAATTCTGATCCATTCCTGTGGGTGTAAACACATTGTAGGTAGCACTTTTTGATGAGGTTACTTCAGCTAAGGTGTGTTCCACCTCAGTCAGGATGGGTCTTAATCCTATTGCTGGACTCCTTCATAAAAGAATGAAATTTGGACAGAGAAAGAGAGACAGAAAGTCACAGGAAGCTGAAATCAACAAAACCCAGAAGAGAAGGGAGAAACCAGAAGATGCCACCATGTGACAGAGCAACCAAGGACTGCCGGCACCCACAGTCTTTTGGGAGAAAGCATCACCTTGATGACACCTTGATTTGGATTTTTTACTAGCTTCAAACTGTGAGTGAAAAATCCCCATTGTTTAGACTGAACTATTTCATGATATTTATTTAAATAGCCTAGGAAACTAAACATACTCCAAGTGATTTTCAGATTCAATCCAATCCTGATAAAAATTCCAGAACCCCCCCTTTTTTTTTTTTTGCAGAAATGAAAAGGCCAATCATCAAATTCATATAGAATGGCAAGGGCCCCTGAATAGCCAAAAACCACCTTGAAAAAGAATTATGAAGTGGGGGTGGAGAGCCTTCACACTTCCCAATTTTAAAACTTATTACAAAGCTACAGTTCAAAACATCATGATAAAGGCACCAAGACAGATAAATAGTCCAATGGAAATAGAATCAAGAGTCCAGAAATAGACCCACATATCTATGTGCAATTGATTTTTCAAAAGGTTCCAAATCCAGTCACTGGAAAGAGTAGTCTCTTCAATAAATAATAACTGGGAAAACTGGATATTGAATTGCAATGAATGACTCTGAACTCTTACCTCAAACTGTATACAAAAATTAACTGAACATGAGTCACCAACCTAAATATAAGAATCACCAACCTCCCTGTTTCTTGATGATGATTGTATAATGATATAGCTTTCACAATGTGACTGTGTGATTGTGAAAACCTTGTGTCTGATGCTCCTTTTATCTACCTTGTCAACACATGAGAGGAACATATGGAATAAAAATAAATAATAGGGGGAACAAATGTTAAAATAGATTTAGCTTGAAATGCTAGTGATCAATGAAAGGGATCAGTAAGGGGTATGGCCTGTAAAATTTTTTTTTCTGTTTGTTATATTTTTCTGTTGTCTTTTTATCACTTTTTCTGAATTGGTGTGCTAATGTTCTGGGAAATGATCATGATGATGAATAGCAATTATGTGATGATATTGTGAATTGCTGAGTGTATGTGTTGGGAATGTTTGTTTCTTGTAATTTTTTTTAATTAATAAAAAAAAAAGTAATACCAAGCAAGTGTACTGGTTTGAAAGGATTTATGTGCCCTAGAAAAGCCTTGTTTTAATCCTAATCAATCTTGTGAGAGCAACAGTTTCTTCTAATCCCTATTCAATACTATAGTTGGAAACTTGATTAGATTATCTCCACAGAGATGTGGCGATCAATTGTGGGTATTAAAGTTGATTAGATGGAGATGTGTCTCCACACATTCTACGTGGGTCTTGATTAGCTTACAGAATCCTATAAAAGAGGAGACAGTTTGGAGAGAGTTCTTTTTGAGAACAAGGAGAGAGCCACAGAACCATGACAGAAGGATGAAAGAACCACTGAGTCTACCAACCAGTGACGGTTGGAGATGAAGAAGGAAAATGCCACCTGGGGAGCTTCATGAAGCAAGAGGCCTAGAGAGAAAACTAGCAGGAGTCGCCATGTTCGCCACGTGCCCTTCCACTGAGAGAGAAACGCTGAACATCATCAGCCTTCTGGAACCAAAGTATCTTTCTGTGCCTTGGATTGGACAGTACTATAGAATTGTTTTAATTTGTACAATTTCACGACCTTAGAATTGTAAACTAGCAACTTATTAAATTACCCTTTTTAAAAGCCGAAAAAAAAAAAAAGAATCACCAACCTAACACTATAAAACTCTTAGAAGAAAACACAGCAATATCTTCAGAACCTTGTATTAAGAAATAGATTCTTATATTTTATACTAGAAGCATGAGCAACACTAGGAAAATAGATAAATGGAATCCATCAAAATTAAAAACTTTTGTGCATCAAAGGACATAACCAAGAAAGTGAACAGTCAATCTACAAAATGAGAGAAAATATTTGGAAACCATATATCTGAGGATTAAATAGCCAGAAAACATAAAGAACTCTTCCAACTCAACAACAAAAAGACAAACAACTCAATTAAAAAATGGGCAAGAGACTTCAATTGATGTTTCTCCAAAGAAGATA
The DNA here is from genome assembly GCF_023851605.1 of Tamandua tetradactyla. Classification (NCBI taxonomy): domain Eukaryota; kingdom Metazoa; phylum Chordata; class Mammalia; order Pilosa; family Myrmecophagidae; genus Tamandua; species Tamandua tetradactyla. Next base: position 72,515,138 of record NC_135344.1, read on the forward strand.
CACAAATGACCAATAAACAAATGAAAAATGCTCAATATCATTAGCCACTAGAGAAATGCAAATCAAAGGCACAGTGAGATACTACTTGATGCTCGGTAGAATTGCTATTATTAAAAAAATGGAAAATAAGTATTGGTAATGATGTAGAGAAATAAGAATCCTTGTACTTTGCTGGTGGGGTTGTAAATTGGTACAGCCACTATGGAAAACAGTCTGGCAATTCCTCAGAAAGTTAAATATAGAATTAATATATGACCCAGCAATTCCACTTCTAGATATATATCCAAAGAATTGAAAGCAGGGAGGACTTGAACAGATGTGTACAACAATGTTCATAGCAGCTTTATTAATGATTTCTGTAAAGGAGGAAGCAACCCAAGTGCTTATGAAAGATGAATAGACAAACAAAATGTGGTTATTATACACAACAGAATAGTATTCAGACATAAAAGGGAATGAAAAAGGGAATACACGCTACAACATGGAGGAACCTTGAAGATATCATATAAGTGATATAAGCCAGACACAAAAGGATAAATAGTGCATGATTTCACTCATATGAAGTGGTGGCATAAGTAAATCATAGAGGCAGGGAATGAGGGGCAAGAGGTAGAAGAAGTATGGGGGAGTTATGGCTTAATAAGTACAGTATTTGCTTGGAGTGATTAAAAAATTTTGGTAATGGATGATGTTTTGGTTTGCTAAAGCTGCCAGAATGCAATACACCAGAAATGGGTTGGCTTTACAAAGGGGATTTATTAGCTTACAAATTTACCGTCCTAAGGCCATGAAAATGCCCAATTTAAGGCATCAAGAGGACAATCAGGAAAGGCTGCTGGAATCCAAGTTTCCTCTGTCACATTGGAAGGCACATGGTGTGTTTGTCCTTTTCTCCAAAATGTCTGTGTGAATTTCTTTCTTAGCTTCTTGGAGCTCTCTCTCCAAAATGTCTCTGCTTTTTATCCTCTCATAAAAGTCTGCAGTAAGGGCATTAAACCCTGCCTTAACGGCCTGGAAACAAACTAAGCAAAAGGTCTGCACCCATAGGAATGGGTTAAAAGAACATAGACTTTTCTGGGGTACATAACAGGTGCAGACCAGCACAGTAGGTGATGAAGGTTGTACAAGATTGTGAATGTAATTTATATCACTGAATTGTACACATGAATATAGTTAAAGTGGTCAGTTTTGCATTGCATACATGTTACCATAATAGAAATTAAAAACACTATGAACAAAGGAATGTCATTATTACAGGGTGCTGAAAATAGATGATAATTAATACCTTAAAATGTCACCTTATGTTTGAGACTAAAGCAAAAAATGTTTGTTACAAAATTTATATTTTGACTAGAGCATTTCCTAATATAACTCATGTAGACAGTTTGAGTGAATGTCATAAGTACTTGGAATCTCAGGTAGGACTTGAGATTTTGTTGGTTTGTCCAGAGTGATGCCCCGATGAAACCTAGAGTGATTTGATCAGTGGCTGGAAAAGTATTTGCAAGCCCCCTTTGGGGAATGGTGAGAGCGGGGAGAAATTCAACTTCCCCAAGTTGAATTCTTGATATTCTCACAAGCAGTGTGGACAACCGAAGTTATAGGCTAAGCCCCCAGTCTTGGGGTTTGTTCATATGAAACTTAACCCCACAAAGGATAGGTCAAGTCTACTTAAAATTTAGGCCTAAGAGTCACCCCCAAGAGAGCCTCTTTTGTTGCTCAGATGTGGCCTCTCTCTCCAGCCAACATGATGAGCAGTCTCACCACCCTCCCCCTCTCTGTGTGGGACATGACTCCCAGGGGTGTAGACCTTCCTGGCAACGTGGGACAGAGATCCTGGAATGAGCTGAGACTCAGCATCAAGGGACTGAGAAAAACCCTAGAATGAGCTGAGAATTAACATCAAGGGATTGAGAGAACCTTCTTGACCAAAGGGGAAGAGTGAAATGAGACTAAGTGTCAATGGCTGAGAGATTCCAAACAGAGTCGAGAGGTTATCCTGGAGGTTATTCTTATACATTAAGTAGATATCACCTTGTTGTTCAAGTTGTAGCAGAGAGGCTGGAGGGAACTGCCTGAAAATGTAGAGCTGTGTTCCAGTAGCCATGTTTCTTGATGATGATTGAACAATGATATAGCTTTCACAATGAGACTCTGTGAATGTGAAAACCTTGTGTCTGATGCTCCTTTTAGCTACTATATCAACAGAAGAGTAGAACATATGGAATAAAAATAAATAATAGGGGGGAACAAATGTTAAAATAAATTTAGTTTGAAATGCTAGTGGTAAATGAAAGTGAGGGGTAAGGGTTATGGTATGTATAATCTTTTTTTTTCTCTGTTATTTTTTTATTTCTTTTTCTGTTGTCTTTTTATTTCTCTTTCTAAATCGATGCAAATGTTCTAAGAAATGATGAATATGCAACTATGTGATGATATTAAGAATTACTGATTGTATGTGTAGAATGGAATGATATCTTAATGTTTTGTTTGTTAATTTTTTTAATTAATAAAAAAAGTTAAAAAAAAGAATGTTTATGTTTGTATGTTGTTTTTCAATAAAAATATTTAAAAAAAAAAAAAGAGTGTATGTGCAAGATGAACTGTGAACTGAGAAGGAGTGCCAAAGTCTCCCTCAGGGAGTCAGAAGGGTTTTCACAGGGTATGTGACACATGGGCTGACACTTGAAAGCCACTTAGGAATTTATCACAGTATTTCTTAGAGGGAAGTTTTCACCTGAAAGAAGTAAAACTTGTACTGTTAGAGAGCGGCTAGAAGGTGACGGTGGCAGATAACTAACTTCTTGAAATAATTCCAAAAATGAAAAGGTTAGAGGAGGCATTTCCACCCTTCTTCTGGGACCCCTTCCCACCAGGTAATTTCAGTACACAGTAACAAAGGCGCCTGAAGTTGCTGCTGGGGCTACATCATCTTCTGTGGAAGCAAAATGCGTTTAGCAGAAACTTACCCACCAAAGTGCAAAGTGGTCAAAAGTTTGTGGCAATGACGAGATGACAGATGATAGAATTTTCAAGCTAAGTAAGGGGATGTGGTGTCAGGGAAGTAGACGGGCAGGGTACTTTGTATGGCTTCCAAGATGACCTGATTTGATGAGTCCTCATTATCAGCATTTTAGATTAAGAAAGACTAAGAAAACATCTGTCATTACACAGATTTAAAAATGAAAACATTCCTGAGATTGCCAAGATCTTGAAAAGCCATCTTCATTAATAAATTAATATATGTAGTTTTACACGTAATGGGGTTCTAGTCAATCTCCATGGAACTTACAGGGATGATTCATTTTGGTTCATCTGGTTAACTAAGAAGTAAAGCTCTGTTTCCTAGCTGTAGCTCATGCATTTCTTGTCTATATATAGTCAAAGGTCAAAAGATGAGCTCCTTCCTTTTGCATCATTTTTGGACTTTTCAAGAGACCTAAAAATAAACTGTCATTTTCCATTATTTACTTGAAGGACTTGTCTTGCAGAATTTGTAATCCTTGGGAACCCCCTACAATTCTTACAAACAACACAGTCTGATTGTTGTTTATCTATCTATCAACATCCGAGGAATGCCAATATTAGTATGCATGATTAAATATGCATTTAAATCACCTAAAATGAACAAGAAGGCTTAATTGGCCAGTAACATTGGTGATGTTCCATCAATATCTTACATGGTATGATCAGGACAGCCCTCCTCATTAAGATAGAAGAAATGATAGACAAATTAATCCAAGAAAACAAAGTTTTCCCTTACTTCCTCAGGGATCACACCTGCAGAAGGGGACAAAAGACTAGCTTCAAGACAACCCCATTCTACTTTGTGTAACCATGAAAGCATAGTGTATGACAATGGAATGGAAAGTGGAGGGTTAGCATCACGTAACAAAATACATATAGTAAAAGTTGGAGAAATTCAAAGTTCAGCTAAAGACCTCAATCTGCAACAACTAATGTCACGATATATTTAAATGAGAAGAGTCATGGAAAGCAATATAAAAATATCTACTTTAACTGAAACACAATCTGACTTTGAAAAATTTATATTCATAGTGTTTTTTTAACTTTTTTTATTAATTAAAAAAATTAACAAATAAAACATTAAGATATCATTCCATTCTACACATACAATCAGTAATTCTTAATATCATCACATAGTTGCATATTCATCATTTCTTAGAACATTTGCATCGATTTAGAAAGAGAAATAAAAAGACAACAGAAAAAGAAATAAAAAAATAACAGAGAAAAAAAAAGATTATACATACCATAACCCTTACCCCTCACTTTCATTTACCACTAGCATTTCAAACTAAATTTATTTTAACATTTGTTCCCCCCTATTATTTATTTTTATTCCATATGTTCTACTCTTCTGTTGATATAGTAGCTAAAAGGAGCATCAGACACAAGGTTTTCACATTCACAGAGTCTCATTGTGAAAGCTATATCATTGTTCAATCATCATCAAGAAACATGGCTACTGGAACACAGCTCTACATTTTCAGGCAGTTCCCTCCAGCCTCTCTGCTACAACTTGAACAACAAGGTGATATCTACTTAATGTATAAGAATAACCTCCAGGATAACCTCTCGACTCTGTTTGGAATCTCTCAGCCATTGACACTTAGTCTCATTTCACTCTTCCCCTTTGGTCAAGAAGGTTCTCTCAATCCCTTGATGTTAATTCTCAGCTCATTCTAGGGTTTTTCTCAGTCCCTTGATGCTGAGTCTCAGCTCATTCCAGGATCTCTGTCCCACGTTGCCAGGAAGGTCTACACCCCTGGGAGTCATGTCCCACACAGAGAGGGGGAGGGTGGTGAGACTGCTCATCATGTTGGCTGGAGAGAGAGGCCACATCTGAGCAACAAAAGAGGCTCTCTTGGGGGTGACTCTTAGGCCTAAATTTTAAGTAGACTTGACCTATCCTTTGTGGGGTTAAGTTTCATATGAACAAACCCCAAGACTGGGGGCTTAGCCTATAACTTCGGTTGTCCACACTGCTTGTGAGAATATCAAGAACTCAACTTGGGGAAGTTGAATTTCTCCCCGCTCTCACCATTCCCCAAAGGGGGCTTGCAAATACTTTTCCAGCCACTGATCAAATCACTCTAGGTTTCATCGGGGCATCACTCTGGACAAACCAACAAAATCTCAAGTCCTACCTGAGATTCCAAGTACTTATGACATTCACTCAAACTATCTACATGAGTTATATTAGGAAATGCTCTAGTCAAAATATAAATTTTGTAACAAACATTTTTTGCTTTAGTCTCAAACATAAGGTGACATTTTACGGTATTAATTATCATCTATTTTCAGCACCCTGCAATAATGACATTCCTTTGTTCTTCCTCATGCCAAAACATTTTAAAAATTTGTACATTGTACATTTCACGATTATTATACACTCTAGGCATTCCTAGATTATACCATCTTGATCTTTACCATCTATCTTTCTTTCTGATTTCATTTATGTCCCCAGCCCTCCTCCCTCTATCATTATAGACATTCTTAGCATACAAATACTCCATACATGTTGTACAATCAATGGCTCAGGATATCATTACCATGATAATTTTTTTAGAACGTTTGCATCACTCCAGAAAAAGAAATACAAAGAAGAAAGTAAAAACTCATACATACCTTACCCTTTAACCCTCCCTCTCATTGACCACTAGTATTTCCATCTGCCCAGTATATTCTAACCTTTATTCCCCCTGTTATCCACTTATTTTTCAACCCACATTTATTACTCATCTGCCCATACCCTAGATAAAGGGAGCATCAGACGTAAGCATACACTCTGTCTTATAATTGCTTCCCTACCAGTCATGTAAGGTCTCCCCAAGAAGGGATCTTCTTTCACCTCTCTATTTCCAGTGCCCTAGTGCCTGGCACATAATAAGGGCTAGAAAGATATTTGTACAGTAAGTGAATGAGTGGAAGTCTTTCCTAGCCAATTTTGCCCCCACCCTAGCCCCCCCAACTACTGTTTCCTAATTCACCTGTTTAAGTTTCTCAGGCTGCTCAAAGCAAATAGCATGAAATGGGTCAAGTTAAACAAAGGAAATTTATTTGCTTACAGTTTCGAAGCTAGGAAAATGTCCAAATCAAGGCATTTCTAGGCATGCTTTCTTCCCAAAGACCAGCCCAGTGATGGTTGGCTTCTGTCAGATGGCAAGGCACATGGTGGTTCTGCTGGCCTCTCACTTCTTTTCTAGCTTTCTTTGATTTCAGCTTCTTGCTTCCATAGCTTTCTCTTCTTTGTCTGAATTTCATTCTCATATAAAGGGCTCCAGTAAGAGGATTAAGACCCAAACTGAATGAGGTGGTTCATACCTTAACCTAAGTAGCCTCATCAAAATGTCCTACTTACAATGGGTTCATGCCACAGGATGGATTAAATGTAAGAACATGTTTTTCTGGGGTGCATACAGCTTCAAACCACCACAACACCTTAGGCTTTTTATACCCCACCACACAGATACATGATGCAACAAATGAACTTCGGAGGGGAAATATAAATTTTTCTTAGTCAAAGAATATTTTATGTGCACAAGGAAAATTGGCTATTTAAAGAAATTTTATATGAACATTTTTGTAATTAACATGAATTGACATATTCCTCAGAGACTTTAAGTAGCAGCTTGTGGGAAGGAGTCCAGAACTGTTTCTTCTGCCTAGAATTAAATCTGTGTACAGACCTAAGAACTAGCCATTTCCCTCTTCCCAGATCATATTTGTTGATACCCGAACTTAAAACCTGAATGGAAACTAATACCAAGAAAAGGAAGTAAGTGCACTCTGAAGAGGTTTTCATTCAAAAGAACAAGTGAGTGTAAAGGGAATTATCCTTTATTTTTTCACCTTTATTTTTCCCTTACGTTTCTCAAAATGAATGAAGCTTTTTTCTTATACCAAAAATAACATGCTTTTTGAAATAAATTCAAACAATATAAAAAGGTATAAATAAAAGTGAAAATGATCTTTGATCCTATTACCCTGAGAGAACTCATTAACTTTTTGATGTGCACTTTGCCGGTTTGAAGCTATTATGTATCCTAAAAAAGCCTTGTCCTTTGATCTCCTTTCAATATTGCTGGGTGGGACCTTTTTGAATGTTTCCAGGGAGATGTGACCCACTCAATTGTGGGTGGTAAGTTTTGATTAGATGGTTTCCATGGAGATGTGTCTCTACCCATTCAAGATGGGATTACTTACTGGAGTTTTTTAAGAGGGAACTATTTTGGAAAAAGCTTTAGGGCAACCAGAACCAAAAGAGTCCATACAATCAGAGACCTTTGGAGATGAAAAAGGAAAATGCCCCCAGGGGAGCTTCATGAAACAAGAAGCTGGGAGAGAAAGCTAGCAGAGGTCACCATGTAACCTCCCAACTGAGAGAGAAACCCTGAACTTCATTGGCCTTTCTTCAATTAAGATAACCTCTTGTTGGTGCCTTAATTTGGACATTTTCACAGCCTTAGAACTGTAAACTTGTGACTTATTAAATTTCCCTTTATAAAAGCCATTCCATTCCTGGTAAACTGCATTCTGGCAGCTTTCAAACTAATACATGTGTTTTTCCACATTTTTCACATTCATATACATAAAAAATGTGGTCATATTATATGTTCTAGTTTGCTAGCTGTCAGAATGCAATCTACCAGAAATGGAATGGCTTTTAAAAAGGGGGAATTTAATGAGTTGCTAGTTTACAGATCTAAGGCCGAGAAAATGTCCCAATTAGAAATGTCCAATCAAAGGCATCCAGGGAAAGATACCTTGGTTCAAGAAGGCCGATGGAGTTCAGGGTTTCTCTCTCAAGTGAGAAGGCACATGGCGAACACAGTCAGGGCTTCTCTCTCTCGGCTGGAAGGGCACATGGCGAATACAGCATCATCTGCTAGCTTACTCTCCTGGCTTCTGGTTTCATGAAGCTCCCAGGGAGGCGTTTTCCTTCTTCATCTCCAACGGACTCTCCGCTTCGTGGTGCTGCAGCATTCTGTGCTCTCTCTCTGAGTCTCTCTGAATCTCCAAAATGTTTCCTCTTTTATAGGACTTCAGAAACTAATCAAGACCCACTCAAATGGGTGGAGACATGTCATCCCCTAATCCAGTTTAACAACCATTCTTAACTAAATCACATCAACCAGGGAGATGATCTCATTACAGTTTCAAATATACAGTACTTAATAGGGATTATTCTACCTTTGCGAAATGAGATTTATATTAAAACATGGCTTTTCTTAGGGGGCATACTTCCTTTCAAACCAGCATGTATACATGCCATTCTGCAATCTTCTTTCAAAATTAAAATTATGGGCATTTTTCCTTTACAATGAATATTGATCTTCATTATTGTTTTTTAAATCTGCATAGCAACTTTCCATTGTCTGGCTGCATTGTAGTTTATATAATAAATTTTTTATGACATGCTTTTATACGGTTTCTGGTTTTTCACTATCATGAGTGATGTTGTGTATATTTGTACATGTAACATTGCATACTTTTCCAGTTATTTCATTAGGATAAATTCACAAAAGTGAAATGCTGAGTAAAGGGTATGCATATTAACAACCTGAATACAGATCACTGAATCACCCTCTAAATAGGCTGAACTTATTTATACTACTGCCCTCACTGGATGCAAATATTGTGCTCCACACTTTACCAATATGAGGTATTAGTAATCTGAACATTTTAAGCTCTGTTAGGCCAAAATGACATTATCATTTAATTATGTTGATTACTTGATAGGGAAGCATTGATCAAATTCTGAGAGAAAATTTTACCTTAGCTATGGAAACCACTAAAGATTCAATTCCATGTTAGGGAAGCAACACATTATGCTTAATGTTTTTTTATGTAGTTTGTTCTCAGAGTCTCTATAGTTGTCACTGACTGTTTCAATTTCCATTTCCCCTTTTGGTTCCACTTATTCAAGATCAAGTTGAGATACTGATTATATATGTAGAATGGAATGATCATATGTTAAGAATGTTTTTGGTCTGTTGTTAAAATTTTTTTAAATTAATAAATAAAAATAAAGTAAAATATGCCAACAACAAAAAAGAGAGCAGTAAAAAAAAAGATCAAGTTGAGAAGTACTTGGAAGCATCTTGAAAGGTCATTGACCTTACATTTCTCTTCATCCCACTGTGAAACCAATTGAAATGGGGCTAACACTTCAGTTCACCCTGTAACTAGATCACTCTTCTTTTCATACTCAAATTTCCTCATTGAAATACTGTGTGGTTTTCTTTTTTTTTTTTTCCCAGAAACTCCTTCTGACTCATCCCTTTCCCCCCCCCTCCTTCCATAGAGTTTTGACTTTATAACAACTGGTTCTTAGTTCCTTTTTTTCCCTTAAAGCAGGACTGGACCTGCATCTCACATTATTCGTTAGAAAACCCAGTGAAGAGGTGGGTCAGTATTATTACCTGCAGGTATGCTGAGAGGCAGAGTGCATGATATGCCTGTGGTTACTTGAATAAGTAGGATGCTATTTAGGAGGTAATTATAAGCTACAATACCCGACTAAAGCATTCCCTAGGTGGAGTGGACCGCCTTGTCAGGTACCGGGAAGACACGGGGCTTTTTGGTATTCTTACTGTGTGCCAGGCACTGTTAATCACTTTCCATAAACTGAAATGATTTAATGTTCCAATTACACTTCCAGAAACTGAGGACCAGTGAGTGCTTCATGGAATCTAGTAAGTTATGAAGTTAGAATTGAAATCCAAGTTTATCTGATTCCAAAGTTCATGGTTTTCATTGTACCGTGTCCTCTATAGCATTTATTTGTGATGGTTTAAATGGAGAAGTCATAGCAATAGAGGAGCCAGGATTCCTACATTTGGTTATTTCTCTAGATTTTATTCCAATTCCCCGCAGGTTCCAGTTACCACCCCCAAACCAACGCCCTCTCCATTTGCCCACCACACACACAATGTTTAGTTAGGACCAACTTCCCTGGTGGTAGCACTAACTTAGAGTCATGGAATATATTTAACCAGGCAGATAAAATGTTCATTACCTGTATGTAATTAGGCCTTTTTTTTTTTTTTTTTTTTGGCATATGCAGGCTCCAGGCATCCAACCCGGGTCTCTGGCATGACAAGCAAGAATCCTAACACTGAGCCACCCTTGCACCACCTAATCAAGCCAATTTTAATAAAGCCTACAGGGTTAGGTCACTAATGTTGGAAATCACTGATGTTTATTAGGCTGTACCCAGAAACTATGGCATTTCAGTGGAGAAGGAAGAACAGGGATTGTTTTCAAACAGCGCCTACAATTCGATCCTAATGACTCTGGGAAGAGCAGTTGATTGTGCATCAGGCTACTTTGTAAGTGGAGTAGCTCTCAAAATTAACTCTCATTGCCAGGTGTGAGAGATGTCAATCCTGACTTTCATACTTAAGAGTTTTGTGGATTGAATATAGGCCTAAGCCACACTGGACATTAACAAACCTTTCAGACTGGTGTACAGAGTTGGGTCATGCTATTGTCAGTTGAATCACTGTTGAACTACAGGCGTTTTACTTTCTGTACCATTTAGAGAAAGTGTCAGCACACCAGCTGCTCCCTTTGGCCTGATTCTTAACGTTGAGACATAACTCTTCGCACTGTTTGATTTTACCTGTAGGTAAGAGGAACTGGGGACCTGTAGGTAAGAGGATTACTGTTAGACACTGTAGCAGCTTGAATCATGTACTCCAACAAAAGTTTGCGATTTTAATCTATGTTCCTGTAGGACTGAACCCATTTGTATGTAGGACCTCTGAAGACGTATTCTTAGTTAAGGTGTGACCAAAATGAATCATATGGGCCTTAATCCGTATTGCTAGAGGCCTTATAAAGAGCGGAAATTTGGATGCAGTCAGCAGAATCCAAAATTCAAAAGAAGACAGAGATAGAGACAGAGTTGCAAATCAAGGAACCTTAAGAATTGTAGTGAGCCATCACCAGCACACTAGTACTCCAGAAGAAAGCATAGCCTTACTGGCGCCTTTATTTGAGACTTCTGGCTTCTAAAACATGCACCAATAAATTCTACTGTGAAGGACCCCATTATTTGCCTATCCAGGCTTATTCCTTCAGCCCTCTTTCTTGTTGGCCAGAACTCCTATTTTTTTTTTAGGAGCTCACTGGCCCTGAATGGACCCTTCCATTCTTTTACCAAGTGGCTGGTTTAAACATTATAACATTATAATGTCTTATGATGATGATAATGATGAAGGCTCATTAAGCACTAACTCCGTGCTAGGAACTTTATAAAGCACCTTACAGGTGCTCATAACTCAACTCATGTAATTCTCCTAACAACACTATGAGGAAGTTACGGTTACTTCTCTGAAGCCCAGAGCCACTACCTAACTTGTCTAAAATCACCCAGCTAGAAAGCAGTAGAGAGAGATTCTGAACCTGATTCCAGAGCCTGCTCTCAAGCAGGTATGTCAATGAGACATAGGCAAAGTCTGCTAGGGAATGTCTAGGACACTTGAGAGCCAAGAGTTCTTTTTCTTTTGTGGAACACTGTCACCTGTATCTGAAGTTGGAACTGCTGTGGTCATCTCGTGACCATAAGGAGTGATGGCTGAGTGTGGCACAGTAGAAAGATGGAAGGCATTTAAGTTTTTGAGGACATTCTCGAGTAATGGCGTTTGTCTTTGTAGCTCTACCTCTGGAATTCTCTCTTTATTTTTTTCATGAGCAGGCACTGGGGATTGAACCTGGGTCTCCGGCATGGCAGGCAAGAACTCTGCCCGCTGAGCCCCGTGGTCCGCTGTGGGATCCTTTTTATGTGAAGTAATAAAACCAATATGGTTGGACCTACTTGAGTCAGGTCTCCTATCATTTGTAGCAAAAAGCATCCTCACTGATACACACACAAATAAGTGCAATTCCAACCAGAGAAATACCATTCTTTTAGAGAGGTGGAATATTTACATTATGTGCAATACTTTTATTCCCTCACCAAATATTGAGTGCCTTCTTTCTGTCTACCAGGTACACTGCAAGCTGTTAAACCAAAGGTGATGAGCATGGTCATTTTTTGCACCCAGGGAGGCTATAATCTGGTGGTGAGTGTGGTACATGCTATTAGTGTGGAAGCAGGAATATTTGGAGAGGATATCCTGAGGACTGATTTAGACCGGGAGGTCAGAGAAACCCATAAGAGAATCCAGTAGAAGTGTGCACACCAAATTCAAAGAACACAGGCCACAGTTGTTACGATCATCTCCTTACAGGTGTGTTTGGGTTTAATTCATGCTTACGCTTTGGTTTTAGTCATATAGGTAGTATAAGAAAAGTGCTATGTGTATTAGTAGTGTGATATATATTTAGTTAACAATAGTATATGTATTTAGGTTACAATAATAAAAAATTTAAATCAACATTAAGTATCCGGATATTTTTCCCTCTTAAAAGAAAATAAAAGCTTATTTAGTAGGGTAAACCAGTAGAAAAGATAAAGCAAAGGCTTATTTAGTAAGATAAAGCTTACTAAATAAGCTTTTAAAAGAAAAGCTTATTTAGTAGGGTAAACCAGTAGAAAAGATAAAGCAAAGGAATGGGAACCAAGGCCTTTGACAGATATCCTTAGCTCACTGGGTAGCAGCCATCTGTCTCTTCAATTCTATAATTTGGAAGATGTGATTTATACGGAGTTGCAACAGACAATTTGGGAGTTTTTGAACTAATGGAGAACAAAACTTTTAAATCCCTGCGCTACTGTGAAAGTGCCGGAAATTATTCACAAGTGCAAAGAAAAAAGGGCGAAAGGAAGGGGGGCAGGTACAGGATATGACAAACAATAAACAAAGGCAGAGAAGGGAAAAACCAGGAGGCAGAGAGCTTCCGGTAAACTCTGCAGCGCAGGAAACAAGGATGAGGCAAATTAGAGCAGTTACTGAATAAATACTTGTTGGAATTTTCAGAGATGACCAAGCAAACACCTCAAAAGGAAATGGCTTTTTTTTTCTTTTAGTTTTATTATGGAAAACTTCTAACATTTATGAAAGTACAGAGAATAGTGATAAGAGTTTTCAGGCATGTATCTCCCACACTTCATTATTCTAAAGCAAATTCCAGACACCATAACATTTTCACCCTTTTATATCTTGGCTCTCATCTCTAAAACAGAGTTTTTAAAACGTAACCACACAAGCACAACGGACAAAGGAGAGGACTAAATTAGCACAAGCTCTGCAGGAAGACACAGCTCCGAAAGAGCCGAGGGGGCGCGTCACTTCCCAGCCGCAAAAGCCCCTCGGTCCAAGGCCCGGACTCAGACCGGTTTTCCCTCTGCACCCGGCCCCCCCAGGGCGTGGCCAACCCTCGCCCCGCCCCCTCCCCAGGAAGTCTCCGCCCACCGAGCGCACACAGCCCGAGCGCGCCTCCGAAGGCTTCCGCCGCCTTGGCGTAGGGAGAGGCGCGCCACCTGGTAGGCACTGGGCCCGGGCCGGGGAGCGCGCACGCCGTGCGTCCCGCGCTTGCTCGAGACCCGGCGAGGCGCGCGGGTGGGAAAGGCGAACGTTTGGGCCGCCATGTTCTTCTCCGCGGCGCTTCGGGCTCGGGCGGCCGGCCTCACAGCCCAGTGGGTAAGGAGGCCCGGGGTGAGCCTGAACGCTGCTGCCGCCCTTCCTGCCCCCTCCGCGGCTCCGTGTGTCTGGCCACAGGAGAGTCCTGGCTCAGGACGGGCCTCGGAGGTGGCAGCAAGGACACGGCGGCTTTCGCCCTCTCCTCAAGGAGGCCGCGGCGGCGCCACCGCGAGAGGGGAGCTTGTGAAGGGCAGGCGAGTGTAGCTGCGCCGGTGCGTCGCTGCCCCAGGGGTGTGGGGGTTTATGCTTCCTTTGGTCGAGGAGAGGAGGAAGGGAAGGGGTCCCTGGGGGTATGTCTTTCGCTCTCTGGCGCTGTCGTGGGATAAGGGGCCTGCCCGGGTCTGGCGAATTTGCTCCCTAGACCTGCCGCGCGCCAGGCCTTGTGCCAGGCCTTGTGCCAGGCCTTGTGCCAGGCCTTGTGCCCTTGGGGTGGTAAGGTTGTAGCTTACTGGAGATGGGGAGTGGAGGCGTTGTTTCTCCTGGTGAAGGAGATACTGAGCGTTTTCTTAGGTCAAGATAGGGTTGACCAGTGTTCCAGGTGATGCAGTTGAGCTGATATATCGAAGTGCCCGTTCAAGAATCGTAACAAACGAATCGACGTGGAACGGAGCCACGAATACTATATTCAGCTAAGGAATCGTAGGATTTTAGTGCTTGAGGGGTCTTTTGAGATCATCCAAGGACGTCTGATTATAGACAGGGAAATTGAATATCAGAGAGGTAGAAATTCGAGTTAATTTTAAAAAAGCGGTTTACAGCAGGGCATTTACTGGAAAGAAGGAAGTCTTATTCTTTTCCTAGAGGAAAAATAGAAACGTGTGGGTCAGTCCTTAGGAGGAGGTTTTGTTCGTTAGTAGTTAGAACCGAGTTTGGGGGCATGGCTTCACGCTTTTTTTTTTTTTTTTTTTTTTTTTTTTTTTAGCTATGTGGCTTGGGCCTTTCATTTTTTTGTTCTTAGTTTCCACAGTTGTAAAATGAGAATATTCTAATTTTCAGAGTGTAGACTATCAAACATTTGAAGTCCTGCTGTGGGTCAGGCGCTGCCGGACTTCAGGGAACAATGTGGATGTTAGTGATAGGTAACTTTTGCTGACTTCGTCCAATATTCCAAGCACTGTTCTAAGTTTTTACGTTCTAGGGTTCATTTAATTTTAATAGTAGCTCTTAGATGGCCCTTTCGAATTGATTGTCTCATGTAAGAGGGACTCTTAAATGAAGGTAAATGTGATACAGTGTGAAAGTGAAATGTTAGAGAATTGAATAGGGCCATTAAATTTCGTCTGAAAGTGGGATAAGAATTTTCCTGGAGGTAATACTAACCATCCTAGGTGGATTAGGAGAGAGTATTATAGGTGGGAAGGACAACATAAGAAAAGACTTGATGTTGGCAAGAAAAAAGCTTGGTGTGTACAGAAGCCTTAGGCAGTGTTGCTGGATTCTACAGTTTAAAGTAAGATGTATTCTGAGACGAAATAAGAGAGGCAGATTGGAGTCCAGATTTCGGTGCTCTGCAGGCCATATTAATGAATTTGACTTTACCATAGAGACTGTGGGACGTCAGTGAAGGTTTTTTTTTTTATTGACATTTTTAAAATGCAGTTTTATTGAAATATGTTCACACACCATACAAACCATCTGAAGTATACAATCACTGGCTCACGGTATCATATAGTTCACATGTAATGCATACAACACCTGGTGCATACAACCTCATGATCAATTTTAGAACATTTTCATTACTCTAGAAAAGAAAAATAAAAAATAAAACCCAAATTCTCTCATACCTCTTATGTCCCCCCATTATTGACCCATATTATTGGCATAGTACATTTGTTACTGTTGATGAGAGAGTATTAAATATTAAATAACTATGGTCCATAGTTTGCAATAGGTACATTTTCCCCCTTTACTCCTCTATTATTAACTTCTTGTAATAGTGTTGTACATTGCTTTAGTTCATGAAAGAACTTTCTAATATTTGTGCAGTTAATCATGGACATTGTCCACCACCAGATTCACTGTGTACTCATTCCCATTAAATTTTTTTTTAATATTAAACTCTACTTATTTAGAATAAGTCTCTGTTATAATTTTCAAGATAAGCCAAGCGTTACAGTAACTGTATTTCTGCAAAGGGCAAGATGAATTGTATTAACCAAAATGCCCCTCAGCTTTCTGCGGTCATCTTTCAAGCACATAGGGGCATCATCTATATATATATATTTTTAACTTTTCTTATTGTATGGTATAACAAATATACAAAACAAAGAAATAAAGCAATAGTTTTCAGAGCACTGTTCAAGTAGTTACAGGACAGATCCCAGAGTTTGTCAATGGGCTGCCATGCAATCCTCTCATATTTTTCCTTCTAGCTGCTCTGTATAGGAGGCTAGAGGGCTCAGATATTTTATCATCGCAATCGTCTTTTTTTCCTTTTTTTTTTGTGAAAAATAACATATATACAAAAAAAACCATAGGTTTCAAAGCATGGCACAATTAGTTGTAGAACATATTTCAGAGTTTGACTTGGGTTACAATTTCACAATTTTAGGTTTTTATTTCTAGTTGCTCAAAAATACTGTAGACTAAAAGAGATACTGATTTAATGATTCAGCATTCATATTCATTTGTTAAATTTCTATCTTCTATGTATAACTCCACCATCACCTTTGATATTTCCATACCTCTCTTTAGGGTTGTTTGGGCCATGGCAATTCTAAGTTTTTGATATTGAAAGGGTCTGTCACTGATACAGGGTAGGGGGATGGAACTATCTGATGTTCCAGAGAGGCTGGGCTAGGTTTCAGGACTCATCTGGAGGTTGGAGGTTTCTGGCAAGTTACTCTAGTGCTTGGAACCCTTGTGGAATCTTATATATTGCCCTATGTGTTCTTTAGGATTGGCTGGAATGGTCCTGGTTGGGGTTTGGCAGGCTCTGATAGGTAGCAAGGTCTACCTGAAGCTTGCATGTACAGTGAAGGGTTTTAGAGCAGCAGAGGGACTTGGTCAGTTGTTTGTTTTAGATGAATCAGTGTACGGGACTCAGGAAGGTATCGGTTTCACTGGAGGCAGAGGCAGAAAGACTATATAGAAGAGACTCTTGCAGAACCCCAGATGAGAGATAAGAATCAGAACTTGTTGAAAAGATACAAAGAAAAGTACAAACAGATTTCTTTTTGCTTGCTGTGTTTTATTTTATTTTTGAGGTGAAGGGGTTAGAGGTTTGAATTGGAAAGCAGTTCAAACAGTGAAAAAGAACAGTAACTTCATGTAGTAGAGGAAATTTTTCTTAGTTTCTGCAACTTACTTTTCTTTTTTACAAGTAGTACCTGATATGTAGTATGTGCCCAATAAATATTTGTTGAATTCATCAATAAGTTTAATTTTTATTGCACAAGCAATACATGGTAGGGAAAATAGGCTACTTTGTAGAAAAACAATACATTGTGGGAAAACCAATATTGAAAACAGCAAATAGAATAAACTCAAAAAAAAAAAGAATATCACCCATAGCTTCATCATGCTGGAAATTGCTGCTGTTAACATTTTGACCTCCACAATTAACAGACCTTATTATGAAGAATTTTTTTTACAAACATAGGATATATATTGTTTGTACAGTTTTGTGGCCTGCTTTTTTCCCCCAGAACATTTTGGTCAAATTCCCGATCAGTAGATATGTCTGTACCGGCATTTTTTTTTTTTTTTTTTTTAAATTTAAAGATGCTTTTATTTTTTTTAAATTTTTTTTATTTTTATTTTTTTATTAATTAACAGAAAAAAAGAAATTAACCCAACATTTAGAAATCATACCATTCTACATATGCAATCAGTAATTCTTAACATCATCACATAGATGCATGATCATCGTTTCTTAGTACATTTGCATCGGTTTAGAAGAACTAGCAACACAACAGAAAAAGATATAGAATGTTAATATAGAGGAAAAAATAAAAGTAATAATAATAGTAAAAAAAAAACAAAAACAAACAAAAAAAACCCTGTAGCTCAGATGCAGCTTCATTCAGTGTTTTAACATGATTACTTTACAATTAGGTATTATTGTGCTGTCCATTTTTGAGTTTTTGTATCTAGTCCCGTTGCACAGTCTGTATCCCTTCAGCTCCAATTACCCATTATCTTACCCTGTTTCTAACTCCTGCTGGATTCTGTTACCAATGACATATTACAAGTTTATTCTCGAATGTCGGTTCACATCAGTGGGACCATACAGTATTTGTCCTTTAGTTTTTGGCTAGACTCATTCTGTACTGGCATTTTTAATGCTTTATGGTATTCAGTTGTGAGGATGTTCCATAAGTTACATGACCTAGTCCCCTCATCTAGATCATTTTCAAACCTTTGCTAGGTTCATTCTGATATTTGCTATTTGTCAGAGATCAGGAAACCCTTCCTGAGTAAGGAGGTCTGGTCAAGAAAGTTCCTTTCTTAAAATAGAAACCTTGAAAAAGACCATTTACATTTCCAAAGAAATTGCCTGTGTTGTTTTAATTTCTGCTTATAATTAGCTAGCTGCCAGTTTCTTTAGCCACAGGCTTTTCAGTTCAGCGTTCCTTCAGAAATATCCAGAATTTAGTACTTTTAGGCCTGGGGTTGTGTAGAAGAAACTTGTTGGATGACCCTGAGCCATATTTCTTAATCTCTGAGCCTCATATTACTCTCCTCTAAAGGAGGTGCTGCCTAATTAAGTGATTGTAAGAATTAGGTGGAAATGATGAATTATGTAGCAGTGGATACTCAGAATAGATTTATTCCCTTCCTTCAGTAATTGACCTGGCTTTCTATAATGTTGATATCACTTTTCTAATATACTGCCTCATTCCCAATCATTACTCTGAGTTTGATAGGGGTGAGAGGGTTGTGGTGGCAGTTCCAAATTTTTTTTCTGTTCTAGAATTTTAATTTGATTCTTTTGTGTGTTTTCTATTTCTGTCTTTTCATTGTGAGGATATTTTTCTTCTGGAGCACGGTGTACTAGTTTGCTAGCTGCCAGAATGCGATATACCAGAAATTGTGAATGGCTTTGAAAAAGGGGAATTTATTAACTTGCAGATTTGCAGTTCTAAGGCCGAGAGACTGTACAAATTAAAGTAGGTCTATAGAAATGTCCAAATAAAGGTACCACGAATAAGTTACTTTCACTCAAGAAAGACAGATGAAGTTCAGGATTTCTCTCTCAGCTGAATAAGGCACATGGCGAACAAGGCGACTGCTAGCTATCTCTCCAGGCTTCTTGTTTTATGAAGGTCCCCCAGGGATGTTTTCTGTCTTTATGTCCAAAGGTCTCTGGCTTCCTGGGCTCTGTGGTTCTCTCAGGTCTCTCCAAAATGTTTCCTCTTTTAAAGGAGTACAGTAAACTAATTAAGACCCACCTGGAATGGATGGAGCCACATCTCCATCTAATCAAAGGATAATATCCACAATTGGGTGAGTCGCATCTCTGTGGAGATAATCAAGTTTCCAATCTATAGTACTGAACAGGGATTAAAAGAAAAGGGTGCCGCCTAAGATTGGTCGAGGATTAAAACTTTTCTAGGGTACATAAATCCTTTCAAACTGGCACACATGGTTATAGCTGCTTTATAATTTTTGTCTGGTAATCTCTTGTTTTTTCACTTGAAAATAGGTGGTATTTTCCCTTTTCTTTTTATGTTGAGTAATTCTGGATTGTATCCTGGACATCGTGAACACAGACATAGAGGCTTTGGATTATGTTACATTTATCCAAAGAGTGTGTTCTGTGGTTATATAGCAGGCAGTTAACGTAATTGAACTCACACTTGAATCTCTGTCTCCCTTGTAGTGGGCTGCAATTTAGATTTTGGTATTTCATTTATCTGAGCTGTTCGGAGTAAACCCCATGCACGTGCATAGTTTGGGGTCAGCCAGATATATGGGTAGATGTATACACAGAATTTGGAGTTTCCCCTCTCTGGCCCTTCTTTTTTTTTGGATTTCCCACTTTACATTCATTTCTTTGCCAGAGATTATTCCAAACTCTGCCCTCTGGTTCTTCAAACCATTAAGCTGCACGTTTTTTTCTTGGGAGTTTTAACTACTTGGACGGGGACCTGACTTCAGATTAGAAGCTGTAAAGAAAGAAAGAAAGAAAAAAAAAGAAACTCATTGTTTTCTTTCAGGTATGGATTCCCAGCTGTGTCTGTCCGCTTTTGGCTGTGTTCAAATAGTTTTTTTTTTTGATAGATTTTATCCAGAGTTTATAGTTGTCACTCACTCGGTTGTCCTGTGATAATATCTACTCAGCCGTATGTTAAGCTGAACCTTCTGTGGTGACATTTTCCTTTCCAAATTTTAAGTTTTATGGAATGAATAATGTTTTTTTCCGATTCCATTAGCGATTGTTAAACCTGAGTTTGCAGAGTTCCATAGTGTCTACATTTTAGTTCAAGGACTCCCTCTCTCATAACATTAAAAAAAAAACAGCCATTGTATTAGTTTTGTATTGCAGCGGCAACAAGTTACTACAAACTTGGTGTCTGTAGAACAACCCAAATTTATTTTCTTATGATTCTCTAATTAAAAGGTTAAAAGTCTGATGCTGCTCTCACTGGGCTAAACTCAAGGTGTTGGCAGGTTTGTGTCCCTTTCTGGAGGCTCTAGAGGAGACTCTGATTCCTTGCCTTTTCCAATTTATAGTGGTAGCCCTCACTCCTTGACTCAGGGCCCCTTTTCTTCATCTTCAAAGCCAGCAAGGGGGATTTTGTCCTCACATTGTATCACCCTGACTCTGCTTCCATCAGTTATCTTATCTCTTTCTCTAACTCTGACCTTCTGCCTCCCTCTTCCATTTTAAAAGACTCTTCGGATTGCATTGGACCTGCTGGATAATCCAGAATAATCTCCCTAGATAGTTGTCTATCGCTTGCTAGACAACCTTAAACCTGAAACCTTAATTCTCCTCCTTTTCCAAATAAGCTAACATTCAAGGTTCTAAGGCTTAGGATGTGGACATTAGGAGGGCTTGTTCGTCACAGGCATAAACAGTTTAGGGGGGAGAGAAAGTGAGTAAACTTTTAAATATATTCATTGAGGTTACTATTATAAACTAGTAACTGAGGTCTTTTTATTGGAGGTTCAATTCAGTTTCCATTTCAGTGATGTAATATCAGAACTTTCTTTCTCTTCAGGTATTGTTTAGCACCAAGCTAGAACACTTGAGTAGTAAATTACAGGTTATTTGACTCTATCTACTGGGTGAAAGTAAGTCTGTTTTTCATTGGGAAACCTTGGCTCACTAATTTTTTTATTAGGCAAGTTGTAGTTTTACAGAAAAATCATAGTAAATACACGGTTCTTATATACCCTCCTGCACCCACATGGTTTTCCCCATTAACACTTTGCATTAGTGTGCTACCTTTGTTACAATTGAAGAAACAATATTACGATTATACAACTAATTATATCCATAGTTTACATTAGGGTTCTCTGTATTGTATAGTCCTATGGTTTAAAAAATTTTTATTTTAGTAACATAAATACAACCTAAAATTTCTCCTTTTTAACCATATTCAAATGTATCATTCAGTGGTGTTAATTATATTTACAATATTGTGCTACCATTACCATCACCCATTACCGAAACATTTCCATTACTCCAAACAGAAACTCTGTACCAAATAAGCATTAACTCCCCATTCCCGATCCCCAACCCAGGCCCATGGTAACTTATTTTTTCACTGTGATTTGCTTCTCTTAATTATTTCTTATCAGTGAGATCATAAAATATTTCTCATTTTGTGTCAGGCTTATTTCACTCAGCATGTTATTTTCAAGTTTCATTCAAATTGTCACATGTATTAGAACTTGAGTAGGTTGTTTTTTTCAGTTTCATGAAGTCCTTTGCACAAAAATTTTAAATTTTGATGAGGTTCCATTTATCTATTTTTTTCTTCTTTTGTGCCTGATCTTATTTGGTATTTTCATTTGTGATAGGGTTCAGAACCTACCTGTTGGCAAAAGTACCTGACAAAGCTGCATATTCATTCTGGTAGAGAAGCAGCAGTTTGGGATTAAATTGCTGAATTTCATATCTATCATGGTGAGTGGAAAAATTTTATCAGCGTAGTGAAGTTATGTATCTTTCTTAATTATTTATGGCCTCATCAGTTTATGAGACTATTGAGTCCCATTGTTTAGCCCTTTGTTTCTTGCAGTATCATTTTAGAGTTAGCTTTTTTTTTTTTTTTTATAAGCCTCATCCTTTCCTGTAATGAGAAAAAAAGATAATGGGGAATTTAAGTGCTAATGTTTATTTAAAGTTCCAATGATAATAATAGTAGATAACATTTGTTAGTAGTACTAATGGCTGTATATGAAACACTATCTCATTTGATTTTCAGAATAACACTTTAAAGATAGGGACTGTTGTTATTTTATAGATGAGGAAACCTATGTACAGAAAGGCAGAGTCCAGGGTTATAATAATTGGCATAGATGAGAGTAAACTCAGGTCCATTGACTAAAATGTTTGGGCATTTTGTTTCTATGAATTATTTCTATCCTTAGAACAATTGAGTGTTGCCTGTATCATACTGGATTTTAGATGTCTAAAGAATGCTTTAATTTATGATCAAGGCTGTAATCCTGTAAGACCTGGGCTGTTCATGCAACTTTTCTATAAAATTTTATTTTATTTTTTTCTGCTTTTTTAAAAACTATTTTTATTGATAAAAGTTAACATACAAACATTTTTAACATACAAACATTCCATACATGGTGTACATCAGTGTCTCACAATATCATCACATAGTTATGTATTCATCACTGAGATCTTTTTTTGAACATATACATTACTCCAGAAGAAGAAATAAAAACGAAAAAACTCGTAATACCGTACCCTTTGCCCCTCACTCTCATTGACCACTAATATTTCCATCTACCCAATTTATTTTAACCTTTGTTCCCCCATTATTTGTTTATTTGTTACCCATATTTTTTACTTATCTATCAATACTCTAGATAAAAGGAGCATCAGACACAAGGTTCAGAATCACACAATCACATTGTAAAAGCTAGACCTTTTCTATAATATAAAATTTGACTACATTTTGTTTGATTCTCATACTGCCTAGTAAAATCACTTAAATTTCTTTAATCTGAATTGACATTTTTGGTTAAAATATTGATGCGGTTTTATTCGGAGGACCTTGTAAACGCCTTCTTAATTTATTTGAAAATGTAGCGAAACTTAAATGAGTAGTAAAGGCATGTACCCAAGAGAAGGAAACCTACGTTTGACACTGACTTTTCATTTATTTGGTTGTGTGAACTAGGGAAAATTTTCCCTTCCCCTGCTACCCTGCCCCACACCATCTTCTTCTTCTTTTTTTTTTAAATATTTTTATTGACAAAACAACATACAAACACGTTCTTTTTTTGTTTTTGTTTTGTTTTATAACCTCCAGGATAACCTCTCGACTCTGAAATCTCTCAGCCACTGACACTTTTATTTTGTCTCATTTCTCTCTTCCCCTTTTCAATCAAGAAGGTTTTCTCAGTCCCTTGATGCTGAGTCCCAGCTCATTCTAGGATTTCTGTCCCATGTTCCAGGGAGGTTTATACCTCTGGGAATCGTGTCCCATGTAGAGAGGGGAAGGGTGGTGAGTTTGCTTGTCATGTTGGCTGAGAGAGAGAGAGGGAGAGAGAGAGAGAGAGAGAGAGAGGGAGAGAGAGAGAGAGAGAGAGAGAGCACATCTGAACAGCAGATGAGTTCTCTTGTGGGTGACTCTTCGTCCTAATTTCTTAATATACGAACATTCCATACTGAGGTACAGTCAGTGGCTCACAATATCATCACATAGTTGTATATTTATCACTGTGATCATTTCTTAGAACATTTGCCTCACTCTAGGAAAAGACAAAAGAAAAAAATTCATGCATACCGTACCTGTTAACCCTCCCTCTCATTGACCACTAGTATTTCCATCTACCCAATATATTTTAACCTTTGTTCCCCTATTTTTTTCTATACTCCTTACCACTCCCTTTCATTGATCACTAGTATTTCAATCTCCTCAATTTATTTTAACATTTGTTCCCCCGTTATTATTTTTAATTTTTAAATTTTTTCCCCATTATTTATTTATTTATTTATTTATTTATTTATTTATTTATTTGTACTCGGAAGAACTGTAAGTAGAAATACAAACAGACATTTGCACACTAATGTGCATAGTAGTATTATGCAAGTGCACATCAACTGATAAATGGATAAAGAAAATATGGTATATAAATACAATGGGATATTCATCAGTAAGAAGGAATGAAGTCCTGAAGCATGCAATAACATGGGAGAACCTTGAGGACATGTTGAATGAAATAAGATGCAAACAGACAAATATAGTATGTTCACACTAATATGAGCTACTTAGAAGTAAACTCTTAGAGTTAAAATCTAGAATATAGGTTGCCAGGATACAGAATGTGGATAGAGAATGAGGAGTGGATACTTAGTGTATGCAGAAATTTTAACTAGGTTGAATTTAAACGTATGGAAACAAGTGATGGTAGCACAATATAGTGAGTGTAATTAACAGCACGGCATCATGTGGGTGATTGTGGATGAAAGGGGAGGTTTAGAGTAGAGTATATCACCAGAAGGAAAGAAAGCTAGAAGATAAAACGAGACTGTATAACATAGCTTATCCTGTGGTGGACGGTGACTAATAGTGCAAAGTGTAAAAAATGTTCTTTCATGAACTAGAACAAATTATGTCACTATTATAAGGTATTAATGTTAGAGTGGTATGGGGTGGGGAATGCACCTACTGCAAACTTTGGACTGTAGTTAAGGGTAATGCTTTACTATTCTTTCAGCAACAGTAACAAATATACTATACCAATGCTAAGGTTCAATAATGGGGTGATAAGGTGTAGGGAATGTGCTGAAATTTTTGCTTGTTTGTTTTTTTTGGGGTGCACAAGCCAGGAATCAAAGCTGGGTCTCCCACTTGGCAGATGCAGATTCTACCACTGAACTACCCATGCGCCTCTGTTTGTTTTTAGTAATGAAAACAATTGTGAGGAATGCACAACTGTGTGAAATTATTGTGAACTGTTGTACACTGTGGCTGGATTGTATGATATATGAATTTATCTCAGTAAAACTGCTGAAAAGAGAAAAAAGTGAATTCAATAGGGTTTTTGGATATAAGATCAAAATTCACAAATCTAGTTCATGTCTATATACTATATAATAGTATATAATAAAATAGTATATAATAAAAAAATATTATTTTTTTATCCATATTTTTTACTCATCTGTCCCTGCACCATCATTATTAACCTTAGTTTTCTCATCTGTAAAATAAGCCATGATGATAGTAATTGTCTGGTGGGGTTACTGTTTGGAATAAATGACTTGTACTATTTGTAAAGTTTGTAGCACAGTATTTGATACCGAGTAAGCACTTACGTTTGTTATGCTTAGTCTTGAAATAGATGTAACATTTATTATTAAACCATCATCTGTTAATGTAAATTGCATTGAGAAACTTCAATCTTATTTTTAAATAAGTAAATGTAAAATGTAAAAATTTCTACTGGACACTAATGTTGTGGGGAGGTTTTCATTTTCTCTTCATACGTTTGTGTTCGACAGCTAGCTCAAAGGAATGGCCTTTGCTAGAGCTGGTAGTTGGGATCTGTCAGTTTTGTCTTATAGCTTCCTTCTCTCTTATTGAATTCCCCATCCCTGGCTGGATGTGGCTTTGCGTATTGTTGATGTCTGATAAACCGAAATGTGGGCAGAGTTAGCTGCTACCAGTGCTAGAGCAACAGAAGAAGCTCTAGAAAAGAGTAGAGTCTATGAAAGATCATTAAGGGGTCCCATTTTGGGGGAGTGGGTGGAAGAATTTTTGTCTTTTTATGCTGTTGAAAGAGCATCGTACTTAGATTCAAAAACCTGAAAAACTAAAAAATTCTAATGAATTGGAATTCATTGACTATATTATAGATATTTCAGAGTCTAATGAGAAGGTGAGGAAAATTCAGCTTACTGTTTGAGTTAGTCTGGGTTATCTTAGTTTTTTTTTTCCTGGTTCTCTTAGTTTTTTTTCCTGATTCTAATAGCCCATTCCTACAATGCCTTTAAATCCAAATGACCCATTAAATAGTGTAAGGATGTTAATTCAAATTTTTATAATTTATTCCTTTATTGAAAGTGTCTGACATAGTAAAACAAATGAAGAATAGGTGAAGCCCTTAAAGATAACAAAATTGGAGTAGGATTAAGATGACAGAGTGAGCTGCTTCAGAGCTCCGTCCCCCCAACAGAATCTTTGAACAGCTAGCAAGAACTGGCAGAAACATCTTTCTAAAAGCTCCAGAAGATAGTGAAAACAGTGCAATAACAGGGCAAGGTCCAAATTAAGAAAAGCCTCCTTTTTAGGTTCTTCTGGTACCCTAGCTAACCCCTCCCTCACCCTTCACTAGCTTGTTATAGAGCCAGCCCATACTCTTGAGTATGGATCCCTGGTCCTAGTTCTGGTGGGAGCAGAGTAACCCTCATACATATGCCAGGAACTATAAAAAAAATAATAAATAACAAAAGGGAAAAAGAAAATATCCTTCCCAGATTTTGCAGATTGACCAACTCGAGTGTCTCCTTCAGCGATTATCCATTCGGTGAATTTGGAAAATAGCCCCAGGCCAAAAGAGTAGGGTCCTCTCTGGTTCTTTCTGTGTATGTGTCCTGTCTTGGATGTGTGCATATGGCCCTGGGAATTGCCTTGTTAACACAGTTCAAATGTCTTTTCTTCCCTAATAAACGGTTTCCTCAGGGACCCAGATACAGTCCTATAGCCAGCAATCCCTTGCTCCAGGCAGCACCACTATACTGCTCTCCTGCAGCATTCCGTAGGAGAGTTTAGTGAGCTGCCTTCTTCAGAAAGGGCAAGTTCTGGTGCGGTGCGTCCTTCAGGACACTGGACAGATTGAGCCAGACATGCATGCTTCCAGCCTATGTTTTGCCTTATCACCAGGTAATCATCATGTCATCGAATCTGAAGAAGGTTAGCCAAAGCCATTACACCAGTTTTAAAATCAGGATTATTTACATCCAAATTGATCAGTGGCTCTGCATTTTTAGCTGCACTGTCAGCATGCTTTGTATTATCATATACCAAGTCTTTGAATTTTTCAGCATTATCTCCAATTTCAAGTCTTAACAGCTAACCCAAGAAGCCCGTCAATTGCTTCTTGTTGATCTTGAACCTTGAAAGGACAGTTAACTTCCCTGAGATACTTTTCAAAGAACTTGGGCCACTCACTGCTGTGGATGTTTTTTAAATTACCTCAGTCTTCAATTTTGTAGTGTCTCGTTTTCTGATCTTCAAGCCAAACAATAAAATTTCTAAATTTATTTCATCACTGCAGTTGAAGTCGGCAGGATTGTGGTAGTCAAGGGCCATCACCTTGCATTGGAACATGGCCCCTGCTCCTTGCTTCGTACCTGGGCTCAGCGGGTAGAGGAGAACAGTAGATGGTATTTTTCAGCCATCTAAAATACATTATGCTTTGACCAGAAAAATTGATAGTCATGTGGAAATAAGAAATTGAAAAATACTTATGTGCAAATGCAAGACACTCTTAGTAATCTGTTTTTTTCAAACTGTGTAAAAATGAATAAAGCACAATTAAAAAATACATTGTTTTTTAAATGCAGTTTCTTTAATTTTCCTTTCTTCAATTATTGAATGTTTTTCTCTCCTTGTCAGCTAAGCAAATGATAATTCCTTTAGAGATTATATAATGTTTCTGAGATACTTTACCATTGATCCTCATAACAGTCCAATAAGAAGTTACTATTTTTAGGAAACATTATTTTTATTAACTTCATAATAGTCTAGTGTTGGAATAATCAATATTTATTTAAAACCTCCTTATGATTGTTCTCTTTGGTTGCTTTTGTTTTTGCTGCAATAAACAACATGGATTTTTTTGTTGTTAATTGAAGCAAGTGTTCATGCAAACTTAATATCTTCAACTGAAATATTATTTGGAACTACAAGAAAGTTAGGTGACTGCTTTTACTTTCTTCTCTATTAAATGTTTGCCTTCTTTGTATTATCCAGCTCTTTGCCAGTTCCAGGAGTGGTTTAATCCAGTGTTCTTGTCATCTGTAATAAGAACTCTGAAACTGGAGTTGAATTGCTTTTGTAGGAGGACAGAGAGAAGTGAATAAGAAGCATTAGAAATGAAATGCAAGGGAGAAAGTCATCACTTGGATTCTTTACACAACAGTTAAACATGATCAGCTTATATTAATCAGTATAATAACTAGCTTACTGAAATTACTTTTGTTATAATATCTTTATTGAGATATAATTCACATACATTGCACCTATTCAAAGTATATAATTCAGTGGTTTTTATTTATTTAAAAAAATTTTTTTATTAATTAAAAAAACGTACAAGAAACAACCATTCCCAACACATATACTCAGCAATTCACAATATCATCACATAGTTGCATATTCATCATCATGATCATTTCCAAGAACATTAGCATCAATTCAGAAAAAGAAACAAAAAGACAACAGAAAAATATAACGAACAAAAAAAAATTTTACACACAATACCCCTTACTGATCCCTTTCATTGATCACTAGCATTTCGAACTAAATCTATTTTAACATTTGTTCCCCCTATTATTTATTTTTATTCCATATGTTCCTCTCATCTGTTGACAAGGTAGACAAAAGGAACATCAGACACAAGGTTTTCACAATCACACAGTCACATTGTGAAAGCTATATCATTATACAATCATCATCAAGAAGCATAGCTACTGGAACACAGCTCTACATTTTCAGGCAGTTTCCTCCAGCCTCTCCATTATATCTTGGATAACGAGGTGATATCTACTTAATGCATAAGAATAATCTCCAGGATAACCTCTCCACTCTGGAATCTCTCAGCCATTGACACTTTGTCTCATTTCACTCTTCCCCCTTTTGGTCGAGAAGGTTTTCTCAATCCCTTGATGCTGAATGTCAGCTCATTCTGGAATTTCTGTCCCACACTGCCAGGAAGATCCATACCCCTGGTAGTCATGTCCCGTGTAGACAGGGGGAGGGTGGTGAGTCTGCTTGCTGTGTTGGCTGGAGAGAGAGGCCACATCTGAGCAACAAAAGAAGTTCTCTTGGGGGTGACTCTTAGGCTTAATTTTAAGTAGGCTTGACCTATCCCCTGTGGGGTTAAGTTTCATATGAGCAACCCCCAAGACTGGGGGCTCAGCCTATAGCTTTGGTTGTCCACACTGCTTGTGAGAATATCAAGAATTCAACTTGGGGAAGTTGAGTTTTCCCCCATTCTCACCGTTCCCCGAAGGGGACTTTGCAAATACTTTTCCACTCACTGATCAAATCACTCTGAGATTCATCAGGGCATCACCTGGACAAACCAACAAAATCTCATGTCCTATACAAAGTTCCATGTACTTAAGGTGTTCAATCAACTATCCACATAAGTTATATTAGGAGATGCACTAGTCGAAGTATAAATTTGTACCAAATAAACATTTTTTTGCTTTAGTTTCACACATTAGTTGAAATTTTAAAATATTAAGTACCATCTATTTTCAGCACACTGCAGTAATGACATTCTTTTGTTCTTCCTCATGCAAAAACATTTTTTAAATTTGTACATTTAGTCACTATCATTATACACTCTAGGCATTCCTAGATTACACCATCTCAATCTTTGTCATCTATCTTTCTTTGTGATTTCATTTATGCCCCAGCCCTCCTCCCTCTACCATTCTCATATGCAGCTTCATTCAGTGTTTTAACATAATTGTATTACAGTTAGGTAATATTGTGCTGTCCATTATTGTGCTGTCCATTTCTGAGTTTTTATATTCAGTCCTGTTGCACAATCTGTATCCCTTCAGCTCCAGTTACCCAATATCTTACCCTATTTCTATCTCCTGATGGTCTCTGTTACCAACGAAATATTCCAAGTTTATTCACTAATGTCAGTTCATCTCAGTGAGACCATACAGTATTTGTCCTTTTGTTTCTGGCTAATCACACTCAGCATAATGTCCTTAAGGTCCATTCATGTTGTTACATACTTCATAACTTTATTCTGTCTTACAGCTGCATAATATTCCATCTTATGTAAATGTCACAGTTTGGTTAGCCAACTGTCTATTGATGGACATTTTGGCTGTTTCTGTCTCTTGGTAATTGTTAATAATGCTGCTGTAAACATTGGTGTGTAAATGTCCATTTGTGTCCTTGGCCTTGTGACCTTTGAGTAGAGATAGCATATAGATGGGTCCTGTTTTTTAATCCATTTTGCCAGACTCTGTCTTTTGATTGGAGAGTTTAACCCATTAACATTCAGTGTTATTACTGCATGGGTAGTACTTTCTTTTACTATTTTGCCTTCTGGATTTTATATGTCATATCTAATTTTCCTTCTTTTTACCTTTACTCATAGTCTTCCTTTCTACGCTCTTCTCCACACCTCTCTCTTCTGTCTTCGTATCTGTCTCTAGTGCTCCCTTTAGTATCTCTTGCAGAGCTGGTCTCTTGGTCACAAATTCTCTCAGTGATTTTTTGTCTGAAAATGTTTTAATTTCTCCCTCATTTTTGAAGGACAATTTTACTGGATATAGAATTCTTAGTTGGCAGTTTTTCTCTTTTAATAATTTAAATATATTATCCCACTGTCTTCTCGCCTCCATGGTTTCTGCTGAGAGATCTGCACATAGTCTTATTGGGCTTCCCTTGTATGTGATGGATTGCTTTTCTCTTGCTGCTTTCAAGATCCTCTCTTTCTCTTTGACCTCTGACGTTCTGATTATTAAATGTCTTGGAGTATGTCTATTTGGATCTATTCTCTTTGGGGTACGCTGTACTTCTTGGATCTGTAATTTTAAGTCTTTCATAAGAGTTGGGGAATTTTCAGTGATAATTTCTTCCATTAGTTTTTCTCCTCTTCCCTTCTCTTCTTCTGGGACACCCACAACACGTATATTCATGCGCTTCATATTGTCTTTCAGTTCCCTGAGTCCCTGCTCATATTTTTCCATTTTTTTCCCCTATACTTTCTGTTTCTTGTCGGATTTCAGATGTTTTGTCCTCCAGTTCAGAAATCCTATGTTCTATCTCTCAAAATCTACCATTGTAGGTTTCCATTGTTTTTTTTTCATCTCTTCTACTGTGTCTTTCATTCCCATAAATTCTGTGATTTGTTTTTTCAGACTTTCAGTTTCTTCTTTTTGTTCTTTCCTTGCCTTCTTTATATCCTCCCTCAATTCATTGATTTGGTTTTTGATGAGGTTTTCCATGTCTGTTTGTACATTCTGAATTAGTTGTTTCAGCTCCTGTATGTCATTTGAATTGTTGGTTTGTTCCTTTGAGTGGGCCATATCTTCAGTTTTCCTAGTGTGATTTGTTATTTTTTGCTGGCACCTAGGCATTTAATTACCTTAATTAATTTATTCTGGAGATTGCTTTCACTTCTTTTAACTGGGGTTTTCTTGCTGGATGAATTTGTTGTCTATCTGTTCTTTGACATTCTGTTCAGCTTTATCTGGACCTTTAGCTTAAGTTTTGTTTAACAGAGAAGAATTTTTCAGTTCTTGTTTTCTTGTTTCTTGCCCTGCTTGTGTGGTGCCTTTCCCCCACACACACTTAGAAGGGTCTACTTAGATATTATAGACCCCAGCCAGATTTTCCCAGACCAAACTGGCCTCCTCTCAGGAGGAACGAGTCACCTGCGTCGGTTTTCCCTGAGCATGAGACCCAGCAGGTTGAAAGACTTTCCTGTGAAGTCTCTGGACTCTGTTTTTCTTATCCTGCCCAGTATGTGGTGCTTGTCTGACTGCAGGTCCCACCAGCATAAGAAGATGCGGTACCTTTAACTTTGGCAGACTCTCCCTGCTGGGGGCATGGTGGAGACAGAGGAGAGGTTGTAGGCTGGTTTTAATGGCTTCAAATTACCAAGCCCTGGTGTCTGAATTCCTTGATGAAGGGATTCCACCTGGGTGGGGCTTCACCCTTCTCCTGGGGAAGGCACAAGCTCCAGATAAGCCCCCAAAAGAGCTCACTTCTGCCTATGCCTGGGGCATTTGCAGCCTGAAAAGGCCTGCTGCTGTATCCAGAGGCAGTCAAGCCTTTGTAGATACACAGCCACAAGAACCTGTTTCCTTCTTTTTTTTCCCCCTTTTTCTGTCAGTCCTGCCCCCTTGGCGCCGGGGCAAATATGTGCAACCTCCGCTTTGATCAGGTTCACCTAAGCTGGGGGCCTATTTTTAGTAGTAGGAATTTGTTAATTAGTTCCACAATTGGCATTTGATTGTGCCCAGTCCCTGCTGCTGGTAAAGTCCTTTCCTTTCCCCTATGGAAAGCGGCCTGTGGGGGAGGGGTGCTGGCTGCCGCAGCTTTGGGAAATCACGGTTCTGGGGGTTGCTTACAGCCAGTCCAGCTGGTCCAGACTGGGGTATGCTGTGTGTCCAGTCACTTTTGTGGCTCTGGGAGCTGTTCTGTACTGTTTCTGGTTATTTAGTAGTTGTTCTGGAGGATGAACTAAAATGTGCACGTTGTTAAGCCGCCATCTTGACCTGGAAGTTCAGTGGTTTTTATTTTATTCAGAGTTGTGCAACCATTGCCATAAGGAATTTTAGAGGATTCTCATCACCCTGAAAAGAAACCTGGTATTCATTAGCAGATATTCCCTGTTTCTTCTCAACCAGCACCACCTCTCTCCAGCCCCATGAAACCATAAATCTACTTTCTGTCTCTATAGATATGCTTGTTCTGGACGTTTCAAATAAATGGAATCATTCAATATGTGGTCCTTTGTGACTGGCTTCTTTCGCTTAACAGTGTTTTCAAGGTAAACCCATGCATGTTGTAGCATACATCAGTACTTCAGTTATTTTTATTGCTGAATAACATTCCACTGAATGACCGTACCACGTAATGTTTTATTCACATGTCAGTTGATGAACATTTGTTTTCTTTCTAATTTTATAATGCTGTTATGAACATTTATGCATAATATTTGTGTAGATATATGTTTTCATTTCTCTTTGGTATACACATAGAAGTGGAATTGCCAGATCATATGGTAACTTTCTATTCAAGCCTTTGAGAAAACTGCCAGAGACTGTTTTCCATTCAAATCAGCACTGCACAGGGGCTCCAGTTTTTCCACATCTTCACCAACACTTGTGTCTTTTCTATTATAGTCATCCTAGTGAGCATGAGAAGGAATCTCATTGTGGTTTTGATTTACACTTCCTTGATGACTAGTGAAATCGAGCATCTCTTCATGTGTTTGCCATTTGAGTATTTTCTTTTGAGAAATCAACATTCAGCTCTTTACCCATCTTTTAATTGTTTGTCTCTTTATTACTGAGACCTAGATACAAATTCTTTATCACATATATGATTTGCAACTATCTTCACCCATTCTGTGGGTTATCTTTTCACTTTATTGAGGATGTCCTTTGAAGAAGTGTCAGAAACTTTGATGACATATAGTTAATCTATAATCCTTTGGTCTTGTGTTTTTTGTTTTTATTAAAAACTGCCCAACTCAGTGGCTTGAAGATTTACGCCTGTGTTTTTTTTCTTAACGTTTTAGGCTCTTACATGTAGATCTTTGATCCATTTTGAGTTAATTTTGTATGTGGTGTGAGTTAGGTTTTGTTCTAGTTCATTCTTTTGCATGTGCATGTTCAACTGACCCAGTATCATTTACTGAAGAGCATTGAATGGTTCAGTATCAGTTGATGACAGACATGGTATTTTTAGACTCACAATTCCATTCCACTGTCTATCCATATGTCAGGACCATACTGTCATGTTTACTGTATTTTGTAGTTAAGTTTTTTCTTTATTGTATAATATAATATATATACAAAGCAAAGAAAGAAAAAAGTACTATTTTTCAAAACACTCTTCAACAAGTAATTACAGAGCAGATCCCAGAGTTTATCATGGGCTACCATACCATCATCTCAGATTTTTCCGTCTAGTTGCTCCAGAACTTAGGAGGCTAGAAGGAATAAATGCTTTTTTTATCATCAATTTTTTTTTTTTTTTTACTTTTTGTGAATTCCACTGAATGGCTATACCACATAACTTTTTATCCACGTGTCAGTTGATGAGCATTTGTTTTCTTTCTAATTTTATAATGCTGTTATGAACATTCATGTATAAGTACTATACATATATACAAAAGTGATAAATTTCAAAGCACAGCACAACTGTTAGTTATAGAACTGATTTCAGAGTTTGGTATGGGTTATAGTTCCACAATTTTAGGTTTTTACTCCTAGCTGCTCTGAGATACTGGCAACTAAAAGAAATATCAATATAAATGATTCAGTAATCTTACTTGTTTGTGAAACCCTACTGTTCTAGTTTGCTAGCTGGCAGAATACAGTATATCAGAAACGGAATGTCTTTTAAAAAGGGGAATTTAATAAGTTACAAGTTTACAGTTCGAAGGCCAAGAAAATGTCTCAGTTAAAACAAGTCTCCAGAAATGTTCAATGTGAGGTATCCAGGGAAGGTACCTTGGTTCAAGAAGGCCGATGAAGTTCAGAGTTTCTCTCTGAAGTGGAAAGGCCCATGGTGAACACAGTCAAGATTTGTCTCTCATCTTGAAAAGCATGTGGCAAACATGGAGTCATCTGCTAGCTTTCTCTCCTGGCTTCCTGTTTGATGAAACTCCCCAGGAGGCATTTTCCTTCTTCATCTCCAAAGGTTGCTGGCTGGTGAACTCTCTGTTTCTTATAGCTACGTCATTCTCTGCTCTCTCAAAATCTCTCCCTTTCTCCAAAATTTGATCAGAATGGCATTTTTGATCCCATGGTGCCGGGGCCAGACTTGTCCCTGGGAGTCATCTCCCATGCTGCCAGTGAGAATATCACTCCTGTATGTCATGTCCCATGTAGGGGGGAAGGCAATGATTTCACTTGCAGAGTTGGACTTAGAGGCCACATCTGAGCAACAAAGGAAGTCCTCTGGAAATAACTCCTAAACATTCTATAGGTAAGCTTACATGCTTAAGTTTCACAAGAGCAAGCCTCAAGATCAAGGGCTTGGCCTATTGATTTGGATGTCTCTAATGTTTGACAGTACAGGGTAAAGTTTAATAGTTTCATATTTTTTCTCCCATCCTTCAAGGAACTTTGCCAATACTTTTTGATTATCTACTTAATATATTCTGGGATATATCCAGACATTGTGTTAAGCTATATAGGAGTAAGGGCCCTCAGTTTTATTCTGGGCTCCTTGTGTTTTGGTTATTTAAATGACCTATCTAGCCAGGTTGATTAGATTATGTGCTACAGAAAATTTAGGTTCTAGACAAAATAATCCTTTCCTCTTTTGGTCTCAGAGTAGGTGAGGTTCCAAACTATAGACAGTGTCTTCCTTACCCCTCTGTTGTGAATTACCTTAATCCTGACCTGATCACCCTTTGTTTTTATCTCTGAATACCAGGTTATACATATACAAAATAGCCTCTCAAAATCCAGAAATAATTACCACTCCAGACAAAATGTGACTGCTACAAGAACTTACAATTTAGGCTCCTGTTTTATTATAAGCGTTTTCTAAATGAGACCATACAATGATTGGTCTTTTGTTTCTGGCTTATTTTGTCTCACCAAATGTCCCACAGGTTCATTCACAATGTTGCATATATCACAGCTTTGTTCCTTTTTGTAGCAGTACAATATTTGATCATATGTATACACTGTCATTCACCAGTCTCCTTCTCAGTCAGTGAATCCTGCAGCCACCTGCATTCATTAGGCATCATGTATAATGTCCAAAGTCCCCAGTAAATCAACAGTCTTAATTTTAGATAATTTCATTGTTCCCAAGAGAAAGATAACCAATAAACACACCCTCACCAAGTGTGAAATCTAAACCTCCCCTTAACTCTTGTACCTTCCCTCATTATTTACCCCTGGTATTACTGTGTTATAACTGATGTTTTCCTCTTAAACATATCTCATAACATGCAATAGCAGTTTTCCTCCATACCTTGGAACTTAAACATCTTTGTACAAGAATCAGACCTTTGAAGTAGTTTATGCAAGAACTTATTTATATTTGTAGTGTTAATCAGTGGGATCCGTAGGTCTATGCAACCCCTTTCAATCAGGTTTACCTTCAATATGTTAATATTACTTATAGACCAACTAGTGGCCAGTTTTTCTTCTATCTATTTCCTTACATTTGAGTCAGCCTCACTAGCTAGCCATTCACCCATCTCTAGCTTCTATGTATCTCTAAATCCCCTGTATTCTCTATTATAAGCCTCTGATTTTACCTTTATCATGGTCATGAAAGTAGAGTCATACAGTATCTATCCTTTTGTGTCTGGCTTATTTCACTCAGCATTATGTCCTCAGGGCTCATCCATCTTGTCATGTGCTTCAGGAAGTCATTTTGTCTTACTGATGCATAACATTCCATCGTGTGTATATACCACATTTTGTTGATCCACTTGTCTGTTGATGGGCACTTGGATTGTTTCCACTTTTTGGCAATTGTGAATAATGCTGCTGCTGTAAACATCGGTGTGCAAATATCTGTTTGTATCACTGCTTTCAGCTCTTCTGGGTATATACCGAGTAGTCTATTGCTGAGTCACAGTGTGACTCAATATTTAGTTTTTTAAGGCACAGCCAAACTGTCTTCCATAGTGGCTGTACCATTATACAGTCCCACCAGCAGGGCATAAATGTCCCAGTTTCTCCACATCCTCTCCAACTCTTTGTGGTTTCCAGTTTGTTTAATAGCAGCCATTCTTATAGGTGTGAGGTGGTATCTCATTGAAGTCTTGATGTGCAAACTTATAGCTAATGAAAATGAGCATCTCTTCATGTACTTTTTTTTTCTTAGTCACATTCACAATATTGTGGTACCCTGACCCCTTCGTGTACTTTTGAGTCATCTATATTTTGCCTGTTCATATCTTTAGCCCATTTTATAATTGAGTTTTGTTGAATTGTATGATTTCTTTATGTATTCTGAATACCAAATCTTTGTCTGATATGTGATTTGCAAATACTTTCTCCCATTGAGTTGACTTCCTCTTCACTTTTTTAACATAGTCTTTTGAGGTGCAAAAGCATTTGATTTTGAGGAGTTCCCATTTATCTATTTTTTCTTTTGTTGCTTGTGCTTTGAGTGTAAAGTTTAAGAAACTACCTCTTACTATGTCTTGAAGATATTTCCCTACATTTTCTTCTAGAAGCTTTATGGTACTAGTTCTTAAGTTTAGGTGTTTGATCCACTTTGAGTTAATTTTTGTATAGGATGTGACATAATGTTTTCAATCTTTTGGATATTGATATCCAGTTCTCCTATGCCCATTTGTTTTGTCCCAGTTCAGTAGATTTGGGGGCCTTGTCAAAAATCAGCTGACCATCGATTTGGTGGTCTATTTTTGCACTCTCAATTTGATTCCATTGGTCAGTACTTCTATCTTTGTGCCAGTGCCATGCTGTTTTGACCACTGTGTCTTTATAGGAAGTTTTTAAATCAGGAAGTGTTACTCTTCCCACTTCATTCTTCTTTTTTTAGGATACCTTTAGCTGTTTGGGTTGTCTTTTACTTTCCGGATGAATTTGGTAACTAGCTTTTTCAAGTCTTCAAAGTAGGTTGTTGGAATTTTGATTGGTACTATATTGAATCTGTAAATCAATTTGGGTAGAATTCACATCTTAACTATATTTAACCTACCTGTGCATGAGCAGGGAATGCCTTTCCAACTATTTTGATTTTCTTTGATTTATTTTAGCAATGTTATGTAGTTTTCTGTGTGTTTTATTATATTTCACTTTATTTTTTAATATTTTTATTGACAAAACAACATACAAACACAAATATTCTTAACATACAAACATTCCATACTTGGTGTACAATCACTGGCTCACAATATCATCACGTAGTTGTATATTCATCATCATGATCATTTTTTGGGACATTTGCATCACTCCAGATATAGAAATAGAAAGAAAAAAAAATTTGTACATACCATACCCCTTACCTCTCCCTCTCATTGACCACTAGTATTTCAATCTACTCAACTTACTTTAACATTTGTTCCCCCTGTTGTTTATTTATCTGTCCATACTGTAGATAAAAGGAACATAAGACACAAGGTTTTCACAATCACAGTCACATGGTGAAAGCTATATCATTATACAGTCATCTTCAAGAAACATGACTACTGGAACTCATCTCTACAGTTTCAGGCACTTCCTTCTAGCCACTCTTATACACTAAAAAGGGGATATTTATATAATGCATAAGAATAACCTCCAGGATAACCTCTCAACTATTTTAAAATCTCTTAGCTACTGACACTTTATTTTGTCACATTTCTCTCTTCCCCCTTTTGGTCAGGAAGGTTTTCTCAATCCCTTGATGCCAAGTCTCAGCTCATTCTAGGATTTCTGCCCCATGTTGCCAGGGAGGTTTACGCCCTGGGAGTCATGTCCCACAGGGAGGTTTACGCCTTGGGAGTCATGTCCCACGTAGAGACGGGGAGGGCAGTGAGTTTGCTTGGTGTGTTGGCTGAGAGAAATAGAGAGAGAGACCATGTCTGAGAACAAAAGAGGTTCCCTGGGGTGACTCTTAGGCCTAATTTTAAGTAGGCTTAGCCTATCCTTTGCATGTGTAAGTTTCATATGAATAAACCCCAAAGTTGAGGGCTTGGCCTGTTTGTTGATTTGGTTGTCTCCAAATCGAGAGAATATCAGGAATTCTCCAAATGGGGAAGGTGAATTCCCCCCTTTCTCCCCATTCCCCCAAGAAGACTTTGCAAATACTTCTTTATTTACTGTTCAGATCACTACTGTTCAAATCACTGTGGAATTTATCAGAGCATCACACTAACCTGGACAAACCTACAAAATCTTATACCCTATTCAACATTCCTTTTACTTATGGTGTTCAATTAAACTGTCCATATAAATTAAATCAGGAAATGCGCTAGTCAAAATATAAATTTTGAGTGTAGAAGGCCTTTATGTCCCTAGTTAATTTCATTCCTAGGTACTTGATTCTTTTAGTTGCTGTTTTGCATGGAATGTTTTCCTTAACTGACTCCTCAGGTCATTGCTTGTGTATAGAAATGTTACTGATTTTTGCACATTAATTTTATATCCCGCCACCTTACTGAATTTGTTTATTAGCTCAAATCTACAATTTGTTATTGTAGATTTCTCAGGATTTTTGAAGTATAATATCATGTCATCTGCAAATAATAAAGCTTTCACTTCTTCATTTCCAGTTTGGATGCCTTTTATTTCTTTGTCCTGCCTGAATCCTCTAGCTGGAACTTTTAGTACAATGTTGAATAATAGTGGTAACAGAGGGCATCCTTGTCTCATTCCTGATGTTAGGGGGAAAGCTTACAGTCTCTCCATTGAGTATGATGCTGGCTATGGATTTTTCATATATGCTCTTTATCATATTGGGGAAATTACCTTTGATTCCTATATTTTGAAGTGTTTTTATCAGAAAAGGATGTTGAATTTTGTTGAATGCTTTTTCAGTATCAATGAGATGATCATGGGATTTTTCCCTTTTGATTTGTTAATGTGCTATATTACATTGCTTTTCTTGTGTTGAACTGTGCTTGCATTCCTGGTATAAACCCTGCTTGGTCATGATGTCATATAATTCTTTCAATGTATTGTTGGAATCGATTTGCTGATATTTTGTTGAGAATTTGTGCGTGTATGTTCATTAGGGAGATTGACCTGTCGTTTTCCTTTCTTGTAGCATCTTTAACCCAGTTTTGGTGTTAAAATGATGTTAGCTTCATAAAATGAGTTAGGTAGATAGTGTTCCTTTTCCCTCAAATTTTTGGCAGAGTTTGAGCAGGATTGGTGTTATTTCTTTTTAGAATATTTGATTAAATTCCCCTGTGAAGCTGTCTGGCCCTAGATTTTTCTTTGTAGGCAGATTTTTGATGACTGATTGAATCTCTTTACTTGTGATTCATTTGTTGAGATCTTCTGTTTCTTCGTGAGTCAGTGTGTCTTGTTTATGTGTTTCCAGGAATTTGTCCATTTCATCTAAGTTGTCTAGTTTGTTGGCATATAGTTGCTCTTTATAATTAAGTTTTGAAATCTGGAAGTATGAGTCCTTCAACTTTGTTCTTTTTTTCCCATGATTGTTTTGGCTGTTCTGTGTCCATTGAATTTTCTTCCGAATTTTAGATCAGCTTGTCAGTTTTTGCAAAACCAGCTGGGATTTTGATATATACTGCATTGAATCTGGAGTTTTGATAGACAGTGCATTAAATCTGCAGATCAACTCTTTTATGGTATATATTTTTCCAGTCTTTTCCTGTCAACTTTTTGCTTTCTTCTCTTGTTGCCTTGTGTAAATAAATGGTTATACTCACGTTCAGTTGAAATTTTTTAAGGCTGAAGTTTCTGACCTAATTTAGTAAAGAATTGAGAAGAGGGATACAGTTAAGTCTTTGGTACAGAGTGAAAATATGTTTACAAAGTTTCGCATTAAATGAAAACTGGTTCCAACTTGATTCTGTCAAAAGGGAGAGGCAATATGTTAATAGTACATTAACTCCCCAAATGTATGCCAGAATAGTGTGGTAGAGAGAAGGCGACATGATTTGGGAGATCTGGATTGTCGTCCTGATCCATTGACTTTTATTTTTGATTTACAGAACTTTAAAAAAAATTATTTTATTTTATGTTAAAAGCTTTTTTTTGATGAAACATTTTAATTATTCTACTAAGAGATCAATGGCACCTGGTAAAATGCACTATCAGGTCTGTTCCTTCTGACATTTTTTTAGAGAAAATTTTTATTGTGAAATATAACATGCAAAAAAGTGATAAACTTCAGAGTATGTTTTAACAGGTAGTTGTAGAAAATGTTTCAAAGTATGATATGAGTATAGTATGACAATTTCAGGCATTTCCTTTCAGCTGATCCAAGACACTGGAGACTAAAAATGAGTATCAGTATAATGATTGAATATTCATACTCATTTGTTAAATCCTGTCTTCTCTCTTGCAACTTCTCATTTGATCCTTCTCTCAGTCTTCAGGGATACTTGCACAATGACCATTCTTAACGTCTTTATGTTGAAAAGCGGTGTCGAGATTAGAGAGACTGAGGGCATATCTGAGCAACAAAAGAGGTCCTCCAAAAGTAACTCTTGGCATGCCTATAGATAGTCTAAGCTTCTCCACTACCTACGTAAGTTTCACAAGAGTAAGCCTCATGTGAGGCATACTCTGGGGCATAGCCTGTTGATTTGGGTGTCCCTAAAGCTTGACACAGTATCAGGGAATTCCCTGATGTTAAGGTTTAATAGATTTATATTCTTTATTCTATCCCTCAGGGGACTTTGCCAATACTTTTTGATTATCTGCCTAATATACTCTAGGATGTAGCCAGGCATTACAATAATCTATACAGGATTAAAGAGCCATTATACATTCCCACCAGCAGTGTGTAAGTGTCACAGTTTCTCCACATCCCCTCCAACATTTACAGTTTCCTGTTAGTTTAATAGCAGTCGTTCTTTTTTTTTTTAAACAAACATTTTTTGCCTTAGTCTCACACGTAAGGTGACATTTTAAAATATTAATTACCATTTATTTTCAGCACCCTGCAATAATGACATTCCTTTGTTATAGCAGCCATTCTTATAGGTGTGAGGTGGTATCTCATTGTAGTCTTGATCCGCATTTTCCTTATAGCCAGTGAAAATGAGCATCTCTTCATGTGATTTTGAGCCATCTGTATTTGCTTTTCAGAAAAATGCCTATTCATGTCTTTAGCCCATTTTGTTATTGGGTTGTTTTTCTTTTGTTGTTGAGTTGTATGATTTCTTTGTTTGTACAGGAAATCAGACCTTTGTCCGATATGTGATTTCCAAATATTTTCTCCCATTAAGTTGGCTCCATCATCTTTTGAAGTACAGAAGCATTTGATTTTTAGGAGTCCCATCTATCTATTTTTTCTTTTGTTGCTTGTGCTTTGGGTTTAAGGTTTAGGAAGCTACCTCCTTTGACTAGATCTTGAAGATGTTTTCCTACATTTTCTTCTAGAAGCTTTATGCTAGTTCTTATATTTAGGTGTTTGATCCACTTTGTGTTAATTTTTGTGTAGGGTGTAAGATGGGGTCCTCTTTCATTCTTTTGGTTATTGATATCCAATTCTTCCATGCCTGATTATTGAAAAAACTGTTTTGTTCCAGTTCAGAGGACTTGTCAAAAATCAGTTGACCATAGATTTGGTAGTCTGTTTCTGCACTCTCAATTCGATTCCATTGGTCCATGCTTCAGTCTTAGTGCCAGTACCATGCTGTTTTGACCACTGTGACTTTATAATAGGTTTTAAAGTCAGAAAGTGTTAATTCTCCCATGTTGTTCCTCTTTTTTAGGATGCTTTTAGCTATTAGGGGTTTCTTTCCCTTCCAGATGAATTTGGTAGTTAGCTTTTCCAAATCTTCAGAGTAGGTTGTTGGAATTTTGATGGGTACTGTGTTGAATCTGTAGATCAGTTTGGGTAGAATTTGACATCTTAACTATATTTAGCCTTCCTGTCTGTGAGCAGGGAATGTCTTTCCACCTATTTAGATCTCCTTTGATTTCTTTTAGCAGTGTTATGTAATTTTCTGTGTACAATTCTTTTAAACCCCTAGTTAAGTTCCTTCCTAAATATTTGATTCTTTAAGTTGCTATTTTGAATGGAATTTTTTCCTTAACCGACTCCTAGCTATGTCATTGTTTGTGTATAGAATTGTTACTGATTTTTGTGCATTAATTTTATATCCTATCATGTTGCTGGATTTATTAGCTCAAGTAACTTTCCTGAAGATTTCTCAGTATCTTCTAAGAATAGTTTCATATCTTCTGCAAATAGTGAGAATTTTACTTTTTCCTTCCCAATTTTGATACCTTTTATTTCTTTGTCCTGCCTGATTGCTCTTGCTAGAACTTCTAACGCAATGTTGAATTATAGTGGTGACAGTGAACATCCTTGTCTTGTTTCTGATCTTAGGGGTAAAGCTTTCAGTCTCTCTTCATTGAGTATGATGCTGGCTCAGTTTTTCATATATTTCCGTTATTATACTGAGATAGTTACCTTTGATAACTATCTTTTGGAGTGTTTTTATCAGAAAAAGATGCTGAGCTTTGTCGAATGCTTTTTCAGTATCAATCGAGATGATCATGTGATTTTTTTCCCTTTTGAATTGTTAATGTGCTGTATTACATTAATTGATTTTCTTGTGTCGAACCATCCTTGCATTCCTGGTATAAACTGCACTTGGTCATGGTGTATAATTCTTTTAATGTGTTGTTGGATTCGATTTGCTAATATTTTATTGAGAATTTTTGCATCTGTGCTCATTAGGGAGATTGGCCT
Source organism: Tamandua tetradactyla (assembly GCF_023851605.1). Classification (NCBI taxonomy): domain Eukaryota; kingdom Metazoa; phylum Chordata; class Mammalia; order Pilosa; family Myrmecophagidae; genus Tamandua; species Tamandua tetradactyla. The sequence goes on from NC_135344.1 coordinate 72,558,201, forward strand.
GTACTTTTCCTTTCTTATAGCACCCTTAGCTGGTTTTGTATTAAAATGATATTAGCTTCATAAAATGAGTTAGGTAGAGTTCCTTTTTCCTTAATTTTTTGGAAAAGTTTGAGTTAGTTCTTTTTGGAATGTTTGATAAAATTCCCCTGTGAAGCCATCTGGCCCTGGGCTTTTCTTTGTAGGCAGATTTTTGATGACTGATTGAGTCTATTTACTTGTGATTGGTTTGTTGAGATCTTCTATTTCTACCTGAGTCAGTGTGGACTTGTCCATTTCATCTAGTTGTCTAGTTTGTTGGTGTATAGTTGTTCATAGTATCCTGTTATTATTTCTTTTATTTCTTCAATGTGTGTGGTAACACACCCCTTCTCATTTCTGATTTTATTTGCATCCTGTCTCTTTTTCTTTGTCAGTCTTGCTAGTGATGCATCAATTTTATTGATTTTCTCAAAGAACCAACTTTTGGTTTTATTGATTCTATTCTTTTGTTCTGCCATTCATTTATCTCTGCTTTAATCTTTGTTTTCTCTATTCTTCTGTTTGCGTTCTCGTTAGTTTGCTGTTCTTTCTTGAGTTCCTCCAGGTGTGCTAAGTCCTTGATTTTTGCTTTTTCTTGTATTTTAATAGAGACATTTAGGGCAATAAATCTCCCTCTCAGCACAGCCTTTGCTGCATGTCATAAGTTCTGATAAGTTGTATTCTCATTTTCATTCATCTCCAGACAGCTACTGATTTCTCTAGTGATTTCTTCTTTGGCCCACTGGTTGTTTAAGAGTGTGTTATTTAATCTCCATGTATTTGTGAATGTTCTTGTTCTTTGGTGGTTATTGAGATCCAGCTTCATCCTATTGTGATCAGAGATGTGTTGAATAATTTCAGTATTTTTAAATTTATAAAGACCTGTTTTTTCCTTAGCATATGATCTATCCTGGAGAGTGTTCTGTGAGCACTAGAGAAGAATGTATATCCTTGTGCTTTGGGGTGCAGTGACCTATATATGTCTGTTAGGTCTAAGTCATTTATCAAGATATTTAACTACTCTATTTCCTTGTTGATCTTCTGTCTGGTTGTTCTATCTATAGAGGAAAGCGGTGTATTGAAGTCTCCTATTATTGGTGAAACATCTATCGTTCCTTTCAGTTTTGCCAGTGTCTGTCTCATGTACTTTAGAACTCTTTGAAAGGGAGCATAAACATTTATAATTGTTTTATCTTCTTGGTGAATTGACCCTTTAATTATTATATAGTGTCCTTTGTCTCTTATGATGTCTTTACATTTAAAGTCTATTTTGTCTGATATTAGTATAGCTACCCCTGCTTTCTTTTGGTTACATCTTGCGTGGGAACTCTTTTTTCCATCCTTTTGCTTTCAGTATCTGTGTATGTTTGGGTCTAAGATGAGTTTCTTGTAAGCAGCATATAGATGGATTATATTTCTTAATCCAGTCTGCCAATCTGTATATTTTAATTGGTAAATTTAGTCTGTTAACATTCAAAGATATTAATAAAAAGGCGTTTCTTAAATCCACCATCTTATGTTTTTTATTTTATTTGTCAGTGTATATGTTCTTTTCCCTCTTTTTTGTATCCTTTAATTACCCTTATTGGTACTCTTCAATTCTGTTTTCTCCTCCAGACCTCCATCTCCTGTCTTTTTATTTTTGCAGCTGGCAGAACTCCTTTTAGCATTTCTTGTAGGGTTGGTCTCCTGTTGACAGATTGTTTCAGGCCTTGTTTGTCTGTGAAAACTTGAATCTCTCCCTCAGTTTTGAGTACAATTTGGCTGGGCACAGAATCCTTGGCTGGAAGTCTTTCTCTTTTAGGATCTTGAATATATCATATCTGCCTTCTTGCCTCCAGGGTGTTAGTTGAGTAGTCTGAATTCAATTTTATTTGGTTTTCCTTATTTGTAGTAGAATGTTTTTCTCTTGCTGCTTTCAGGATTTTCTGCTTCTCTTCAACATTTGATAGCCTGATTAGTCTTGGGGAAGGCCCATTTGGATTTATTGTTTGAAGTTCTTTGGGATTCTTTGACTTGTATATTTATGTCCTTTATGAGGGTTAGGAAGTTTTCCCCCATTATATCCTCAACTACTCTTCTTAGCCCTTTACCCCTCTCTTTTTCTGGGACACCAATGATTTTTTTTTTTTAAGCTTCATTTTATTTATTTTTAAAAATTTGTTTATTTTTTCATCACATAGTTGTATATTCATCTTCATGATCATTTCTTAGAACATTTGTATCAATTCAGAAAAAGAAGTAAAAAGAAAACAGAAAAAAAATCATACATACCATACCGCTTACCCCTCCCTTTCGTTGATCACTAGCATTTCAGTCTACTAAATTTATTTTAACATTTGTTCCCCCTATTATTTATTTATTTTTAATCCGTGTTTTACTTATCAGTCTGTACCAATGATTCTTATATTTGTGCGCTCTGTTTTGTCTGTCATCTCCCTGAGTTCCAATTCAATTTTTTCTGTCTTTTTTTGCCATTTACTTTTTTATGTCTTTGAAGTCAGTTATCCTGCCCTCTATATCACTTATTCTTTCTTCTGTCTTTTCAGATCTGGTGTTGTGTGCCTCTAGTATGTCCTTTATTTGGTCAACAGAGTCTTTAATCTCTGTGATAATCCATTATTTTTCTACTTACCCTTTCAAATTCCTCTTTATACTCTTCCATTGTCTTCTTGATCTCTTTTATGTTATTTGCTATCCTACTTACTTTATTAAGTAGAGTTGTATGAATGTCTTTGGTTAGTTGTTCCAACGTCTGTTCTCTTCTGGTGTTTTAATTTGGTCATTAGGCAGGGCTAAATATGTCTCTTGTCTGCATTGTGATATGCTTAGTGATCTCCTGTCTTCGTGGCATGTAAATATCTTGATTGATTTACTTTGGGAGTTGATTTCTTTCAGTCATTTAATGCTTTGTGTTTGTGGAATTGTACAGCAGGAGCAGGGTACGGGGTGGGGCACTCAGTGCTGTGATTTGTTTCAGAACAGGTAGGGGATGTTTTGCTGATACTTGTGAATGTGGGTGCCCAGCGGCCAGGGAGGATGTAGCTGTGTGAGTGTGCACCGGTCTGGGGGACGTAACCCTGGTGTGCGCTGATCTAAGGCATGGAACCCTTTGTGTGCATGTGTAGAGCTGTAGCAGCAGGTCGGTGTATGCCTTCCTGGATTGCGGGTGGGCAGATGTGACACGGCTGTCATGCCCTTTCTCAGAGCTGGATAGTGTGGCTGAGGGCCATGTGTATGCGCAGTTCTAGAATTGCTGTAACATGCGGTTTCCAGAGCTGAATGACATGATTGGGAGCCTTGCGTGTGTGTGGGTCTAGGAGTGCTGTAAATGGATGCTCAGAGCTCGGGGGTGCAGGTGGGGTGAGGCTGTGTGACACTATGGCCTGGCAGGGCAGGGGTAGCCTGGGTATGGAGGTTAGTGCCCGCAGCATTTATGCTCTGGCAACACCTGCAGGGAACAGTGAGGAGGAGGTAGTGCTTGGGATGGGGGCAGTTGATGTGGGTTGGATTGTACTTGGGGTGGGGGTGTGGGGCAGGTACATACACTGGGGGCTGGTGTGGTGGGGGCACCTGGAGCACAGGGAATGGGAGCAGGTGGCCGGGTTTGGGTGTGTGGGGTGTGGGGCTAGTCGCCCGTCATAGGGCTGTGCTATTGAGGGTAGTGTGTCCAAGGAATGCGGCCTGGCTTACTTCCCAACTCCCCTCCATGCGTTCCCATGGGCTCTGCACCTCCGCGCCAGCCTCCAGCTTTTTGCCTTTCAGTTCCTTGGCCTCTGCAACCAGGGAACCTGTGAGGTGCAGAAGGCTCTCCCAGGTCAGCCGCACTCCTGAATCGCTGCCTCAGTCGCCCTCCTATCCCTTCTCTTACTTTTCCATGGAACAGTGCTAATCTCAAGCTGCTCTATTTGGCTATCTACCCCAAAGTCCCTCATTATGATTTTGATTTGCATTTCCCTTATAACTAATGATGATGAACATCTTTTCATGTGCTTTTTAGCCATTTGTATTGCCTCTTTGAAAAAATGTCTTTTCATATCATTAACCCATTTAATAATTGGGTTGTTCTTTTGTTGTTGAGTTGTATGATTTCTTTATATATATTGGGTATCAAACCCTTATCACATGTATGGTTTCCAAATATTTTCTCCCATTGATTTGGCTGCCTCTTCACCTTTTTTATGAAGTCTTGTGGGGTGCAAAAGCATTTGATTTTGGAGTGCCCATTTATCTATTTTTTTCTTTCATTGCTTGTGCGTTAGGTATAATGTCTAAGAAGCTAACTCCTATTACTAGATCTTGAAGCTGTTTTCCTTAAATTTTTTTCTAGAAGTTTTATGGTACTGACTCTTATATTTAGGTCTTTGCTCCACTTTTATGCTAATTTTTGTATAGGGTGTGAGGTTGGGGTCCTGTTTCATTCCTTTGGCTGTGGATATCCAGTTCTCCCATGCCCATTTATTGAAAAGACTATTCTGTCTCAATTCAGTAGATTTGGGGGCCTTGTCATACATAATTGATCATAGATTTGGGGGTCTATTTCTGAGCTCTCAATTCAATTCCATTGATCAGTACTTCTATTTTTATGCCAGTACCATGCTGCTTTGACCATTGCGGCTTTATAATAAGCTTTAAAATTATTAAGTGTTTAAGTCCTCCCACTTCATACTTTTTTTTTAGTATGTTTTTGGCTATTCAGGATCCCTTTCTCTTCCAAATTAATTTGATAACAGAGCTTTCCAAGGCTTCAAAGTAGGTTGTTGGAATTTTCATTGGTGTTGTGTTGAATTCTGTAGATCAATTTGGGTAGAATTGACGTCTTAACTACATTTAACCTTCCTAACCATGAAGCAAGGGATGGCTTTCCATTATTTAGATCTTTGATTTCTTGTAGATCTTTTGTAGTTTTCTGTGTACAGGTCCTTTTCATTACTGTTTAAATTTATTCCTGGATACTTGATTCATTTAGTTGTTATTGTTAATGGATTTTTTTCTTAATTGCCTCCTCAGTTAAATCATTACTTGTACATAGAAACATTACTGATTTTTGCACATTAATCGTGTATTCCTCTACTTTGCTCAATTTGTTTATGAGCTTAAGTAGTTTTGTCATAGATTTCTCAGGATTTTCCAGATATAGGATCTTGTCGTCTGCAAATAATGAAAGCTTTGCTAATTCCTTTCTGGTTTGGATGCCTTTTATTTCTTTTTCTTGCCTGATTGTTCTAGCTAGAACATCTAGCACAAGGTTGAATATAGTGGTGACAGTGGGCATCCTTGTCTTGTTCCCCATCTTAGTGGGAAGTGTTCAGTCTATCACAGCTGGTAAGATCCTGGCTTTGGGTTTTTCAAATATGCCCTTTATCATGTTGACGAAGTTTCCTTCGATTCCTACCTTTTGAAGTGTTTTTACAAGAAAAGGTTGCTGAAGTTTGTTGAATGCTTTTCAGCATCAATCAAGATGATCATGTGGTTTTTCACTTTTGATTTGTTAATGTGCTGAATTTTACATTGATTTTCTTATGTTGAACCACCCTTACATGCCTGGAATAAACCCCACTTGGTTGTGGTGTATAATTCTTTTAATGTGCTGTTGAATTTGATTTGCAAGTTCCTTTTTGAGGATTTTTGCATCTATATTCATTAGGGAGATCAGCTTGTAGTTTTCCTCTCTTGTAGTATCCTCATCCAGTTTTTGTAGTGGAGTGATGTTCACTTCATACAATGAGTTAGGAAGTGTTCCCTTTTTCCTCAGGTTTTTGGCAGAGTTTGAGCAGGATTGGTATTCTTTTTAGAATGTTTGGTAAAATTTCCCTGTGAAACCATTTGGCCCTAGACTTTTATTTATAGGAGAATTTTTAATGACTCATGCAATCTTTTTACTTATGATTGGTTTGTTGAGATCTTCCGTTTCTTCTTGAGTCAGTATGGGTTGTTCATATGTTTCTAGGAAATTGTCCATTTCATCCAAGATGTCTTGTTTATGGCGTATATGTATCCTCTTATGATTTTTAATTTCTTTCAGGTACATAGTAATGACCCCCCTCTCATTTCTGATTTTATTTGCATCCTCTCTGTCAGTCTAGCTAAGAGTCCATCAATTTTATTGATGTATTTTTGCAAAGAACCAACTTTTGGTTTTATTGATTCTCTCTATTGTTTTTTTGTTCTCCAATTCATTTATTTCTGCTTTAATTCTTTGTTGTTTCTCTTTTGTTTGCTTTGGGGTTAGTTTGGTATTCTTTTTCTAGCTCCTCCAGGTGAGCAATTAAGCCCTTAATTTTTGCTCTTTCTTCCTTTTTAATGTAGGTATTTAGGGCAGTACATTTCCCTTAGTACTGCCTTTACTGCATCCCATATGTTTTGATATGTTGTATTCTCATTTTCATTCATCTCTAGATAGTTACTGATTTCTCTTACAATTTCTTTGACCGATCTGATTGTTTAAGTGTGTTATTTATCTCATATACTTGTGAAAGTTCTGGTTCTTTGGTGGTTCCTGATTTCCAGCTTTATTCCATTATGGTTAGAGAAAGTGCTTTGAATAATTTCAGTCTTTTAAAGTTTATTGAGAACTTTTTTGTGCCCCAGCATATGATCTATCCTGGATTTATCAGTGAGCATTAGAGGAGAATGTATATCCTGATATTTTGGCATGTAATGACCTTTTATGTTTGTTAGGTCTAATTCATTTACCACCTTGTTTAGATTCTCTATTTCTTATTGATCTGTCTAGTTCTTCTGTCTATAGAAGAGAGTGGTGTATTAAGTCTCCCAGTATTATTGTTGAAACATGCAGCGCTCCCTTCAGTTTTGCCAATGTTTGTCTCATGTTATTTTGAGCTCCTTGATTGAGTGCATAAACATTTATGATCGTTATTTTTTTCTTAGTTAATTGTCCCTGTTACATAATATGTAGTGTACTTTCTTGTCTCTTATGAGGTCTTTGCATTTAAAGTCTGTTTTGTCTGATATTAGTATCACTACTCCTGCTTTCTTTTAATTACAGCTTGTGTGGATCTTTTTGCCATCCTTTAATTTTCAGTCTATTTGTATCCTTGGGTCTAAAATGAGTCTGTTGTAAATAACATATAAATGGATCATATTTTTTTAAATCCATTCTGCCAGTCTTTATTTTTTAATTGGGGTGTTTAGTCCATTAATATTCAAAGTTATACTGTAAAGGTGGTTCTTAAACCTACCATTTTATCCATTGGTTTTTACTTGTTAGATCTAAGATCTGTATATCTCTGTGCCCCTCCCCCCCTTTTCTATTTTTTTTTTTTATCGTTTAGGTTACCCTTACTAATACTCTTCAATTCTGTGCCCTCTCTAAATCTCTCTTGCCTGTTTTTTTTTTTACTCAACCGACAGAACTCCTTTCAATATTTCTTGCAGGGCAGGTCTCTTGTTAACGAATTCTCTTAGCATTTATTTGTGAAATTTTAATCTCTTCCTCACTTTTGAAGGGCAGCTTTGTTGGATAAAGAATTCTTGGCTGGCAATTTTCCTCTTTCAGAATCTTAGATATATCATACCATTTCCTTCTTGTTTCCGTGATGCCTATTGTGTAGTCTGACTTTAATCTTACGTGGCTTCCAGTGTATGTGGTGAATCACTTTTCTCTTATTGCTTTGAGGACTTTCTTTATCTTTTCAGCATTTTTTAGTGTGATTAGCATGTGTTTTGGAGTGGGTCTATTGGATTTATTCTATTTGGAGTTCCTTGTACTTCTTTGATTTGCATATTTATGTCTTTTATAAGGGTTGGAATGCTTTCCCCAATTATCTCCTCAAATAATCTTCCTAGCTCTTCTGTCTTCTCCTTCTGGGACACCAGTGATTTTGTATGTGTGCCTCTTGTGTTGTCCATCATTTCCTTTAGGTCCAGTTCAAATGTTTCTACCTTTTTCACCATTTGTTCTTTTGTGCTTTCGAATTCAGTTTTCCTGTCCTCTGGTTTGCTTATTCTTTCTTCTGCCTGTTCAGATCTGCTGTTTTGGATCTCTCATATATTTTTTATTTGATCTATAGTACCTTTTATTTCTGTAAGGTATGCTGTTTTTCTGTTGCGAATTTGTCTTTATTCTCTTCTAGTGTCTTCTTGATATCTTTATGTCTTTAACCAACCTCTTTAAGTTATTTAGGTGATCTGTATGAATATCTTTGATTACTTGTTCCAAATTCTCTGTCTCCTTTGGCATTTTAATTTTGTCATTTGGCTTGGCCATATCTTCTTGATTCTTTATATGCTTAGTGATTTTTTGTTGTTGTGTTTTTGGCATTTGATTATTTTGATAAGGTTATTTTGAAAGTTGATTTCCTTCGCTTATCTAAGATTTTTTAGATACATGTGTTTGCATTGAAGGTCTCCTTTGTTCTTGGTTTGTCAGTAATTCTCCACCAAACCAAGTACGCCAACTCATGTAGGAGGTGCAACTATAACTGAAGATCTGTTAAAGGCTAGAGAAAAAGGGAATTTGCCAGAGTGCCCTTTCCCTGTCTTCCCAGCAGATGGTACTCGTGGGCCACCTCTGCCCCTCAGGCCCCCCTCTCCCCAGCTTGGGCAGAATGGAGACCAGGTATCAATCCAGTCCAAGCTCCACATCTCCACGCATGCTGAAAGCTGCAGCCCTGGTGATGGGGTATAGGGTGTGGACAGTTTGCACCTTGGTAGAGAATCCACTTGTGAACATGATGGGTCTGGTGGTGCCCCAGCTCCCATGTGGAATGAATGGCCTTGGCCTGATAGGCTGAGTGTTTCAAATTTGCCTGTCTACAGCCCCTTGGAAGTGCCTTGCCGTGTGGTGCAGCTCACTGCCTTGTCCTTGTGTCTTTTCCTATGCACAGCGAGAGTGCTCCAGGCCTTCGTGGGGAAAGTGTAGAGGTAGCAGGACACAAATTGTCTTTTGTCACCACTTGTCAGATCAGCTCTGCTCTGGGTCAGCCCCCTCCTCCTGAGGGGAGGGCCCCCCAGTCTGTGCCATAACTCGTTTCCCACAGTGGCCTGTTTCAGCAGTTGGGGGCAGGCGCTGTATCCTGATAGCAAGGTCTCTCTGAGAGGTAAATCAAGTCTTCCGGCTTCTGAGGTTACACACATTAACTCCCAGCTGTGGAACTGAGAGGAAAGATATCTCAAGCTGGTTGAGGAGGTGTGAATGCCAGAGCATGCCCCTCCTTTGGCTCCCTCTCTAGGCTGCATGTTGCAGCCTGCCCCAGGTGCAGTCAGGACTGAGTAAATTCACCCTGTCCTCTCAGTCATAATTTCTCTGCTTTTTTATCCAAGTCCTCCCTATATAATGTAAAAGTTCCTTTCTGGTTACTCGTATCCTAGAACTACTATCCCTGTCATTTCTGTGCCCTTTCTGTAGTTGTTCCTTGGGGTAGGGATGAACTCAGCCTGTTCTATTCCCCTGTCTTCCTGGAAGTTCTGCATGACCTTAGGCAAGTTAATAACCTTTTTGGCTCTCCATTTCCCTATACTTCTGAAATAAATATGGTCAGGGAATAGTGTTTGATCATGTCTTTTTAGATTGTTTACTTCTGTAAATTGATTCTTTTGTTTTATTATGAATCTTAAATAATCTCCTTATGGAAAAATTCTGAAGGCTTGTGATTTACTAAACTTATTTAAATTTTCTAATTTTTAGGGAAGACATACAAGGAATTTGCATAACACAGCTGTGCAAAATGGAGCTGGAGGAGCCTTATTTGTGGTAAGTAGATTTCTTTAGAATGAAAAAGCTTGTAGATTTGGGTAGATCTATTATAACAATCCAAAATATTTTAAACACCAGTGTCTTTGGTATATGTCATTATGGGAACTTAAATATAGCAAATTGAATTTCCTACTTTTTCTTTTCAAAAGATGTGTGGTTCTAACGGAACCTCTAAATTGCCATTTAGGCAAGTCTGGTAATAAGAATTTAAATGACTTTTTTGATGAAATCATTGTGACTGCTAACCTGGTTTCTGGTTGTACTTTGGTTCATTGAAGATTCTGAGGCTCTTAAGCTGGGGAATCTTAAATGGCACTAGTTTGAAACTCATAGATTTTGGGTATATAATAAGTATATAGTAACTGACTTTTATTTATTTATTTAAGTAATTGAGGGTTTTTTCTGTTGTCAAGTAATTGACTTTATTTATTTATTTTAGTAATTGACTTTTATATTTTTTGGTTTACAGAGTTTAATTGAAGGTAAATGTCTATGGGTTTCCCAGCTTGTTGTACAAGTCTTATAAAAAAACATTATTATGTATATTACCTCTCTTTTCTATTTATATTTAGAAAGGATGGGGTAATGTTATTCACTTTCTCTGACAAGGTACAGTTTTCAGGTATTCTACCATCGTTTAGAGGTAATTTAGTGGGTTTATATGATGATTTAGAGTCAGTGGTATAGTATGCTGAGTTATTTCTAGCCTGTATTTTAACATGTGAGTTAGAGTTCATACTGTTGAGAAGTAAATTCCTGTTTTATATTTTATCTTCGTCTAAAAACATTCAAACCCACCGCATGTTTTGAGATCATTGTCCAAAATTTCCATTTCCTTTCCTTTTTTGGCTTATATCCTTGAAAAAGCAGAACTAAGAGTTAACATATCAAGGAATTCAGCTCTGTATTCACCACACATGCAAAACATTAAGAGATGTGTTAATCTCAGTGTGACTCATTTGACTTCCTGTTGACATGCAGTTTCTTGTCAGTTTTTGAAGAGGACCTGCTCTGCTCTTTTAAGGAGCTTCTTGCTGTTGGTAAGGTTGTTTATGGAGAAATGTGGGAAAGAGATGCTACTTTGAACCTTCTCAAAAGTAGTAGATCTTAGTCTTTTTGGGTCGCAGATCCTTTTGACAATCTGATATACTCTTTGGAAAAATGCACATAGTTCACACTCCGAGATGTTTTTGTAATTATTATTAGATCCTATCTTTCAGTCAAGTTGGATAATTCTTTTGTTTGTTTGTTTGCTTCTGTTTTTCTGGTCCTAAAGCTACTTCTCTTCACATGTAAAAGGTGATTTCTAAAACATTTCTAAAATTTTGCAATCTATTAATACTTTTTTCATACTCACTCCAACTAAACTCACCACATATGTATCTTGTCAATAGTTTAGTCCTGCTTTTTGATGGAAGAATAGATTGATATTTATCATGTTAGAAGTAAAGTGAAGAGATTAAGCAGTCAGTACTAGTAAAATAATGTTCAGGAGGTATTTGCATTTATGAGGGAATTTTGACAATTTTGGTAAACTTTTTTTCCTTCTTGTAGCATAGAGATACTCCTGAGAATAACCCAGATACTCCATTTGATTTCACACCAGAAAACTATAAGGTATGACTAAGTTAACATTATAATTAATCTATGAGGTTAAGTATTTTCCTGATGTATGAAACAGGTGCTTTTTCTTTTATATAGAGGATAGAGGCAATTGTAGAAAACTATCCAGATGGACATAAAGCAGCAGCTGTGCTTCCAGTCCTGGATTTAGCCCAAAGACAGAATGGATGGTTGCCCATCTCTGCTATGAACAAGGTATTGAATTCATTTTTGCCTTCTTTTGAAAAGAGAAAAAATTTTGCATGGTAATTTCCTTATACAGAAAATTCCACCGACACTCACTAGTGCCGGAATTTAGAAATTTGGAGCACTTTAACCATTAGTTTGTTTCCTCATAGTAGAATTGTGTTCTTGTTGTTTCCTTTAGTAACATAGAGAACTCAAAAGGCAGTCAGGTTATGGTAAAATAGAGGACCTGACCCCCACCAAGGAAAATAGTCATAATAAAGATAAAAAATCCCAAATGTATATACTTTGGTGCCAAGATACTCTGAAAATTAATGTAATATTTAAATACTAGAATTACAGAGAAAAGCATCTTTTCACTGCTAGGGGGAGATAGACATGAACATATGCAATTTCAGTTTAGTAAGGCAAGTGCTGATAGAGATACGTAAAAAGAACTATAAGAGGGCAGTGTAGGATGCCTGAGGATGACAAGTTCACAGATAAGGAAAACTTTGCAGAAGATGAGCGGGTATGATGAGGAAAACTCGGAAGAAAAATCAAGGGTTTGCTAAGGGAACAAAGACTGTGAAGGACTTCAAACGGGAGAAAATAGTGTTAAGTATTAAGTATAAAAAGAGATAGAATAACTATGAAAAATGTTATAAAGGAGGTTTAGTTAGATAATAAGTAAATGTAGGTAGGTGGTAATTTTTTCCATAAATGGTATATTTTGGGAAAGTTTTCTCCAAGTTTTTAATATTATAATAACCAACTTTGTAAATAATGTTTCATGTGTAGATCCGTAATCATAGATTCCTCCCTTTTTTTTTTTTTTTTTTTGCAAAAATTCATGATTTTAATAGTGGCAAGCCTGTTAGCAGTCTTGCTGGGTGGCAAGCTTAGCAGAGTGAAATAATGTAAGAAACTGTGAGAACATTTCAAAAATATTGTCCTGTTCTTTTTAGAATTGGATTGTGCATGGGAGAATTAGGAAACAGTATGTACAGAATAGGATCAGGATTCTTTCTACATTATCTCTTTGCTTTCCACCCCCAACCAGCCTCCTCTAGTGAAGCCCAGCCTTATAAGAAAAGCAGAATCCAAAGGCACCTTTTTTTTTGGTTTAGTAACCACAACTAAGGCTGGTTTTCCCACATCATTTGTTGAAGAGACTGTTTTTTCCCCATTGTTTATGCCTGGTACCTTTGTCAAAAATCACTTGGCCGTAGATGTGTGGTTTCTTTTCTGGAGTCTGAATTCTATTTCCATTCATCTGTGTATCTGGCTGTCCTTATTCAAGTATCATGCTGTTTTGATTACTGTGGCTTTGTAGTAAGTTTTGAAATTGGAAACGGTGAGACCTCCAACTTTGTTCCTCCTTGAAGATTGTTTCAGCTATTTGGGGCCCCTTGTGATTCTGTATCAGTTTGAGGATCTGCTTTTCCATTTCTGTAAAAATGGCTACTGGAAATGTCATAGGGATTGCATTGAATCTGTAGATTGTTTTGGGTAGAATTGTCATCTTAACAATATTACTTCATACAATTCTTGAACAGAGGATGTCTTTCCACTTATTTAGGTCATCTTTAATTTCTTTCAGTATATGTTTTATAGTTTTCTGTGTACAAGTCTTTTACCCTCTTGTTTTGTTATATTCATAGATATTCTTTTAGATATATTGTAAGTGGAATTGTTTTGTTAATTTCTATTTTGGATCTTTCATTGTTAACATATAGAAACACAACTGACTTTTGCATGTTAATCTTTTGCAACTTTGCTGAATTCATTAATAATTCTAATAGTTTTTTTGTGGATTCTTTGGGATACATACAGGATTATGGCACCTGCAAATAGAGATAGTTTTACTTTTTCCCTTCCAGTTTGGATGCCTTACATTTCTCTTTCTTGCCTAATTGTTCTGGCTAGAACTTCCAGTACAGTGTTGAATTGTACTGATGGAAAGTAGAACTCCTTAAAATCAAGTCTAGTTCTTGATCTTAATGGGAAGTGATCGGTCTTTCAACTGTTCGGTATGATCATAACTCTGAGTTTTCATATATGTCCTTTGTCATGTTGAGGAAATTCCTTCTATTCCTAGTTTTCTGAGTGTTTTCATCAAGAAAGGTGCTAAATTTTATCATATGCCTTTTCTGCATTAATTGAGATGATCATGTTTTCTCGCTTTCATTCCATTAATGCAGTATATTACCAGATTAATTTTCTTACATTGAACCATCCTGGCATTGCTGGGATAAATCCCATTTGGCCATGGTGCATAATTCTTTTAATGTGCTTTATTATTTTCAGTTGGCTAGTATCTTGTTGAGGATTTTTCCCCTGTAATTTTCTTTTTTATTGTGATATCTTTATGTCTGGCTTTGATAATCAGGTTATGTTGGTTTCATAAAATGAATTAGAAGTTGTTCCTGCTTTTCAAATTTTGGGGCGAGTTTGAGAAGGGTTTGTGTTAATTCTTTGAATGTTTGACAGAATTCGTCAGTGAAGGCACTTTGTACTGGACTTTTCTTTGTTGCGCGTAAGGAGTTTATCTCTTTGTTATAGTTCTGATGTTACATTCTATTTCTTCTCAAGTCAGTTTAAGTGATTTTCAAATTTGTCCATCTCATTTAGATCATCTAATTTCTTGGCATAGCATCTTTTTGTAATCTTTTTTATTTTTGTAAGATCGGTAGTAATGTCCCCTATTTTATTTCTGATTTTAGCTGTTTCCTTTCTTTCTTTTTTTTTTGTCAATCTAGCTAATGGTTTCTCATTTTTTATATCTTTACAAATAACTAACTTTTGGTTTCATTGATGCTGTCAGTTGTTTTTCTGTGCTATTTCATTTATGTCTGTATTAATCTTTATTTTTCCCTTCTTTCTGCTAACTTTAGGTTTAGTTTGCTTTTTCCTAGTTCCTTCACTTAGTTTGTTAATGCTGCCAGAAGTACAATATACCAGAAATGGGTTGACTTTTATGAAGGGGATTTATTAAGTTACAAATGTACAGTTCTAAAGACATAAAAATGTCTAAACTAAGGAATCCAGATAAAAAGATACCTTGACTCAGAAAAGGCAGATCTGGGAAGGCACCAGGCTGGAGTCTGCTGGTCCTTTCGGCTTCTGATTTCAAACAGCTTCCCTGGGGGCATTTTTTTCCTGTGTTTCCAAATGTCTCCAAACAGCTCTGAAGCTTTTTCCAAAATGGTTCCCTCTTAAAGAACTCCAGTAAATAACCCACCTTGAATGGGAAGAGGTACATCTCCATGGAAACTAATCATCAGATCTCATCCAGAAGTTCCCACCTATCAATATTGAGTTAGGATTAAAGAACATGGCTTTTCTGGGGTAAACAGCAGCCTCAAACCAGCACATTCCATTAGATGTCAAACTTGATTATTGCTTTTAGATCTTTTAATTTTTAAAAAAGTTTTATTGCAGTAATATGTATTCAACACAAAGTTTCCCATTTTAACTATTTTCATATGTACAATGCAGTGATATTAATGATGTATACAACATTGTGCCAGCATCAGTGCCATCTGTCACCGAAACTCTTTTGTCATCACAAACAGAATCTCTATACCACTAAATAATAGCTTCTCATTTCCCCTCCCTCCATTCCCTGTAATCTGTAATCTACTTTCTGTCTCTGAATTTTCTTATTATTTCATGTAGGTGAAATCATACAGTATTTCTTTTTGTGGCTTGTTTATTTCATGCAACATCATACTTGTGAGGTTCATCCATATTGTACCATGTATCATAACTCTTCATGGCTGAATAATATTCAGTTGAATGGTATTTAATTGTATGAGTATACTTGTTTATCCTTTCATCTGTTGATGGACACTGGGTTGCATCCGTCTTTTTGGCTGTTGTGAACAATGCTCTTGTGGACATTGTTGTACAAATATATGGTCAAGTCTCTTGTAAATAATGCTCTTATGAACGTTGTTATACAAATATGTGGTCAAGTCTGTTTTCAGTTCTTTTGTTTATATACATAGTAATGAAACATCTGGGCCATATGATAATTCTGTATTTAACTTTGTGAGGATCTGCCTTTCCGACTGTTCTAGTTTGCTAGCTGCTGAAATGCAATATACCAGAAATGAAATGGCTTTTAAAAAGGGGAATTTAATGAGTTGCTAGTTTACAGATCTAAGGCCGAGAAAATGTCCCAATTAAAACAAGTCTATAGAAATGTCCAATCAAAGGCATCCAGGGAAAGATACCTTGGTTCAAGAAGGCCAATGAAGTTCAGGGTCTCTCTCTCTCAAGTGAGACAGCACATGGCGAACACAGTCAGGGCTTCTCTCTCGGCTGGAAGGGCACATGGCGAATGTGGCGTCATCTGCTAGTTTTGTCTCCTGGCTTCCTGTTTCATGAGGCTCCCCGGGAGGCGTTTTCCTTCTTCATCTCCAAAGGTCACTGGCTACTGGACTCTCTGCTTCGTGGTGCTGCAGCATTCTCTGCTCTCTCTGAATCTATTTCTCCAAAATGTTTCCTCTTTTATAGGACTCCAGTAAACCAATCAATACCCACCCAAATGGGTGGAGACATGTCATCCCTTAATCCAGTTTAACAACCATTCTTGACTAAACCACATCAGCCAGGGAGATGATCTCATTACAGTTCAAACATACAGTATTGAATAGAGATTATTCTACCTTTACAAAATGAGATTTATATTAAAACATGGCTTTTCTTAGGGGGCATAGTTCCTTTCAAACCAGCACACTGACTAAATCTTTACTATTTTATTTTTTACATCTCCACCAACAATAGGTGAGGCCTTCGAGTTGTTCCATATGCTAGCCAACATTTGTAATTTTTCATTTTTTTTCTTACAAAGTAACCATCTCAAATCCATGATTTGAGAAAGTTCAATATACATCATCAGAAATGACATTTAATGAACTCTTTCATTTTAGGACATGGATAAATGCATATTTTTAAAGCACTAGATATCAAATCTGAAAACATGATAGATTAATGGTACCCCTAGAAAATTGCAATGAGTATTATAGTCATGATGGACTCTATATGGACCAACCCAAGCAGACAGCTTTGAAAGCCTCTTTTTTTCATAACAGAGTTGTCCTGAGCAAGCAAGTGTGCTGAGATAGTGAGTTCATTGCCCCTTAACCTCATCATGTCAGTGCCTTGATGTGGGATACAGCCGTCTATGAGAGCCATCTTTTGTAAAGAGTGTTATGATATGTAAAATAGAAATAGAAGAAATGGTTTTGATTATTGGACAGAGTACTTATATGTTTATGTATATCAATACATAAAATTTTTTGTTTACATATTTAAATGCAGATATGTAAATGTGGGTTCATAGTGAGCTTTGCTTCTCCATACCATTTACAGGCACTATAAAGCACTATCAGTAACGTCGAAGCTTTCTTAAAAAAATTGATGAAGTGTTTAAAAAAATCTTTGTTTCGTTTATTGGAGTTTGGTCTAACACATTTTTGCCATCTAGAAATTTTAAATTATAAAATATGAGTAAATGATCAACATCGAAATTCTTAATAGTGAGAAACTTAGTGAAAAGACTGTGGGGGAAGGAAAAGGAGGAAGTGCTGTACAACTCCATTAATCTCTGGGATCTGTGTAGTTTAAGTATGAAGTATCTGCAAAAATTGAAGGGCCTACCTATGTCTCACAACTGTCGGGTATAAGTACATTTTCTGCTTTTCAAGAACTGTTCTATTCAGTTCAAAGTGAGGCAATGCTAAACTTATACTTTTTGAGATAGACCTAAAAACTAACAAACATTATAATTATCTTATTTAAAATTTTCTTAATATTTTAGGTTGCTGAAATTTTACAGGTGCCCCCAATGAGAGTATATGAAGTAGCAACTTTTTATACAATGTATAATCGAAAACCAGTCGGAAAGTATCACATTCAGGTCTGCACTACTACACCTTGCATGCTTCGAGATTCTGACAGCATACTGGAGGCTATTCAGAAAAAGCTTGGTATGGGACGTACTGTATTTGTAACTTTTATGAAAAAAAAAAAGAATTGTTTATAGATATGACCTTTTCTATCTAAAATTTCCAATTTCTGACCTTTTATTACATACATACTTCCTCAGTAAATTTTTGTCTTACTGTTCGCCCACTTTTATTTCTTCCTATCTTTGTGTTCTTTCTTAGTTCTTTGCCGCAAAGCTGAGTTTTCACCTTTTTTTCCCTAATCATTATGTATATTTTGAAAGTTTCTAGGTGCTTTAAAGCTTTCATAGCTTAGAAAATTAAATTACTTATTGTATGTAGCATGCACATGAAAAAGTAATTATATTGTCCTTGTACTCTTCCCTAGGAGCCTGGAAACAAATAAGATATATGCATAGTAAAAATGCCTTAGTAAGAGAACTTTGAAATAAATGTTGTTATAGTATCATTTACAAAATTAAAGGATGTTTCCATACAAAACTATCATTGCTGCTAGAACTATATTGCAAATGAAATAGTAGGAGGTATCTTTTAATTTTGTTGTTGGATAAATACTTGTTTTGTATGTTGTAAAAATAGTTGGGCAATATTGAAGTACATAAAACTGAAAGCTAAAGTCTGCTCAAAATCCTATCCCCCTGTTCCCAAGATATACATTACTAGGAGTTAGGTATAATAGTTTTACATTTTACATTATTTTAATTATTAAATACGTAAGTGTAGTAATTTATGCTATCTTTTGCACTTTATTTTGGCTCTTTCTACAGCACGATATGTATGTTTGTCTCATTTCATTTTTGTATTAGAAGTTAAGTTTCTCTGCAATTACTTTCACTTATCTTTGCCTACTTGTCCTGTTACATACTGAGGTAGGGGTACAAGAAGTAGAATTGCTGAGTAGGCTTTACTGTATTTTGCCAAAATACCTTCCCTAAAAGTATAAGAGTATCCATGTTTTCTTTTAGCCTTAGTAATATTTAACATTATTAGTTTTTTGAGTCTTTGCCAATGTGATTGTGTCTCTGATTTTAGTAATTTAATGTCACAATCAAATGAAAGTAATGTAATCTTGCACCGCTATGTAACAACAGAAATTTAAAATTCCTTTAAATTTTTTTTTTTTTTTTACATGGGCAGGCACCGGAAATCGAACCCGGGTCCTCTGGCATGGCAGGCAATCATTCTTGCCTGCTGAGCCACCGTGGCCCGCCCAAAATCCCTTTAAATTTTACTGTTTTTAAAAAAAGAAGTCCATTTAAGAAATCCTTGAATACTATATAGTTGTCCACATCAAGAAATTTTTGAATGCAATGAAATACGTTTATATAGTTTTGTTTAAATTTAAGAATCTAATGCTCCTTATGTAGTTGTATACCTCTGTAATACATCTGCTGTTTGTTTTTGCTAAACCAAATCACTATTCAAATATAACATTGTCCTTACAGTGATTTATTTTTTTAGGAATAAAAGTTGGGGAGACTACACCTGACAAACTATTCACTCTTATAGAGGTGGAATGTCTAGGGGCCTGTGTAAATGCACCAATGGTTCAAATAAATGACAACTATTATGTGAGTATACTAATTTGGATAAATTAAAGTTATATGATGTCATTTAAAAAATCTGGTCCTATAGATATGGATTGTTTCTAAATTAGTCATTTACAAGAAAGTGTTAGCATGAATACCCAGAAGGTTTTGAAATATTATCTTTAAAACAGTTTTGCATTTAACTTCAGGAGTTATGACATCATCTCTAGGATTTAATGATAAATTTTTGAAACTTAAATTATAAAAAATTTATTAATTTACATGCAAATATAGAAAATAACCTTGGTTTAATATCTACTAAAACTTGACAGATAGTAATATTTTGCCACTGTTACTTAAGATACTAATGTAATTATTATTATTAGTTAGATATTATGTCTAACTAATGATAATAATAACAATAGTATCTTAAGATACTATTAAGATAATTAGTGAAGCCACCTAAATCCGTCTAGAATCCTCTTCCTTTCCTTTCCTTTTATCCAAGTCATGGCCACTATCATATAAGGTTAGTGTGTATTCTTTATGAATATGTTTTCAAACTTTTTCTGTATATGTATCCAGTCATATTAGTATGTGATATTATGTATTGTTTGTTCTTAAAATTTTGTAGAGATGGTGTCATCCTTCTCTAAGTACTACTATAGCCAGATCTCACAAGTTTTGATCTTGTAATGCTTTTTTTCCAATTATATTAATAGTGAAATATAACATATATTAAAAAAAACCCAATAAATTTCAAAGCACACTGCAACATGGTTATAGAACAGTTTTCAGAATTTGGAATGGGTTACAGTTCCACAATTTTAGGTTTTTATTATTTCCAGCTGCTCCAAGACACTGGAGACTAAGAGATATAGGAATATAATGATTCAGTAATCATATTCATTTATTAAATCCTATCTTCTGTTAAAACTCCACCTTCTCCTTTGTTCATTCTCTCAATATTTAGGCTAATGGAATATACCTGTTCTAAATTTTTCATTTGGTAAAGGGGTGTCAGTAATATGGGCTAGGGGGATGGCACTAGCTGATGTTCTGGAAAGGCTGGTTTCCTCTGTTGTTTCAGAACTTATCTGGCCTAGAAACCAAACTGGAAGTCAGAGGTTTTTGGAAAGTAATCATAATGCATGGATGCTTTGTACAATCTCACATAAAGCTCTAGGTGTTCTTTAGGGTTAGCAGGAATGGTTTTGGTTGAGGTTTTGCAAACCATGATATATAGCAATATCTAGCTGAAGCTTGCACTAGGGTTGCCTCCAGATAGCCTCTCAAATCTATTCGAACTCTTACCCACAGTTGCATGCTTCACAACTTGATTCCTTCTTGTGGCCACTCAATAGTCCATTGTGTGTATAGGCATAGTTCCCCCTTCCATTCCTCAGTCATTGTATCCTTAGCCCACCTCCATCCACTATAAACACTAGTGTTCAAATGTCCATTCCTGTCTCCACATTCAGTTCCTCCAGGTATATACTGAGTAATGGGGTTTCAGGATCATATGACAACCCCACCCTAGCCTCCTGTGGTACCACCACACTGCCCTTCAAGGGGCTGCACCCCTCCGTTTCCCTACTGACAGTGAAAAGGTACATTTTTTTAATGCATTTTCTCTTGCACTTGTTTCTCTCTGTTGGTTTAAAGTTTTATTCACACATAGAATCCAACCCTAAGTGCATAGGTATGTATTTGTCAGCCACCATATTGTATATGTAGACATTTCCTTTTCTTCCACAAAGAATCCATACCCCTCTCCTATGCTCCCTGCCTGCTGATACTTAGTTTTGGAATAATGCCTTTGTTATATTCAGTGGAAGCATATTACAATGTTATCGTTGATTGTGGACCCTAGCTTGCATTGATTATACATTTTCCCCAATACCATCTATTTTCAATGTTGACATTCATTTGTTCTCCCTCTTGCAAAAACATTTTTTATTTGTACATTTAATCACCATCGTTGACAACTTTAGACATCTCTAAATTATGCTATCTCAGTCTTTATCCTCAGCCTTTCCTTTGCATTTCATATGTGCCCCCAGCCCTTCTCCTCAGTCATACTCAAATTCAGCTTCATTCAGTGTACTTATATTGTGCTAACATCCGGTAGTATTGTGCCATCCGTTTCTGAGTTTTTACTGTCAGTCTATTGTGTAGTCTGCTTCCTTCAGCACCAATTGCCCAATCTCTACCCTGTTTCTGTCTCTTGATACTTGTGTTTTTAAATTCAGTTCTCAAAGTGCACTCATTAATGTTAGTTCATATTAGTGAGAACATACAGTATTTGTCCTTTTGTTTCTGGCTGATTTCATTCAGCATAATGTCCTCAAGTTTCATCTATATTGTTACATGCTTCATGACTTTATTCTGTCCCAGAGCTGCATAATATTCCATTGTATGTATATACCTCAGCTTGTTTAGCCACTAATCCATTGGTGGACATTTGGGCTATTTCCATTTCTTGGCAATCGTAAATAATGCTGTTAAAAACATTGGTGTGTGTTCTATATTGTTAACTGCTGGAATGCGGTGTACCAGAAATGAAATGGCTTTTGAAAAAGGGAATTTAGTAAGTTGCAAGTTAACAGGCTTTTGGCCATGGAAATGTTCCAGTTAAAGCAAGTCTATAGAAATGTCCAATCTAAGGTATCTAGGTAAAGATACCTTGACTCAAGAAGACTGATGAAGTTCAAGGTTTCTCTCTCAAATGGAAAGGCACATGGCGAACATGGTCAGGGTTTCTCTCTCGGCTGGAAGGGGTCATGGCAGCATGGCGTCATCTGCTAGGTTCCTCTCCAGCTCCCCAGGAGGCATTGTCCTTCTACATCTCCAAAGTCACTGGCTGGTAGACTCTCTGGTTTGTGGTTCTGCAGTGTTCTCTGTTGTGGCTTTCTCGTGGCTCTGTTCTTCTCTGCTCTCTCTGAATCTCCCCCCTTTCTCCAAAATGTTTCCTCTTTTATAGGACTTCAATAAACTAATCAAGGTCCACCTGGAATGGGTGGAGACATGTCTCCACCTAATCCAGTTAAACCACTACTCTTGATTGAGTCATACCTCCAGGGGGATAACCTAATTAAAGTTTCAAACATACGGTACTGAATAGGGATTAGAAGAAACGGCTGCCTTTACAAAATGGGATTAGGATTAAAACATGGCTTTTCTACTCTACATACATCTTTTCAAACCAGCACAGTATGCAGATGTCTGTTTATGTCCTTCCCCTCAGGTCCTCTGAATATATACCTAGTAATGGGATTGCTGTGAAATCCATTTTGAGGATGGTTGGGTAGATTTGAACATAGACTTGACATTTGATGATGTTAAGGAAGTATTGTTAATTTTTCTAGGTGTTGTAATGGCATTATGGTTACTTAAGAGAACATTCTTCCTCTTGGAGATGCCTGCCAAAATCTTAAGGCTGAAGTATCATGATATCTGTAACTTGCTTTCAGATGAGACAGCCAAAATAAAAAGTTTATGTATACATCATGCAAATATGATAATATTAAACATTTTTGAGTTTGAATAATAGGAATAGAGTATCCATGTACATTTCTCAAATTTTCATATCAAAAAATTTGAGAGAAATATGAGATCCTTAGATGAGCTTAAAGATTCCTTTTAGCCATGAGGTTCTGAGCATCTGTTCAATCTTAAGTGGTTTGAAAGAAGTGTTCTAATTTCTAAAAATGTTTGCTCACTTGACAAATATTAAGGGCTTTGTATGTGCCAGGCACTGTTCTAGAAACTGGTAGTACAGTGTTGAATCATGATTTCTCTAGCATAGTACACTGAAGTAATTGTTATTGTTTTCCAGTGAACATTTTCTTAACAAGTTTCGAAGGGTGGGGAGATGCAAATGCTGTGTAGGGGTGATTTTTTTCTTCAATATTATCTATTCTGCGTTGACATCCCCCTTTAGTTGAAGCTAGGCTGTAGCAAGGCTTGTGTGCACATGCACACGTGTTTTAATTATATATTTAAAAATTTAGATAACAGAACCCTTAAAGTAAAATCTCATATAGGCACGTAGTATACAAAACAGAGCTGCTCTGTTTGATACAGAAATTGAGGGTTCAGGATTAATAAACAAAATAAATGTGCCAAAATAGTGCATAAGTGTTTTTACCTTTCCCTTCCAAGATTCAGTGAATTTTGAAATAGGGTGAATTTCATTTAGAAGAGAAAAAAGATATTCTTTCTTTAGGGTGCTGGAGCTTTAGGTTAGGGAGATACATTAGGCATCTACTTATAAATCATTACCACTACAATTGTTCTTTGTACAACCCTGTATATCCTCAAGGATATAGTATTTATTGAGCATGGCCCTTGACACTGCTTTACATATTTTCATATCTAATCCTTAAAACACTGAAGTAAGTTTACAAATTTAGTAACTTCCCCAAACTACTAGGTTGTAAGATGTGGAACCAGTGTTCAAATGCAGGTGTTTCATTTTAAAGCACTGCTCTGTATTATTAGCTTTTGTTACATACTGTATTTAGCCACTATATACTACATATAGTATAGCTATGTACTGTATTTAGCCTCTGTATACTAGATATAGTACAGCTATAGCATATAGCTATACTATATATCTAGGAGTTATTCAGTTTGTTGCTACCCTGGTAACTGTCTTGTGAGCTGAGAGACAGACAATAAGCAAACAGTTACTAGGAATTTATAAAGATTTAAGCAAATAGAAAGTAATTCTAATATAGCTGTTGTAATTTTTTTTAGGAAGATCTGACTCCGAAGGATATTGAAGAAATTATTGATGAGCTCAAGGCTGGCAAAATTCCAAAGCCTGGGCCAAGGTAAGTAAATTTTAATGGGTTAACATAAATTAGTCTTTCATGTAATTTTAATTTTAAAAATTGTATACCCTAAGTTTATAGGAGTTGGAAGCTGTCTTGGGTAGTTATCTAAACCAATCTGTCATCTGTAATAAGACTTTTTTCTGTCTAAAGCCCTATCAGATGATCATGTTGTATCTACTTGAATATATATAGAGAGAAGGAATGTTTGTTAAACACAGGATCTATTCCATTGTTTAAAAGTTCATACTGCTAGAAGACTGACCTTAAGTCTTTTTTCCTCCTTTTTTCTTCCTAAAGTCCAGTTCTGCCCTTTGAACTAACACAAGATAATTTAAATACCTCTTTTGAATGACAGCTCTTCAGGTACTTGAAATGATTATCTTGTCTTCCCCATATCTTTCTGTCAGATCAATATCCACAGTTCTTTCACTGTTTTTCTTTATGTGACATAATTCTGATCTCCCTCCTCTGTAGGCTCTAATTGTCAGTTGGCTAGTGCCTTTCATGTGATTCTTAAACTAATCACAGTATTTGAGATATGAACTGAGACATGCAGAGTATTATGCTTCTGTCTTCTTTATTCCAGACATTATATTTGTGATAAAGAGGTCTAATTACATCAGTCCTCATTTTGGAAACCTTATACAATTAATTGAGTTTATTGAAGTGTCATTATTATTGTTGAAATGTCTGTCACTCCTTTCGGTTTTGCCAGTGTCTGTCTCATACTTTGGAGCTCCTTGATTGGGGAGAGTAAGCATTTATGATTGTTATGTCTTCTTGGTAAATTATCCCTTTTATTAATACGTAGTGTCTTTCTTTGTCTCACGATATCTTTACATTTAAGTCTATTTTGTCTGATACTAGTATGACTACTCCTGCTTTCTTTTGATTACAACTTGTGTGAAACGTATTTTTCTATCCTTTCACTTTCCATGTATTTGTATCCTTATGTCTAAATTGACTCTCTTGTAAGCAGCATATAACTGGATTATACTTCTTAACCTATTCTGTCAAACTGTATCTTTTAATTGGTGTAAGTTTAGTCTATTGACATTCAAAGTTATTACTGCTACTGCATTTCTTGAATCCTCCATCTTATCCTTTGGACTTTATTTGTCAGGTCTGTATATTATTTTCATCTTTCTCCTTTTATCCCTTTGTGTTACCCTTACTGGTACTCTTCAGTTCTGTGCCTTCCTCCAGACCTCCCTCTCCTGTCTTTTATTTTCAGCCAACAGAACACACTTTAGTATTTCTTAGAGGGCCAGGCTGTTGTTGACATACTCTCTCAGCCTGTTTGTCTGTGAAAATTTTAATCTCTCCCTCACTTTTTTTTTGGTCTCTCCCTCACTTTTTTTTTGGTTTGTTTGTTTTTTATTATGATCATTCCATTCTACATATATAATCATCAGTTCTTAATATCACATAGTTGCATATTTGTCATCATGATCATTACTTAGAACATTTGCATCAATTCAGAAAAAGAAATAAAAATAACAGAAACAATTCCTACATACCATACCCCTTACCCCTCCCTTTCATTGATCACTAGCATTTCAATCTAAATTTATTTTAACATTTGTTCCCCTTATTATTTATTTTTATTCCATTTGTTTTACTCGTCTGTTGATAAGGTAGATAAAAGGAGCATCAGACACAAGGTTTTCACAATCACACAGTCACATTGTGAAAGCTATATCTTTATACAATCATCTTCAAAAAACATGGCTACTGGAACACAGCTCTACATTTTCAGGGAGTTCCCTCCAGCCTCTCCATTACATCTTGGCTAACAAGGTGATATCTATTTAATGTGTAAGAATAACCTCCAGGATAACCCCTCGACTATGTTTGGAATCTCTCAGCCACTGATATTTTATTTTGTCTCACTTCACTCTTCCCCCTTTTGATCGAGAAGGTTTTCTCAATCCCTTGATGCTGAGTCTCAGCTCATTCTAGGATTTCTGTCCCATGTTGCCAGGAAGGTCCACACTCCTGGGAGTTATGTCCCACGTAGACAGGGGGAGAGGGGTGAGTTTGCTTGTTGTGTTGGCTGGAGAGAGAGAGGCCACATCTGAGCAACAAAAGAGGTTCTCTTGGGGGTGACTCTTAGGCCTAATTTTAAGTAGGCTTGACCTATCCTTTGCGGGGTTAAGTTTCATATGAACAAACGCCGAGATTGGAGACTCAGCCTATTGCTTTGGTTGTCCCCACTGCTTGTGAGAATATCAAGAATTCAAATTGGGGAAGTTGAATTTTCCCCGTTTCTCACCATTCCTCCAAGGGAACTTTACAAATACTTTTTTATTCACTGTTCAAATCACTCTGGGATTTATTGGGGCATCGCTCTGGGCAAATCAACAAAATCTTATGCCCTACTCAAGGTTTTATGTACTTATGGTGGAAAATGCATGGGCTGGGATCGAACCCAGGTCTCCTGCATGGCAGGCAAGAATTCTACCACTGAACTACCCTCACACTCCCATCTAGTATCTTCTTGATCTCCTTTATGTCATTAGCCATCCGCTGATTTTATTTAGTAGAGTTATATGAACATCTTTAATTAGTTATTCCAATGTCTGTGTCTTTTCCAGTGTTTTAATTTGTTCATTAGGCTGGGCTATATGTGTCTGCATCTTGATATGCTTAGTAATCTTCTGTTGTCTTCGAGGTATGTAAATATCTTGATAGGGTTACACTGGAAGTTGGTTTTCTTCAGTAGTTTGAAGCTTTGTATTTGCAAGCTGGATGTGGAGCAGGATGTGGAGCATGGGGTGGGTAACAACAGTGCGGTGATGTGTTGCAACACAGGTATAGGCAC
This sequence comes from Tamandua tetradactyla, assembly GCF_023851605.1. Classification (NCBI taxonomy): domain Eukaryota; kingdom Metazoa; phylum Chordata; class Mammalia; order Pilosa; family Myrmecophagidae; genus Tamandua; species Tamandua tetradactyla. Next base: position 72,584,897 of record NC_135344.1, read on the forward strand.
AAGTTGGGGATGCTGCGCTGGTTCCTGTGAGCATGGGGTGCAGGGCAGGAGCCATGGGGACGGGGTGCAACTCAGGCGCCCTTGGAGTACAGGAGCAGGGTAAGTTGTGGGGGACATAGTGGTAGGGCATTATGGGAGGTGGATGGTGGGGGCTGTATGAATGTTTGGGGGCTGTTGTGCAGGTAGGATATGGGTGGGTGAATAGAGTGTGGTGGTCGTGGGTATCAGGGTGTAGGGTACATGGCACAGAGGTTGGGGCATGGTGGGAGAGCGCACGGGGGGTGCCCTTGTGCAAGGAGAAGGTACCAGGGGGCCGGGGATATTGATGTAGGAGTATGTAGGGGTCAGACACAGGTCATGGGGCTTGTGGGATGCCAGGCAGGTTGGCACGGCGGGTGGAGCGGAGAGGAGTGATGATGGGTGGGCAGGGCCGTGATGTGGGTGAGCAGTTGTGGAAGGGTTGGAGCAGGTCTGCACGCATGTGAAGAGCTGGGGCTGGCTATGTAGCACAGATTTGCACATCAGCACCTGCCAGGTTTGGGAGCAGGGCACTTGTCCTGGGGTGGGGGTGGGAGGACGGCAAGGGTGTGCATGTATGTGGGGCAGGGGATTGGGGTCAGAAGGTTGGTGCATGAATGTGTGGGTACCTCTTGGGGAGGATGTGGCTGTGTGGGTACGTGGGTCTGTGGGGCACAGCCCTGGTGTGCACATGTGCAGAACTCGGGCAGCATGCCAGGGTTGCTCTTGCATGGGCTGAGGGGCAGATGTGGCCTGGATGCCACACAAGGTCAGCGCTTGCCCAGAGCTGGGGCCCGTGCTCAGGACTGTGCATGTGCTTGGATTTGGGAGAGCTGTAAACTGATGAACACGTGTGCAGAGTTTGGGGGCGGGGTGGGGTTGCGCTACTGCATGGTCTTGTAGTGGGTGTAGCATTGGTATGAAGGTAAGAGCCTACAGTCTTGATGCAGGGTGCAGGGAGGGGGAGGTGGGGGTTGAGGGGCTGGGCATGAGTGGGCAAGTCTCAGGAGGGGCAGTGTGAAACTGCACTTGTGCAGGAGAGGTGGGTTGGGCTGGGGTAGATGTGGGCGTGCTTGGGGTGGATATATGCAGGGAGCGCGCTGGCTGGTGCTTGGAGCATGGAGCAGGGGCAGGTGATGGGTTCAGGTGCGTGGGGTATGGGGTGAGTCACCAGTCTCAGGGCTGCACTCGTGGAGGTAGCGTGTTTAAGGAACAAGGCTTGGCATACTTCCTAGTCCCTGCTTCTCTGCCCATGCACTTCTAAGACCTCCAGTCTTCCATTTGAAATGGGACGGGTTATGCTGTTTATATTAGCTGGATGAAGAGCTAAGATGGTTCTCTGCAGTTTAGTTCTTCATCTTTCACAACTGGATCCTCCCTGTGTTGTGTAGAACACCCTCCCAGGTCGCTTACACCCTGGAGTCACCATCTCAGTCACCTTCCCATCCCTTCTCTAGCTTTTCCTTGGAGCATGGGTGAACTCGACCTATCTTGTTATCTTCCCAGAACCATCTAATTGAGTTTATAGTCAGTTAAAATGCCTAGATAATTTTCAGCTTTTCTGCTGTTTTGCCAGATTGCTTGCATCCTTTAGTTGTAGTAAAGGATGTTTTTATGTTATTAATAAATATGTTACTATTAAATATGTTTAGTTTTTTTATTATGATCTTGATAACTTTTACTCCTAAAAAACTCCCTATTCCGTATCTAAGTGTTCACATAACTCCAAATTATCTTTCCATGCTAACAAATGTCCGCGTGATTTAATATCCCTGTGTAGAAATTTCTTTTTCTCTTTATATTTCATAAAATTTCCCTTCTTTAACATATGTGTAAATTGGAATGACTGTTTAATATTCTTATGGGTTAAAAGAGCTGTTGCGTGCTTTTTTTTAATTTTTGAAGACATTTTTATTGTTCTGCAATATATGTATACAATGTAAAATTTTTCCTTTTAACCCACTTTTACATACATACAGTTCATCCACAGTAGAAAATCAGTGGCTCACAATATCATCACATAGTTGTGTATTCTTCACCATGATCATTTTTAGAACATTTGCATCACCCCAGAAAAAGAACAACAAAGGAAAAAAAAACTCATACCTCCCATACCTCTTCCCTCCCTCTGATTGACCACTAATATTTCAATCTACCCAGTTTGTTACTGTTTATCCCTCCTACCCCCATTTATTTATTTTTTATTCTAATTTTATTTTGTTTTGTTTTTTGGCATGGGCATACTCTGGGAATTGAACCCAGGTGTCTGGCGTGGCAGGTGAGAGTTCTCCCACTGAGCCCCTGTGGCACTGCCCTATCCTTATTTTTTTTTTTTTTTTACTCATCATCCATACCCTGGATAAAAGGAGCATTAAGATACAAGGTTTTTACAATCACACAATACACATTGTAAAAGCTGTATAGTTATACAGTTGTCTACAAGAATCAAGCTACTGAAACACAATATAGTTTAGGTACTTCACTGTAGTCATTCTAATATATCATAAACTAAAAATGGGTATCTATATAATGTATAAGCATAACCTCCAGTATAACCTCTCTCCTGTTTGGAATTGCTTAGCCACTGAAATTTTATTTTGTCTTATTTCTCTCTTCCCCCTTTTGGTCAAGAAGGCTTTCTCAATCCCTTGATGCCCAGATCCTGGCTCATCCCAGGAGTGCTGTCCCACATTGCCAGGGAGATATACACCCCTGGAAGTCATGGCCCATGTGTAGGGGAGGGCAGTGAATTCACTGCCGAGTTGTATTGCAGGCTTTTTATTCCACTATTTTTATTTTTTGGCATGGGCAGACTCCTTCACTATTTTTTAATATTTTCACCCTATTTTTATTATAAATAATTCCCTGAATTTGAATTGCTAGGCCAGAGGGTATGAATGGTTCTATAGTTTGAACTCTAGAGGAATTTATCCATTCTGGCAAAGTAATAACCCTACCTAATGAGAAGATGACATCAAGTCAGGATGATTTAAGTTTAATAAACCCAAGTTTGTCCCTACTGACTTTACCATAGTGAAGACTCATCTTCTTTTGTAGTGGGAACTGATGTGAAATCTTGTCATTTGCTAATAGTATAGTATCATTTTCTTGGCTAGTGGTCCTATCTGTTACTTTGGCCACACTCCAAAGTGTATGCTACTGTTACATTTGTACTTAAACTCATAACTTCTTTCAACATTAGGACACTTAATTTTAATTTCTGAAGTGCAGATTTCCTTGGGAAATCAACTTGGTTTCTAATTTTAATAGCCTTTCTTCTAATAAGATGTTGCCAATCTGTAATCATATGTTTAGAACCTCCTGCCCTCCTTGTGAACTTGTGGTCTATGGATCATAACAATCTGTTGTCTCACAAATAGGCAAATAATTTCACTGTCTTCTTTATTACATTCCCTTACCATTCATTTATTTCACAAACATTTTTTGGGTAATTGCTATGTGCCAGGCACTACTTAGGCTGTGGGTAAAATTGTGAGCAAGACAGAGTCTCATGTATCTTATGTTCAAATGATGGAAATGATAATTAATGTAAATATCTGATAGTGATAAATGCAATGAAGAAAAATGAAGCAGGGTTAGATGATAGAGAATGATTGGGGGTAAATTTAGTCAGAATACGGCCTCTTTTGTGGTAACATTTGATCCATGACCTGAATGATGAGCCAGAGGAAACTGTGGAAAGACCTGGAGAAAGAATGTTCCAGGAAAGGAAAGAATAGGTATAAACGTCCTGGAGGAAAAGAAAGATGAAAGCATGTTTGCGGTGAGGTGAAGTAGGAGAGTGGTGGAAGGTGTTGGAGAGGTTTATAGGGAACCAAATAAATAATTTGGATCGAATCCTAATTATAACAGAAAGCTGTTGTTGGAGCGTTTTAAGTAGTAAATGATGTGAGTGATGTGTTAAAAATATTACCTTGGTTGGTATGTGAATAGTTTAGACCTTAGCAGGAATTATGGGGGATTCATAGCTTTTTGGCCTGTCTGGGTAGTTCTCTGAAAATATAGTGGAGCAACTTTGGGGAAAAAAGTCAAGAATTTTATTTTGGACATGCTAAATCTCAGACAACTGTTAAAGGTATCTGTGGTAGAATGCTGAAAGGTAGAAATGAGCCTGGAGCATAGGGAATAGATTATGGCTGGAAATACAAATTGAGGATTCATCAGTTATTACATATGATATTTACAGCATAAAATTAGCAGAAATGAAATTGTTTTATTGTTCTTTCAGTTAATATTAGGTACTGTAATACAATGGTATTTTAACATTAGAAAGGAGAAACTAAGTACCTTAGTTGGGCATTTTTAACATTTAGCAATGATAGTGATGTTGCTTATCAATAATCGTAAATAGTTCTTCACTATGATTTTGTTGACACTGTTCTAGATTTGAGCCAGAGACTTTAAAAATCATTGGTCTCTGAAGCTATTATTTTTAGTTTCTACTTACAATTTCATTTTTCAAAAGCAGAATAAACTTTATTTTTCAATAACTGCATAGTACCCACTAGACTTGGTGATATTACAATATCTTGGTAGTACATGCACATAAAAATATTGGCTTCTCCGAGTTAATTTCTTGAATGTATATGTAAGATAGAGAGACTGGGATGAGAGCTAACCAAAGTATGGTTGTCGTTTTCTTTAAACTAAATTAATCAGAGCTGTTTAATTCCTTTTTATCTTTTTATAATAAAGTTCTCTGCTTACGTATTTGAAAGAAGTACTAATTATGAATCTTTGAGTAAGAAATGGAGAGAAATTAAAAATGGTTAAAAAATGACCCACTTCTGAATATGACCTCTAGATCTACCTACCTTGGCAAAATTTCGCATGTTTCTATGTTGTTCAAAAACTCCTTTTTTAAAAATTATTTTTTGGTAAATGATGGTTAAAAAGAAAATATTGAACTAGTAGTATGAAAATATTATTTCTTGATTTTGACATCAATAATATTTATGCCCCAAGATTGTTATTTTAAAATAAAGTACTGAAAATAGCATCTAAAGCTGTTTTCAAATTACTAAATGAATCAGAAGATTTTGGCATGAATTAACTTAAACTAATTTTAAATCCATTTGAGTTCTTATTCAGTTTTATAAATATGTTTTAAATTTTGAGGAATTCTGTGGGGTGCAGGTTATATCTGAGATGTGAAAAAATATAGGTAGGTTACAGTCCCAGTATGATTGGCAATAAAGTCACTTTTGTTTTTTAATACTAAAGGTAGAGGCAGTGACTGAATATATGTCAGGAATATTAAAAGATAAGCAGTAAACTTTTGTAAAATATTTTGCCTATATAGAGTTACCTTTTTGTTTTGTTTTTTTGGTTTTTTTTCCTGCATGGGCAGGCACCCGGAAGCAAACCCGGGTCTCCAGTATGGCAGGTGAGAACTCTGCCACTGAGCCTCCATGGCCCTATATAGAGTTACTTTTTAAAAAGCCATTCAAAATTTACAGATAGACCAAGTTTTCTAAAATGCAAAGGAGTTAAAATGAAAGTGCATATAGTGTTGCAATGGCTAAATAACTAGATTTACTTTTTGAGTGAAATGCATAGAGCAAGGTAATAGATGACATTTTAAGCATATCAGGGAAATCATTTTGTGTGTGTGTTTTTTTTTAAGTGAAAAATCCTAGTGTCAGTTGAGACTGGTAGGTGAATGAGGCCTAGATCACAGCTTCTCAAGTGTTCTGAGGCATGTTTACAGTTGAAATGGGAACACAAAGTTAAATGATTTCTAGATTAAACAAAGGCTATAGACTTTACTGGAGAATTTTATGGCTTTATGATTTTTTTGTGTGTGGGGGGGAGGTGCATGGGCCGGGAATTGAACTGAATTGGGTCTTCCAAGTGGCAGATGAGCATTCTACCACTGAACACCTATGCACCTGGGTTTTATGATATTTTAAGGTGTAATGTGTGAGTGGTAGATGAAGGAGGAGGTTTGTACCCAGACATACTGGAGCTTGGAACCCCTTTTTTTCCTGTAAACCATGGCATGGAACTGTAATTTTATGGAACAGACTTTAGGAAACTCTGGAGCAGATTATACCTAAAATTACTTCCATATATAAAATTCCAAAATCCTGCCAAGAGCCGAGGCAAGCATATATGATTAATTCTCCCATTTCTTGTTACCAGAAACTTTAGTTTTTATAACATCTTCCTAAATTGATCATTTATGTTGGTAAAGAGAGTATTAAGGAGCTTATTAATTAGAAAAGATCTGTGTATCTATCCAAACGGATAAGAAGCTTTAAGATAACCTCTGAATGCCAGCTTTTAGGAGACTTCAAAACAGAAACAGACTTCGAAATGTCACATCCCGTTCTGACATTTATGTGATCAAGAGAAAAGTTTTTAGGCAGAGAAGTTATTTGATAGTAGGGGTAGGAGTTTAACCACAAGAGGTGGAACCTAGTTGGAGGAGGGGGAAGGTCCTCTAAAATAAATTATTTCATCAGCAGAGAAAGAGCAGTGAAAGAGCAGCAGAGATACTTGTGTTACTATATATATAAAATGAAATTATAAATCCAAATGCTTTTTAAAAAATTAAATACTATATTGACATCCTACAAAATTAGTTTTAGACTCTGACATTACACAGTGGCTGGTTTTTCATCTGGTTTTTATAGTGAACAAAAAGACCTATAATGCAAATATGTTAGCTAGTTTCTGACTTGGTAGGCATTCTTCTTCTTTTTTTTTAATGCAGTCATATTTATTGAATATGGTAGAGTTGTTCTAGATGTAGAGGATATAAAGATGAGCACTATAGATAAAGTCCTTGCTCTATGGAGCTTACAATGTTGTGGAAGAACAAAAGTAATAAAAAATATAAAATTAAGTAACATAAGTTCTAGGGTGATGTGTTTACATGATAGTCAATACTTTTCTGAGAAAATGACATTTACACTGAGATCTGAATGACAAGAAGAAACTTATCTTGTGAAGATTGAGAGAAAGGTTTCCGAGCAGAGAAACAGCCAGAACAAAGTTCCTACATCAGGAATGCACTTGAATATTCATGGAACAAAAGTGGAATAGAGGGAAATGGAAATACTATAAAATTATTTCAAAGACTTGGTCGAGGCTAGATAACACAAGACAAGTGTAAGGAGTTTGAAAGTACCATAAGAGAGATACAATACAGTACTGAAGGAGGTGGCAAGGTACAGAGGATTTTTTATGGTAGGCATTTTTCTTTAAAATACATTACTTAGTTATTTGTATTCTGTATTATAATAGCTTGAAAGAACTTATGATTATGATGTGTCATTCTCCTATCCCTTCAACAAAAAATGATTTCCCATATATCTATAGAACAGAATTAAACAATTGACCTCAGAAGGTGAAGTGTATAGCTGGAGGGAGTTAAAATACATAACATGAACATATTCTTCAGTTAAAACCAATAGGAGCAAGGTAAATTGGTAAAGTCAGGGAGTAGGAGGGGTGAAAATGAGGGTTAGAGGTTGAGTAACTACCAGAAGAGTGTGTGTGGGAGTGAAAAAAGCACAGACAGGTTGTTCTACCTCTGTGCTGCCTCTCCAGAGTCCTTTATCAAAACTAGTTCTTGTTTTCTTTATAGCTGTGGCGGTGATTACCATGATCTGTAAACTTTTTTTTAGAAAATTAATGCCATTAATATAGCCTTAGGAAAGCATAAATACAAATTAGACTTTGACTTCATTGCTTCTAAGGGATATCTTCTCAAATCATCAAGTTTCTTCAGTAGTCAGTTTCTATTCATTTCCATGTACAGAGTAATACTAATTAATCACAAGTGTAAGTATTCCCTTCTGTTTGCTGTATCAGTGGATCGTTTGCATTTTTTCTTTTTTTTTTGTAAGTGGATCTTGATCTAAATAAAATTCAAATATAAAAGAACAAATATAGTGGTCATTTATTAAAACATGTTTCAAACAAAAGAACGAATGTATTGCTCATTTATTAAAACATCATGATTTCAAATAATGTCCTCAAGGGTTGGGTTATTTTTGCCATAGTATTTTGCATAGTATCTTGTAGCTTCATCCCTCCAAGGCTTGGTTTCTGTTGCTCATGGCATTGTTTTGAAGATCAAAGGAGCTACTGTATGTATACTGTTCAATAAATGGGAAGTATTTTTTTAAATCATTTTCATATTTATGAGTTTAGTTGCATTTTTCTGTTTTCATATTAACTTCAGGAAGGCAATATTTTGCAGAAATTGAAATGTCTGAGTTAAGTTAAGTTATCCATGATAGTTCTTGGAGAAAAAATAGTTACTTAATTGGGCTGTTGTGAGGTAATAATTATAATTTTTTAAAAATAAAAGCTTACAAGTGGGGTGGGCCATGGTGGCTCAGCAGGCAAGAATGCTTGCCTTCCATGCCAGAGGACCCAGGTTTGATTTCCGGTGCCTGCCCATGTAAAAAAAAAAAAAAAAAAAAGCTTACAAATGTTAATTGCTAATAATCAATGAAATGTCACTTGCTTTTCTTTTCCAGGAGTGGACGCTTCTCTTGTGAGCCAGCTGGCGGTCTTACCTCTTTGACTGAACCACCCAAAGGACCTGGCTTTGGTGTGCAAACAGGCCTTTAATTTATATTCAGTTGTACATATATATATATATATCACACAAGAAATAAAATATGAATTTCCCATCTACTTAAACTGACTCTTTATATTATGTGTTAATTCCAGCCTCTATATATCTTAGTGATAACATAACAACTTGAAGCAGTAAGTGTACTGTGCTAACACCACATAGCACCATTTTAAAGTCTTGTGATATCTGTGGCTAACTATGAAGACATTACTGCCTAATTTAGTTAACAGTTACTCCAACTTTAACCAATTTTAAGTGTCAGTAATGTTACTGACAAAATAATAATTAGGTTAAAATAAATAATTAGGTTACTGTAAAGCAAAAGGCCTACCGAATTTCATATTTTGCTTTTCCATCATTAGCTATAGCCAAGTCTTGATTAACATGATCTTTCTTAGATGTTATTTCTCAGTATTTCCTTTAAGCATGTATGAAAGGAAGTCAGGAATATAATATTTGCAGCACACAATTGTCATTGCATTTCCAACTGGTATGTAACACTTGAAGCACACTTTAGGTGTAAGGAGGAAAAGGCACTTATCTCTAAAAAGCCTTGCTTATAATTTTTTTGCAAAGATACGTGCAAAATATTTTGACATTATCCTTTGACTATTCAGACACCCCAAGTGTACCAAAAAGTTGGGCATGAAATTGGAAGAATAATCTGATTTGGAAAGATCAGTAGTTACACAAAATATCTTCAGTTGTAGAAATGTTATAATTTACAAAAAAGGATAAAACCTTTAGTGTATTATATCCAGTTCAAGCTGTAGTATAATAGTCTTGCAAATTGAAAAAAATATTAATAACTACCTTTCATATATGGCTAAATCTAATCCAGTTCTTTCAGGATTTCTCAAAGTCACTATCTGACCTTGTTCTTTTTTTAAAAATAGTTTTATTGATAAAACAACATACAAACATTCTTAACATACAGACATTCCATGCATGGTATACAATCAATGTATCATCTTACAGTATCATCACATAGTTGTGTATTCATCACCATGATCATTTTTTTGAACATTTGTATTACTCCAGAAAAAGAAAAAAAAACCTCATACATACCAACATACCCCTTACCCTTCCCTCTCATTGACCACTAGTATTTATATCTACCCAATTAATTTTAACCTTTGTTTCCCCTATTGTTTATTTTTTATCCTTATTTTTACTATTTTGTCCTTATTTTTTACCACAATAAAAATATCTTCCTTCCACCCTAGAGCTTTCTTGACCTTCATCCCATAGGCCACCATATTTACCATTTATTTTTATAAAATAGTCTATACATATTGACTATCTTCTTACTCTCTTTATTAACACTGTTAAGCCTTTCATTTAAAATTATGGGACACAGCTATTCCTTTAAACTAGTGCCATTGTTAACTTTGGTAAAAAATGCTTTTTACACTTTGACATATTAAAAAATATATAACTGGAAAAAAGGGGAATTTTCAGATACTGGGTGAGAAAAATCATATATGTAAGGGTCATTGGTTATCAACGTTTATAAATATATTTTAGAAGTAGAAAATTAATTTTAGGTCATTATAATTACAGGGACACTGTTAAGACCATTATCAAAACATATTCTTTGTTTCTTATATTGTCATTTATATTGGACTGTAGTATATATAATATATATATTATACTGCAGTATATATTAGTGTGGAGGTAAAGCTTACATTGTATATTCCAATTTTTCCTTTGTTCCAGTAATGTCTTTCGAGTTTTTTTCTTCTCCATTCTTAGATACTTTCTGGTATCATAAAATTATCATCTCTTTAGTTTCTTTTTTTTCATTGTGGATGTGCCATCCAGTATCAAAAAATTATCATTTCTTTAGTGTCTCTTGTTTTTTAAATTTATTGTGGAAACATATATATAACATAAATCTTCCCACTCCAACCCCTTCCAAAATCAAGTGATATTAACCACATTCAGAATGATGAAGTACCCTCACCACCATGCATTATTAGAACTTTCCCTTCACTCAAATGACAACTCTGTATTTATTTTTCATTAAATTACCTGTTGCTTCTGCTCCCTACCCCTGGTAATCAATCTGTACTGTACTTTCTGTTTCCGTGAGTTTACGTAGGCTCTGATTTTTCCTTTTTGGATACCACGGACAAATTTTTTTTTTAACTTTTTTTTATAGTATACTATAACATATATACAAAGTGAAGAAATAAAAAAGCATAGTTTTCAAAGCACTCTTCAACAAGTAGTTACAGGACAGATCCCAGAGTTTGTCATGGAATGGGATGTAAATGTGTCATCCTAAATGTATAATAATTCATTTGCTTTAATACCAATTTAGCAGCATACTTGAATGATATTTCTGTACTCCTTCATCCCCACTTTTATGTAATTCTTCTCACAAATTACATATTTGTACATTATTAATCCATTTCTTTTATCAGTACATTTTATCCTTTTGCCTTTTATATCCCAAAGGTAGTAAAAAGTGGAGTTCCATATAAAAAATACAATTTACTGGTATTTTTATTTACAACATCTTTACCAGTAATCTTTTTTTTTCCTGTGGTTTCTGTCAATTGTCTAGTATCCTTTCCTTTCAACCTGCAGGAGTCCCTTTAGCATTTCTTAGAGGGCTTGTCTGGTGGTGACAAACTCGCAGCTTTTGTTAATCTGGGGATGTCTTAATTCCTCTCTCATTTAAACTTTTTTTTTAATTTTTAACTTTTTTTATTGTATAATATATATACAAAGCAAAGAAATAAAAAAGCAATAATTTTCAAAGCACTCTTTGAAAACTAGCTACAGGACAGATCTTAGTTTGTCATGGGCTACCATACATCCTTTCATATTTTTCCTTCTAGCTGCTCCAGGATATAGGAGGCTAGAGGTCTTAAAGATTTTTTTTATCATCCCAATCAACATTTTTTCCTGAAAAATAACATATATATAAAAGAGCTATAAATTTCAAAGCACAGCACCACAATTAGTTGTAGAATAAATTCCAGTGTTTGACACTGGTTACAATTCCACAATTTTAGGTTTTCTTTTCTTTCTTTTTTTTTGCATGGGGCAGGCACCAGGAATCAAACCCGGGTCTCTGGCATGGCAGGCAAGAACTCTGCCTGCTGATCCACTGTGGCCCACCCCAATTTTAGGTTTTTACTTATAGCTGCTCTAAGATATTGGAGACGAAGAAAGATACCAATTTAATGATTCAGCATTCATATTCATTTGTTAAGTCCTATCTTCTATGTATAATTCCACCATCACCTTTGAACTTTCCATACCTCTCATTGTGGTTGTTTGGGCTATGGCAACTCTAAATTTTTGATATTGGGAAGGTCTGCAACAAATATGGGGTAGGGAGATGGAACTATCTGATGTTCTGGAGAGGCTGGGCTAGGTTTCAGTTAAATCCTATCTTCTCTGTATAACTCCACCATCACCTTTGATCTTTCCATCCCTCTCTTTAGGGGTGCTTGGGCTATCACAATTCTAAACTTTTCATATTGGAAGAGTCTGCCACTAATACGGGGTAGGGAGATGGAACTCTCTGATATTCTGGAGAGGCTGGGCTAGGTTTCAGGACTTATCTGGACCAGGGACCCATCTGGAAGTTGTAGGTTTCTGGAAAGTTTTCTAGTGCATGGAACCTTGTGGAATGTTACATATTGCCCTAGATGTTCTTTGGGATTGGCTGGAATGGTCTTGGTTGGGGATTGGCAGGTTATGATAGTTGCACGGTCTAACTGAAGCTTGGGTAAGAGCAACCTCCAGAGTAGCTTCTTGACTCTATTTGAACTCCGTCTGCCACTGATATTTTATTAATTACACTTATTTCCCCCCTTTTGGTCATGATGGAATTGTTGATCCCACGGTGCCAGGTCTGGATTCATTCCTGGAAGTCATCTCCCATGTTGCCAGGGAGACTTCCACCCCTGGATGTCATGTCCCAATACTTGCAGAGTTGGGCTTAGAGAGACTGAGGCCACATCTGAGCAACAAAAGAGGTCCTCTAGAAGTAACTCTAAGGCATGCCTATAGGTAGTCTAAGCTTCTCCACTATCTACATAAGCTTCGTAAGAGTAAGCCTCATGGTCAAGGGCATAGCCCATTGATTTGGGTGTCCCTAAAGTTTGGCGCAGTATCGGGATTCCCTGATGGTAAAGTTCAATAGTTTCATATTCTTTCTCCCATCCCGCAGGGGACTTTGCCAATGCTTTTTTTTAACTGCTTAATATATTCTAGGATGTTTCCAGGCATTACAATAATCTATTCAGGATTAAAGGTCCTTTTATTCTGGGCTTCCTGTGTTTCAGTTGTTCAAATGAGCTATATAGATAGGTTGAATTAGATTACGCACTACAGAAAATTTCAGTTCCAGACCAAATAAACCTTTCTTCCATTGGTCTCAAAGAGTATGTGTGGTTCTAAATTATAGACACTGTCTTCTTTACCCATATGTTCTGAATTACTTTATCCTCAAGCTGTTCGGCTTTGTTCTTATCTCTAAACATCAGGTTATATATATAAAACAGCCTCTAAAAATTCAGAAATAATAATCACTACTCTGGACTTAATGTGTCTGCTCTAAAAGCTTACAGTCTAGGCAGGCCCCTGTTTTCTTATAAGCATTTTTTAAGGGTGACCATACCATTCTTGTTCTTTTGTTTCTGGCTTATTTTGTCTCACCAAATGTCCCACATGTTCATTCACATCGTTGAATGCCTCTCATAACTTTGTTCCTTTTTGTAGCAGCACAACCTTCATTCATAAGTATACACCATTGTTCGACAATCTACTTTTCCATCAGTGGATCCTTCAGCCATCTGCATTCATCGGGCATCATATATAGCGTCCAAAGTCCACAGTCCATTAAGATTCTCAATTTTAGATAATTACATTTGCCCAAGAGTAAGAAAACCAATAAACATACCTTGCCAAACAGGAAATCTAAACCTCCTTTTAACTCTTGTCCGTCCCCCCCCCCCCCATTATTTACCTCTGCTGTTGGCTGTGTTAGTGCTGTGAACAGCTCATAGCATGCAATAGCAGTTTTGCCCCTGTACCCTGGACTTAAACACTTTTTGTACAAGAATCACATCTTTGAAGTAATTCTTGCGAGAACGTATTCCTATTTCTAGTGTGAATCAGTGGAACACATAGGTCTATACACCCTCTTTCAATCCTGTTCATCTTCAATATGGTACTATTACTTACAGACCTACTAGAAAACCACCTTCACTCCTATCTATTCCCTTTCGTTGGAGTTCAACGTCATTAGCTAATGGTTCACCCATCTCTAACTTTCATGCATCTCTAAGTCCCCTATATTCTGTATTCTTACAAGCCTCTGATTATACCATGCTGGCCATAAAAGTGGAATCATACAGTATCTATCATTTTGTATCTGGCTAATTTCACTCAGCATTATGTCCTCAAGGCTCATACATCTTGGCATGTGCTTCAGGACATCATTTTGTTTTGCTGCTGTATAATATTCCATTGCATGTATGTACCACCTTTTGTTGATCCACTTGTCTATTGATGGGCATTTGGTTTGTTTCCATCTTTTGGCAATTGTGAATAATGCTGCTATGAACACTGGTGTGCAAATATCTGTTTGTAGCATTGCTTTCAGCTCTTCTGGGTATATAACAAGTAGTGCTATTGCTGGGTCATAGGACAACTCGATATTCAGTTTCCTAAGGAACACCCTCCTCCCTCATTTTTGACAGTTTTGCCATATACAGAATTCATGGTTGGCAACTTTTTGCTTTCAGCACTTGAGATATTTTTTTCCTACTGCATTCTTGCCTCCATGGTTTCTTATAAGAAACAGGCACTTACCTTTTTAAGGTAATAAGGTATAAGGTAATAATTGAGGCACCCCTTTAGGTGATACCTTGCCTCCCTCTTGCAGCTTTCAGAATTCACTATTTGGCATTGACAGTTTGTTTATAACATGATGTGACATTGGGTCTATTTGGGTTTATACTGTTAGGAATTCATTGAGCATCTTGGATGTATATATTCATGTCATTAGTTAAATTTGGGAAGTTTCAGCCATTTCTTTGAATATACTCTGCTCTTTTCTCTCCTGGGGCTCCCACAATGTATATGTTGATATGTTTGCTGGTATCCTACTATTCAGCTTTTTCCCATGCTTTCCTCTTTCTTTTCATCAGAGTGGATGATTTAATTTCTTATCTTCAGGTTCACTGATTTCTTTTTTTTCTGCCAGTTCCAATTGCTCCTGAACCCCTTTTGGAAATTTTGAGTTTTATATTATGGTTTTCAGCTCCTACTTGGTTCATTTTCATAACTTCCATCTCTCTGTTGATATTCTCTGTGTTCAGCATGTTTTCTTCATTCCCTTTAGTTTTTTTTTGTGTGTGTGTGTGCCAGTGTTTTCCTTTAGCTCTTTGAGTATATTAAAACATTAAAAAAAAATCTTTGGTATGGCCTAGGTTTGGGCTTCCTCATTGATGATTTCTAATGCTTTCATCTCCTTTGCCTGAGCCAATGCTTCCTGTTTCTTTGTATGTTTTGTAATCTTTTGTTGAAGGGTACACATTTTGATATTTCAATGTTTTATCCCTGGAATTTAGAGTCAGAGGCCTCTGTTCCTTAGGCCTGTATCCATCTAGTGTTAATGACAGCTTTTCTTGAAGGCCAGGAGCAAAGCACAAACAGAAGGAACAAAAGAAAACACCTTTCTCCATCTTTGCAGATTGGCCTGTGCAAATGCTCTCTTTAAGGGTTTATCCATACAGTGAATTTGGGGGACAGTCCCAGGTCAAAGCTTAGGGGCCTCCCCATCCTTTCAGAGCCTGTTGTCTTATGCCTGAGTGTAGCCCTAGGAATTCCATTTACAAATATCCCCTCTTCCCTAGAATGCAGTTTCCCCAGTCCTGTGCAGCACCCTATATTTCTACAGCCAACAATTCTATGACTAAGCACAATTTTACTGCTCTAACCCAGGATTTTCGGGACCTCAGTGAGCTGCCTTCAACAGGCAAGACAAATTTTAGGATAGGTAATCTCTCTGTCCACCACCAGAGTGGGTCAGACATACATGGTCCTGAATGTGCACAGGATTTGCTGTTTTCCTGTAGCCAAGGGACCAGGGTGCATACACTGTGAGTGCATGTGAGGGGGTGGAGGAGGGGTCAACAAGGCCTCCTTAAGATCCTATGGCTTTTTTTTTTTTAACTTTTTTAAAAATTGTGTAATATAACATATATACTAAGTAAAGAAAGAAAAAAGCAAGAGGTTTTTTTTTGGTTAATTTTTTTCATTTAAGAAAATAAACACACTTAGAACTACCAACAGTGGATATCTTAGCTTAACCATAGGCATATTTAAAGGATCCATATAATCATTGTAAAGCCTGTGTTTGTGCAGTAAGTTTCATAAACCAATTTAAAATTAAGGCAACAAGGAAAAAAATCTACATATTCAGATAGCAAATTTGAAAACAATAGTTTTCAAAGCACTCTTCAAGTAGTTACAGGACAGATCCCAGAGTTTGTCATGAGTTACCATATGATCCTCTCAGATTTTTCCTTAGCTGCTCCAGAATAGATCCGATGGCTTTTATGCAGCCTTTTTCTTAATTAGGAACTTGCCCTGTTATCTCCATCCTTGTAACTGTTTCTGCAGTTCTGTCTGGAGAAGGAGCCTTGTGTGCATCACATTGCTAACATGATCAAGCACAGTAAGAATTGAGTTGAGCCTTGCATAATTTTTGTCCACTTTTCTTAGAGATCGTTATCAATTTTAACACAGAGCATTGATTTTAAAGATAGCTTTCTGATTTAGCTTTTAAAAACAGTAGGTAGAATTCCACTATCATAATCCAAGATGGTTTCAAAATTCATATGATCATAATGATTAAAAAAACTTCTTGCCAGTTTTCAGAAGTTGTAGATGGCAGCTCTATTTCAGCCTATTCAAACCAGTAAGGAAAGAAATTGGAGTTATTTCTAAATTTACAGCAGGCTCATCCATTTCCTGTTTGAAAGTTTCATTTGGACCTTTTGAATAATTAATCTTGGGTGAGTTGTAATTTGTCATGTTTGTAGATTACCAACTATAATCTTAATGAGTTTCATTGAATTTTTCTTGCAACTTGAGTTTACAATGAACCTTTCTCTTACAGACTATGATTCTACTAGGCATAGTCAATACAGTGTCCTGAATCATACTTACCTGATGAGTCTTTAAGGTATTCAAAAATTTTAAGTAATAAAGTAGGGCATGTAACTGTTGCCATAAATTTATGCTTAATTTATTTCAGCAAATTTTAAAATTGAGATTACCTTTCAAAGGATGCTGATGATGGTAGCACATCATGTAAATGTAATTAACACCACTGAATAGAAACACTTAAAAATGATTAAATGGCAAATTTTATGCTCTATATATGTTACCACAAGAAATAAGGGAAAATTGGCCACCTTTCTATTTTAAAGTGAGGTACTACTGCTACAGAAATAGCTCACTACCATTGCCAGCCATACTAGTTGGCCTATTCCGTAAGCCTGGGTTAAGTGAGAACCATTTCAATGACTTAGGTGTCAAAAAAATTCTGACATTTTCAATGGATTTTCTTTGTATTTCATGCCATAAATAGCGAAATAAAACGTAACACTTCCACCTCTAGCTATTAAATGCTTTAACTATTCATATGGAACCTTATGTTTTAGACGCAGGAGAAATCAGGTGTCTAGAAAAGGAAAAAATAGTGATCTTTAATACAATTTTATGCTGTATATAATACTGTGTTGGGAACTGGCTTTCCCATCATCTGTGATTTGTAACTGTATTCGGTGCTGTGGGAATTTGAAGGGCAACTTTAGCGATAAAGGAGAAGATGGTTTCCCTCCAATTAGGGTAACACTTGAGTGGTTCAAGGAAGGCATTAACAAATCCTCCGAGATCGCGCTCGAGGTAAAATGCGTCCCGAAGAAGGTTAGGGTCCATGCTGCTTCCTGGCGGTGTAAACTGTAGAGATGGTAAATGTTTCCCAACCGCTGCTCTTCCGAGGCTCCTTCTGCCAGAGGTGGGCCAGGCTGTGAGCGGAGGCGGGTCCAAGTACCAAAGCGGCGCCCCCGACCCCCTGCGCGCCAGGGCGGTGACAGTAACTTCCGAGTCTGACCCCACCGTCGTCCGCCCGTCGGCGCCGGCTCCACGCTGGTGGCTCCACACCACGGCCTCCACCGGGTCCACGCTCAGACTCGCTCCCCCGGCTCTGCAAAAGCAACACACGGATACCCCATGTGGAGTCTCCTCGTCATTGCCGCCGCCATTTTCAGCAACTAACAGTCACAGCCACTGCCATGGTCGCCGGCACCCGCGGCTACGGGGCCCGTTCGTCTGACTGCGTCGATGGCGCCGCGTTTCCTCTCCCCGGGAGCCCCCTCCCTTCCATGCCGGCTGACAGGGACAGAGGAAGCTATGGTATCCCGGGTGTCCGGGAAGGGGGGGGCGGGAAATGTCGCTAGTTCCCCGGCGAGGAACCGGCACAAAGGGAGGAGCCCAGGCCTCCACCTGACACCGGCTCGTACTTGGTACGTTCCGACCCCGCCCACGGCGCGGCGCACTTCTCAGCCAGGATCTAGCGAGTCAAGCCAGAGCCGCCCGGCGGAAGGTGCAGGCGCCGCCGGGGGCGGAGCTCTGGCCGCCCGTCCCCTTGCTGCCGCGTCACGTGCCGCTGCGCAGGCCAATCGGCGGGCGGCGCCGCGCTGGGAGCTAGGAGGTTGTGGTGAGAGACGGTCCGGGACCGGAGATGTTTTCAAACCCGGCCTTGGCGGCGTTCGTGGCGGTCGCAGCGGCGTCGGCGACGACGACGACAACGCAGAGTCCCTCGTCCCGGAACTAAAGCCTTCCGCGCAGGGCGTGACGCGGGGGTCCGTGTGGGAGAGGGGGCGTGGCGAGCGGAGAGGAGGCAGGAGAGCTCGGTTCCGCGCTGCCCCGGCCTGAGGGGGACCTCAGGGCTGTGCTGTGCCGGTCCAGCCTGACGAGGTAAGGGCTGCCCCGTCCCGCGGCCTGCGGGTGACAGGCCATTACGGCCTGCAGGGTCCCGCCCGTCCCGGGTCACCGCCTCTGTCCGGGGCGTGCGGGGTCGGCGGCGCAGGTGCGAGCGGCCGGCCGGGTGTGCGTGGCGGCGCGGGCGCTGTCGGGGGCGCGGGATGGTGCAGGGCGGGGGCAGGCCCGGGGGAGAGGGCCAGAGGGAGAGGGCGGGCCGGGGTGTTTCGGCGGGGGCACCTCCCTTCCCTTGGCGCTGCCGGCCCAGGCGCGCTCGGCGCCGCCGCCTCCGGTAACATGGCGGGGCCAGAGGAGCGCGTGTGCGCGCGTGTGAGTGCGCGAGTGTGCGCGGACGGCGGAGTCCGCGGGCGGGTCCTCCGCGCGCCCGCACGGGCCGAGAGCAGGCGGCTGCCGGCGCGGGCCCAGCCTCTTGCTGCGAGGGCCAAACGTGCCGGGGTGCCGGGGAGAGGTGGCGGTGGACAGCAGAAGGGGAGGTTGCCGCGTCGGTGGCTCTCGGCGACGCTGCGGTTCTCTTGTAAATGCCAGGGTTGTCCGTCAGTTCGGGTGCCCGTTGGAATGATGTTTGTAGACCCTTGGGAGCAAGTCAGGTTCTTAGATCTCATTTTGAGAAGTAATGTGGTGTGACGCATCCTCGAGGATCCCAAAGCGTTTAATAAACGGCTGTACAAAGAGGTTGCTGAAACCCAGCTGACAGCTGTTTTAGTAATAACAGTATAACACTTCAGGATGGGAAGTTAACAATATTGCACGAATTGAAAGGGAGGATATACTTTAAGCAGTGTAGTTATTGGGATTGTTATTTTCTCTGCACACCCTCGGCTTAACGCGGTGAAATGCGTTGCTGACCCAGTGATCTGTAACGCTTTGGAAATATCTCTAATCCTGAAATTAAAATGGACTTGCGTGTTCAGTATTCCCTTTTAATTAATTTACTTTTTATTTTGAAATGTTTCAAACTCACAGGAAAGTTACAATAATAATTCAAACCCTATATAGAGAATCCCAACATCCCCCTCTCTCCCCTATACTAGATCCACTAATTTTTATATTTTGCCACATTTGCTGTATCATTCTATCAATCATGCCATCGTTCTATTCTTGTACATGTCTCCCTTTTTATTTTAAAATGCTTTATGTAAATTATAAAGGAAGGCAAACCAGTAAAATATAACTTTATTAAAAACATATGCTAAAGTAGGCTGTTAAAGATCTTGGGCACTGATCTGTTTCAGTTTCTTCAATCATTATACAAAGGGTTTCCTGGAGATTAGCTCAGAACTGGCAGAACATGTGTTCTATTGGTGCCAAGTAGCTTAAAAACAAAATGAGATTGTGTCGACTGTGTAAGATCAAATTGTTGTAGTAACTAATCTTGTTGTTGGAAAAACCTTTAATTTGGGCTAGACGTTTAAAAATTTGAAGTGTTTACTGCTAGAAATTATAGACAAGGGGAAAAAGGCTTTACTACTTACAGATCTTTTATAGTTGACCCAGGCACTAACTGAATTTCTCAAGGACTGCATACAGCTTGACTAAAGTCAAGCATGACTGTTTAGGGTGTGTGTTCTATTTTAGGAGCAAGCAAGATGTTAAAATGAAGGAAAATCTACTTGTTATGTAGTATTTATGGGAGGAAAATTAGAATGAAAGAGCAGGATGCCTTTAATATTCTTAATCTCTTATGCTTTCTATATTAGTCGTTAGAATAGTTTTATGAAAGAGGCACAGCTGGGAAAGTGGAAATCTCTGGTTGTGTGTTCTATGAAGAATATTTGAGGAGGAGTACAGAGAGCAAAAATATTTAGATGAGGAAAGAACTTAGTAGGTAAAAATATGCTGTACAATCTGTGGTAATTCTTTAATGTAAGGGGGGGGAAGCTTGAATTTTATTGAGAGAGAAATGCCAAATTGATGGAATGAATTTAAAGAACATGATTTTATCAAGATGCTGATATGTTATTTTTCTTTCTATGGAAGTTGTTGAAAAATGTGACTGATATTTTGAAGTAGATTGGAGAAATGCTGGTAGGGACATTGAAAAACGCTTTGTTAGAAAATAGATTTTATTTTAAAGAATACAAAGAATAGTAAAAATATTATTTCAATTTTTGGTATTTAACCAGTGGTTAAATATTTTATACCACTTTTATGTTTTAATAGTGTTATTTCAATCTAAAAAGAGACTGTCAGTGAGATGTGTTATTTCTGTCATAGTTCATGAGAGGTTTAGACTGCTTTCTGTACCTAAATATGATGTGTAAGCAACATCTGTTAGAAAAGCATGAAGAATTTGTCCAGTAATTGCAATAGGTTGCTTAAGAACTACTGATTGACACTCCTTTCTTATTTGGAATTTGTTGCTAACCATAACATGTATTTTTTTTTTAATGCCTTAACCAGCAAAAATAGTATAGTCTTGAGATTTTTCCTTAGAGCTGGAAGGGATCTCAAATTTTCTAATCCAATTTCCTCATTTTACAGATGAGAAAATAAAGATGTAGAAAGGTGAACAGACTACGGAAGACAACAAAGCTAGTTCAAACAGCCTGTGGTTTGGCCTAGAAGTTTCTTTCTGTGAAGATGATAATTTGTCTCTTTCTTTAGAAGTAGCTTCATGGGGTAGTGGAAAGAACGTTGAAATGTGAGCGAAAAGACCTAGGTTTAAATTCATTTGTTACTTCCTAACATTGTGATTTTTGACAAATCATATTAACTTTCAGAATCCTGCCTTCTTAATCTATAAAAATATATTTCCTACATAAATGCAGGATTGTTGGGTGGAGCAAATGAGAATACTATATGAAAAGCACTTGTATAAACTTTATTCGAGTGAAAAAGGTGCTTTCAGAAAAAAGAAATAATTTTTAAAAAGCATAACGTTGTCTAGATCCCTAGGTTTCTGCTTAGGTCTTTTTTTTTTTTTTTTTCAGTGTCTGTTGGTTTACGGATTATCACTCCCTATAGATACATTTTCTGATTCCCACTTTTTTCTAATCTTAGGAAAGCCTCTTATGAAGATTTTAAATATTGCAGTTGTTAGAGCCTGACTTCCTCTGGAGAATTTGTTGTTTCTTCATGTAGGTTTGGAAATATTCTTGTATATACTCACACACACATAATCTGGTTTGTTTCTTTACCATACAATGCTTTTAAAAAGTAATAGTGGAAATATCTTTTAAATTCCTAAAACCCACATAAACACAAACCCTAAATGGGGATGGGAGTGGAAAGTAGCTATGTTAATCTGTCTGTTTCTAGATATGGCAGAAGCTAGAGATAATTTTCTTTATAAACCCAGCTTTGAATAGATCATGTTGAGGTCATCTGGTAGATCTAAGATACATAAAATTACTGAAACAAAGTTTTTCATAGTTTGTTTTTGCTGGTAAGTTTAAAAACTTTTTCTCCTAGCCCTTTAAATTGGTAATATTGGTAACCAGTATGTGAATAGTGTAATTATATACAAATACTAATACAGAGTATATGTAGACTTGAAAATAAGGATAATGTTAATCATAGGTAACATTTGTTCAGCACTTGGAATATGCAGGTTTCTGTATTCAAAGTTTTAGGTGAAGTGATGATTTTCATAACAACCTGTAAAACAGATACTGTTAAGAAAGATACTGTTAGTATTCTAATTTATGGCTGTTGAAACTGAGGCTTTGAGCAGTTTTGTGATATGTTGATATTCATACAACTAAATAAGCAACAGCAGGAATTCTTACTCCTGCAGTTTGACTCCATTGTCTCCACTTTTAACTCTTTCTTTGCTCTCTCTCTAAGGGTGTTTAGCTGGTTTTGAAGTTTATTTTTTATTTTTTGGAAGAGTTTTAAGGTAGTGTTTCTTAAATTTTAGACTTCATGAAAAATGCTTGGGGGGGCAACTATTCTGCCTTCCCCTGGCTGGATTAAAAATTAAGAAAAACAAACACAAACAACCAAAAATGAGGGAGAGAGAAAGGAAGGAATATAAGGATGATGGACATTTTTATGAGAAGCTGATACAGTTTTTATTTTGTTAATATTGTGTCAGAAGCTAATTACTCTCACTGTCTACAAAAAGACCGTGCTTGTTAATGTTACAAGAGGCTATCCTAAAAGACTCACCTTTATATTAATGTTATTATTCTAAAGAGGCATACGTTAATCAGAGTGGCTGAAGGAAAAATAAAGAAGCAAACTCATTCAAGATTTTAATAAAGGAATAGATTCAGTAATAGAAGGTTTGAGTTTGTCCAGATTAGAAAATGGCATCCAAAATTAAGTTTTCTGATTAGTGACACCTTCCAAAATTCAAATAAATTTAAATTGAAATTTAATTCCTGAGAATATTAAGTTTAAATTCAGTAGTGTTTCCAAATTGAGGTAAGTAATGGACATAAGTTATGAAGCTGCAAGTTATAGAGTGAAATTAACTTCTTAGGTTTTTAAAAATTCCAAATTAAAAAGCTGCGTTCTTTAATTCCTTAACATCTTATGCTAAAATTGTTTCAAAATATGTACGTTTATCTTTCTGGGTATCAGTTTGTGTTTGGGGCATAATTGGGGAAAATATTACAGAGATTAGCAATTAATGCCATATTTTTAACTATCTTATTGCTTGAAAGAGTTTTCTAGAGAACCTCGTAGCTTGTTAGATTTTAAATTGTTCTTCCTCCTACATATGTCCTGTATCTGTCAGACATTCTGACTTCTTAACGGAGAATAAAACCATATGTGGCTCTTTCTCCTTCGAAATCACCATATCGACTCAGAATAAAAAAATAATAGTACCTTAAAAAGTATAATGCTTTGTAGTTCACCAAGTACTTTTCACATCCAATCTCATTTGAATTTCAAAACTCTGAGATAGGTTAAACCAGGATTGTCAGCTCATTTGATGTATTGAGCTATGGATTGAATCCGGGTTATAATTATCTGGAGTAATTTCTTTGAAATTCACTCATGAAAGAGAAGCATTAGCAAATCTAAAGGAATTGGAAAGAAAGACATATACTTGTATTGTCTTTTACACTGAAGCCACATAGTATAGTTTTCTTTCTGTTCCATTATACATCTTATGTGACTTAAGTAGAGAAGTAAACATTTAAAAGCATTATTTATAGTACCTTATTAATTAGTGGTAGTAGTTAATGATGTTAAAGATAATTATAATACATATTTCTATAGCTTTTTTTTTTTTTGCATGGGCAGGCACCGGGGGAACTCTGCCTGCTGAGCCACCATGGCCGTCTATAGCATTTTTTTGAGGATTTCTAAATGCTTGAATCTCAGAGGTACTGATGAATATTAATATTATTTGGAGGGTAAGAAAATTAAGTTTCACAGAATGTTTACTACCACATTTGCAGAAGAATATTGTTACTTAGAAGTAAAACCTTGACTGTGTTCCTGTGTTCTATAATCAAGTCTTGCAACCACTGAGTTAAAATAAACCCTTTTCACCAGTTTAATTCTCACTATTTGGAAGTTACTTTTTTTTAAGGTTTGTGTTCTGGTTGTTAGATACTTTCAAATATATTATTTTCATATGATGAGAGTCTGTGTCTTACCTGTTGAGGTAAGGAAACACTTTAAAAAGTTGTCACGGGAATATCTTTAACTATAAATCTTATTACTCAAGAATTAACTTGAAGTTTAGGAGGTGTTATATAAATTTAAGTGTTATTACTTTGAAAAAAATTGTTTCATGTCGCTTCATTAAGGTTGACTTCGTTCATTCATATATTTATAGTTGAGGTGATCCATCCAATAGTGCTTATTTAACCTTCAGAAATTATCCCCATTTTCCAGGATTCTTATTACATCCCCAGATGAAAATGAGTAATAGCCTTTAACCTTCAGTTGAACAGGCAACAGTTACTTCTTTACCAAGTTTCTGTTTGTCCTCATATTATTGTAAAGTAAACAGGAACGGTTGATAGCAAATTGGCTTACTCATTTTTCCTTTCTTTTGTCCCTTTTCCCCCTTAGTGGTTCCTCCTTCCCCTTCAGGCATTACTGCTCTCAGACTGCTAATACTTTCCCAGTGAAATTAAGATCTTTACCTATCAGTTGTTGATGAACAATTTAAATTTGTGTTATTTAATTTAAATGACAGTTACCACTTTCATTTTACATTTTAAGGCTTTTATCTTTCTATCTAGCTACAGTAATTTGGAGAATTAAATAATCATTTACATTTTCTCTTATGTGAATTGATTCTTCCTGAGCTTTAGCCATTTATCTCTCTTTGTTCCCCCTTAACGCAGAAGTTCCTGAAGTATGTCAGTCAAGAATTTAAACAAATAATTTTTTTTAATATTTGTATTGGGACCTTAAAAAATTACAATATTAATATATGCTTGTTACAATACAAGCTATATAAATGAAAAGGTTTCTGATTCTTTGACCTTTGTGCCTATCTTTGTATATTAGAAATTTTTCATCTTCTGTGTTATGTTACAGATATTTTTCCTAATCTATCATTATCATTTGACTTCATAAATTTTATTTTACAGCAGCACCACCCCTTCACAGATACCCAAAGAAACTGGCTCTCTCCAAATCACCACCCATTGGGGTGATACTTCTTTAACCACTTTTTTTACGTCATTGACATCCCTAGTCCAAGAATTTCCCTTGCCTCTATATAGCTTTTGTATATTCAAAATGTTGGGAAAGACTTAGCAGAAAACTGAGACTCCTTTGAGTGCAGGGGAAAGCATGAAGCATCTCATACTTGAGTCATATTATGAAATGCTTATTGACTAGTATCACATAATTGCAAATACTCTGTGTTTGGTAATGGGCTCTCCACATACCTTCTCATTCACTCTTTGCAGTGACCAAAATTTATCTTACTCTCTTTACAGATGAGATTCACATTTAGTATTTAAAGTCATACCTATCTAATAGGCAATGGGGGCTGTATTGCTTCCTTACAAAATTACATCTTCAAAGAACTGATATTACTAAATGAAAAAAAGGATAAAATGTAGGTAAATTTTGAGTATTTTTTATTTTTTTATTTTTATTTTTTTTACATGGGCAGGCACCGGGAATCGAACCCGGGTCCTCGGGCATGGCAGGCGAGCATTCTTACCTGCTGAGCCACCGTGGCCCGCCGTTGAGTGTTTTTTAGGGAAAGAAAAGTATTGTGAATTATGGCTTTTATGATGAGTGAGAAGTCTTGAAGATCTAGTCCGAAAACATCGTGGGCTGTCTTCATGATTTGAAGCTAACTGGAATTTTTGTCTTTTTACGTCTTTGAATTATCTGGTTTTACTACAGTGAACAAATCTTATGAATATAATAAAACTTTAAATTCTGTGTTCCATTGAAGACTTTTAAAGTGATGTGTCTATGTACAGCACTGTGCTTGACATTGTTGAGGCAGGAGTTTGGGATTGGAAACTGCAAGTGAAGGCAATCTCATAGTCTGAAATCCAAACCGTTCTCTAGTTGGTGTAGGAAGGAGCACAGTAAGGACTTGGATCATGTCCATCTTGTTCACTGTTGCATCCCCAAATGCACTGCATTGTAAATGATCAGCTTATATTTATTGAATGAATAAGAATCACTTTTGCTTGATAACAGAGGATTGACAAGAAAAGGTGGATAACAATTTAAAAAAGGCTATGATTATTAGGATGAGAGACTTAGTATATATGAATTTCCAAGATGATGAATGATGTAATATGAGTTGTTTTAGAAAATAAATCTGTAAGTTATATGGAACTCAAATTGGAGGCAGTGAGATCATTTGGGAGGCTGTTTTGACATTAAGGTTTTAGGTCCCTATGTACATTTGAAGACATTCTCTGCTTGTGTGGAGCTTAAAATCTAGCAGAGCGGTATTTAAACAGGTATCCTTAATTGGGAACAGGTTCTGTAAGTTTTGAAGTTATATTGCAAACTTTTTTTTTTTTCATGAATATGTGTTCAGAAGAAAAGATCCATGGATTTTTGGTCCTGAAGTAGGTCTACAGTCCAAAAACTGAGAATTGCCGGGTTAGAAATTTGTTCCGTTTTTGATGTAGAGCTATTACATTTTTGAATAGTCCTAAGCTGCTTTATTTAGGCATTGTTTTTTCATAGAATCTTTTCTTTAATAGATAAAGCTTTTTTATATTTGTATTGTCAATGGAATTTGCCTTTTTATTCAGTTATATATGCCTGGATATATATAAGGAAATGTTTTGTTGTAAAAATAAAGCCACCATAAGATTCAGAAGAAAACGTGGGGGAAAACCTTCATGACCTTGGCTATGACACCAAATGCACAAGCAACAAAATAAGAAAAGATAAAAACCTTTGTTCATTAAAGGACATTATCACAAAAGTGAAAAGACAGCCTACAGAATGGGAGAAGATAGTTGCGCTGCGTATATCTAATCGAGTTTAATATCTAGAATATATAAAGGAGTACTACAACTCAGTAACAGAAATAACCCAATTAACTATGGGCAAATGACGTGAATTGCTTTTCTCTGAAGAAGATGTATAATGCCAATAAGCGTGTGAAAATATGCTCAGTATAGATAGTCGTGGGGGAAATGCAAATCAAAGTCACAGTGAGATACCACTTCACACCCACTAGGATGGCTATTATTAAAAAAAATAAGTATTGGTGAAGACACAGAAATTGACACCCTTGTATATTGTTGATGGGATTGAAAACTGCTACAGCCACTGTGGAAAACAGTTTGTGGTTCCTCAAAAAGTTACGTATGGAATTACCACATGACCTGGCAATTTTGGTCTTAAACGTGTACAAAAAGAGTTGAAAGCAGACTCACACAAATAGTTGTACATCAGTTTCATAGCAGCATTATTCACAGTTGCTAAGAAGATGGAAACAACTTGTGCCCATCAACACAAAAATAGATAAATAAAAAATGTATATACAATGAAATAATACTCAGCCAGTAAAGGAATGAACTTCTGAGACATGCTTCAACATGGATGAAGTTTGAGTGAAATAAGCCAGATGCAAAAGGACAGATAAGTTATGATTCGTCTTATATGGAATGTCTAAAATAAAATAGACGTAGTAGATTGTAGGCTCCCAGGAAGAGGGGAAAATGGGAAGTTATTGCTTAATATATACAGAGTTTGAGGTCATGAAAAAGTCTTTGTAATGGATGGTGGTAATGTTAGCATAACATTGTGAATATAATTAATACCTCTGAGTTGTACACTTAAAAATGGTTAAAATGGGGAATATTGTGTTTTATGGGTGTTTCTGTAACTTAAAAAGGCCATATGCATACTTATTCTTTCCCATTGGCGTTGGAGTTTTCAAAGTAGTGACTTTTTCATGTTACTTCCTTAGGTCAGCAGTTAGAATGTACTGAATTTACTATGCCCTGATCCCTTATTACCATATCTCTCATCATTGTCAGCATGTTTTGGTAAGGAAAAGTTTTTCTGAATTGCACTGCACAAAAGAGCTACCTATGATACATATATGCTACTATCCTAAACTGGTTTAGAGCCTGCCGGCTTTTTTTTTTTTTTTTTTAAATGAGAGCAGGCATCAGGAATCGAACCCGGGTTTCCGGTGTGACTGGCGAGAACTCTCCCTGCTGAGCCACTGTGGGCTGCCCCCTGCTGGCTTTTTAAAATAGAGTTTTTGAGTTCTTGTGTGAGAGACTGTGTTGGTAAGAGAGTGGGAGACTGGAAAAGTGAGATAATAGATCATGACTAAAATAAGGTCCAGACAATTCAACTCTGATATGAAATTATATGGAAGCTACAATTTTAGGCTGTAATTGAAGTTGTGTTATGACCACATGCTATTGTTGGGCTATAGTGGGAATAATAGTGTGGTATGTGGATTAGGAATAATTTATTACTTACATTAGCATAAACAATTTGTGGAGATAAAGATATGATTTTTCAAGATATAGGCTTATTCTACAGAAATAGAAATTATGATAAATTAAGATAAAACTCTCCTGGTAATAATTTATGACGTCACCTTTATCCCAATAGTTTTTATTTTGTGTATAACTTAAATTTACCACCAATTATCTAAGCAATTAAGTCTTTTATTTAAGCTAAATTATGTGCCCGCTATTTTTTTTTTAAACTTTTTTATAGTATAATATAACATATATATGTAGAGCAAAGGAAGGAAAAAGGAATAGTTTTCAAAGTACTCTTCAATACATAGTTACGGGACAGATCCCAGACTTTGTCATGGGCTACATCCTCTCAGTTTTTTCGTTTTAGCTGCTCCAGAATATAGGAGGCCAGAAGGAATAAATATTTTTTTTATCATCACAGTCAACTTCTTTTTCTTTTTTTTGTGAAAAATAACATATATACATAAAAGCAAGTACATCACAACAGTTAGTTGTAGAACAGAGTTCAGAGTTTGGTATGGGTTACAATTCCTAATTGTAGGAATTAGGTTTTTACTTGTAGCTGCTCTAAGATACTGGAGACCAAAAGAAATATCATTTTATTGATTCAGCAATCATATTTGTTTGTTAAACCCCACCATCACCTTTGATCTTTCTGTCCTGCTCTTGAGGGTTAGTCGGGCTATGGCCATTTCTAACCTCTTCATGTTGGAATGGGCTGTCAGTAATAGGGGGTAGGGAGATGAAACTAGCTGAGAGGCTGGGCCTTAATAGGTTTCAGGACTTGTCTGGTCCAGGGACCCATCTGAAATGATATATTGCAAAGATCTGTTACTACAGCTTGTCTTTTGGCGTGGGGTGGGTAAAGGAGTGAAATTAAAACAGCAAAATCCTTTTGTTTTTATTGTTAAGTATTTCAGAAAAGCTTGACCTTTTCCATCTTAATTCTGTTTCATATTCTATATGATAGTTAAAGTGGTCTGACTAGGGGAGTTGAAAATAATACTGAATGCGTGAAGTAGAAATCTAGGCAAGGGAAAGCTGGAATTTAAAACTGTACTGTGTACAGAAAAGAATTGTTAGTAACCTAATGAAGTAATCATTTTAGGAAGATTAGTGTGGTAGCAGCATTATTGAGCAATGGGGTCTGAAAGGAAGTGGTGAATTGCTAACTCACTTTGATTGACCTTTTCCCCTAATTATTCTGTTAGTGGGATTTTGCTTGGTCTCCAGTTTACAATTTTGCTTCAGAGAGAAAGGAAGTGGTAGCAGAATTTTTAACTAAAAGGTATTTCTGGTTTTTAGGATATGAGGTTTTCTTCCTGACCCCTTCTAGAATCTGTGACTCTTTCCATTGTTGACAGTGTAGTGACTATAATAGCTATTAGATTTCTTATTTCAGAATTGGTTAGTATTTCCAGTTTCAGCTGCTAGAGCCAGAGGTGCTTGTAAGGCTTTCTAACCATTTTCTCTGAGCTGTTGCAGCCCTCTACTGGTTTATGGAAGTTGCAACAATTTAGAACCCGGTAGGGCTAGAAGGAAGTCAGTAAACTCAATAACTCATTTTTAGAATGGTAGAACTGTGGAGGTTCTACCATTCTACCCAGACTCCCTCAATTGCAGGTGAATATCCCCCATGCTTGTTTTAATTCTGGAAAGCCTGTGTGTGTGTTAAATACCCACCAGGGCAAATAGATAATTGTAAATGCAACTGCCTGTATTACTTTCGCTACAAACTCTAAGTGTATTGGTGAAGTGTGTCCTTTATAGTCAGATGCTTGACATTGTTAAAAAAAATATTGTTCAAGCTAATCTCTTTTGTAAATATTATCTAATAAAGTAATGAGAACTTTATTTTTTAAAATTTGAGGCATTGCTTAGTTATTACTCTTAGAATATAAATGCAACACATAAATGCTAATTGCTTCTTTAAATTATTTAGACTATTTTTACTTCTGCTTATCTGTTGCTGTAGCTGAAAACTTAGGTATCATTCTAGCCTCTGTGTTGTTGTTATTCCACCCCCCCCAACCCCAATCTGATCCTTATGCTTTAAGGAATCACCTTGTCTCTTATCTAATTTCTCTTCAGTTCATCTTCCAGAGTTTCACCAGGGTCATTTTTGAAACATACGGTTCAAATTATGGCATTACTTTTTAAAAAGACTTAAATTACAGTTTCTCAGCATAAAGAGCAAACTCCTCAATGACAAGGTGCTTTGTGATGTGACCCTTTGCTACTTTTTTTTAGCTACATTTTCTCCCCACTTTGGTTTGTTTCATTTCTTCGACGTGTCCTACTCTCTTGTGTGGATATGTGTGAGTGTGTGCACATTTGTGTACTTATTTATCCTTCTACCTTTTATCTAATCTGTCTCATAGTCAGCTTTCAAAACTTTCAGGACTCTGTTTTAGTGTTACCTCTTGGAATTCCCAGCTCCTCCTCTGTAGACGTGCATCTGATTGGAATGATACCTTTGTGCTATTGCTGTCATACTTCTGTAGCATTTATTATTTGCTCATTTAAAACAGCAAATTCTCTTTGGACTAGGATTGTGTTGTTTTTATTTTTACTTCCATTGCTTGGCAGATAGAGGCTTGCTAAATGTTAAATCATAAATAATTGCATGAGCCAGCTAGGTATGATAGCTAAAGGAAATTCCCATACTTGTGTAATTTGAAGTCACCCAGTTAATTTGATTTTGTTGAAGTTATGAGGAGAATCAGTTTTAGACCAGTGCTTATTGGATATACAGGTCATGATAACATCTATGTTGAGGAAACGTGGGAGGAGATAAAGAATGGTAGAATTTTAGAGTTGGAATGAACCTCATTTACTAGAAAAAGTTAAAACTAGGAGCACAAGTCTTCTAGTGCTTGTTCTACTTCTCTAAACTCCTACTATATTTTGCCTTTGACTTATCTAGGATATTGGTTGTTTATATTTTAAGCAATTGGGCTATCTTAATATTATTCTATTTTATATCATAGGTTTACCTTTGCGGTATTTTAAATGTAATATACACGTCAAGTTAAACCAAACTGACCATTTATAATGTATTTACTTTATATAGTGTTATGAATTATCTGCTACGTTCAGATTCTTGAAAGATGTTAACATTTAGCAAACTACGAAAGGGTAGTTTACATTTACTGGATTAATCTTCTGTCCTAACTGTTTTGCTCTCTTTACTATTCTGTTGACTGAGTTGGAAACATGTCAAAAAATTGAAAAACCTTTTACCTTTTCCCCTCTACTTCTGTCTGAAGCAGACTTTTACCTGCCAGCTCAAATATTCTTTCCTCTTGAGTTCTATTCAGAACCCTATAGTTCTTCAGAACAAGTATGTACAAAGTAGAAATTGACCTGTTTTTTTTTTAGTGATTTTTATTTGCTGATTATAAAAGTAGTACATGTTTATTCTAAAAGTTAAAACCATATTGAACTGTACTGTTAGACTTTAGGATTTGTTTAGTGACTTTGCCACTAATTAATGTTATCCTTGTTTGATTAAACTTTACTGTGTGTATGATGAATGTTATCCTTGTTTGAGTAAACTTTACAATGTGTATAATGCTACACATTTTTGGCAATTTTTTCAATAACTGGACTTTTTAAGCATATGTACATTTTATCCCCAAAATGGATTAGTCAGATTCCTTTTTCTAAAGTAATACCTATGTAATCTAAGAAAATTTGCTTAGAGAGTTACTGTTTTCTACTCGAAAGAAGCATTGTGTAAGGTAATCAGATGTTGAGATCTTTTTCACCACCTTAAGTAGGTCTAAGTTGAGAAACTGAGATGCAGTAACTTTCTCCCAATTGTCTGATTTTCCCCCAGTATCAAAAGCAGTTTGTAGAGATTGTGTAAAAACAAAACATTTACAGTGTGACTTTGTGGTCGTGAAAGCCTTGTGTTTGATGCGCCTTTTGTCCAGACTATGGATAGATGAGTTAAAAAAAATATGGATTAAAAAGGGATAAATTATAGGGGGGACAAAGGGTAAATTAAATTGGGTAGATGGAAATACTAGTAGTCAGTGAGAGGGAGGGGGTAAGGGATATGGGATTTATGAATTTTTTTCTTTTTATTTCTTTTTCTGGAGTAATGCAAATGTTCTAAAAATGATCATGATGATGACTACACAACTATGTGATGATATTGTGAGCCATTGATAGTACACCATGCATGGAATGTCTGTGTGTGAAGATTTTTCAGTGAAAATATTTTTAAAAAAAGCGATTTGTAGAAATAGCAATAAAGGAGGCTTTGAAAAAGATAGTTTGTAACTTAAGTCATTTTGTACAAAATCTAAAAGATACAGGAATAATAAATCAAAGGCTTTTAAACTGCTCTGCAAGCTTCTGTTGAGACTAAAATAGTCTTTAAAAGTATTTTAAGTAAAATACTTAAAAATCTTCAGAGGGGGTATCTTGCCAAGAAAAATGTTATACCTGAAATAGAGGAGAAAATAGACTTCCAGAGAAGCCAGTGTTAAAGGTTGTAGTTCAGAGTCCATGACAAAAAAAACAGTAGATACCACTTACTACCTGTCCTACCCAGAAAAGATTGAAACAGTCGGTCTAGAAGAAGAAAACTATGGAACATTTATAACATAATTAAGAATTAGTAAAAAAGGGGACAAACTAAATATGGTACGATTATTCGAATACTCTTGAGGATCAATCTTGTAAGCTGAAATACTTTCCCAAGGAATTATCATTCTGCAAAAAAAAAAAAGGAAATGAGCATAGAAAAAAAGGGGACCATCAGGCCACCTAATGTGCTTATTTTTAAATTAAGAGGATACATTTTCCTTTCTCCCGCATGTATGTTATATATGTAAATATTTTGATATGGTGGGGAAGTCTACTATTTTAAATTACCCTAAGTGAATCCTTTTCAAATGAGAGGTTTTATAGTGTTGTTTAAAAATTCCCTGAATTGATTTGTTTTCAAACTTCCCTAATGGTAAGAACCACTGGGATACTTATTAAAAATATGAGTTCCTGGTCCCATTCCAGAACAACTAAATCAGAATCTCCAGGGAAGAGGCGTGGGAAATGTATTTTAACAAACACTCCAGGGGGGTTTTATCATAGAAGTCTGGGAAACTGCCATAATTTATTTGCTTGATACATTTGAATTTAAAGTTATAGATTAGATTTTCTTAAGTACAATAGTCAGATATAACAATATAAATTATCAGGTGGTAAGTTCTGATTTTGTGACCATTAGGGAGCTCTGAAAACTTTTAAATGTATTTTTTTCTTTTTATTTCTTTTTCTGGAGTGATGCAGATGTAAATGTATTTTTGAGAGAAGCAGACAGGTAGGAAGAAAGGGGAAGAGTGAGATGAGGCTGTATGATATGGAATAGTTTTAAATAGTGACATTAGCCAACCAGAAATGTTCACCCACTTGTAACTCCCCACTATGATAAAATTTTTTAAATTTAAATATTTTTATTGAGAAATCTTCACACACAACCCATCCACAGTATACAATCAGTGGTTTACAATATGATAGAAAATTTTCAAGTATTTTGTATAATTTGGACAGAGTTAAGAAGCACCTTTGTTTTTAAGGAGTTCTTAATGCAACTTCTTCAACCAAATGATGTTCAGTTTACGCTAGTTGTTGATGTAGCTGTTAATGCTGCTTTGGTACCCCTAAATAGCAACTTGAATGTTTGTCTTCATTATAAATAAAATTATTCAGAGATAACGGTGATTTTTTTTAATGTTTTTTATTGTGAAATATAACAAATATACAAAGAACAGAAAGAAAAAGCAATTATTTTCGAAATATACTTCAACAAGTATTTACAGAACAGATTTCAGAGTTTGTTACAGGTTACCATTCCACTATTTCAGATTTTTCCTTTTAACTGCTCTAAAACACTGGAGGCTAAAAGAAATGCAAATATAGTGATTCAGCCACCGTACTCATTTATTAAATCCTATTTTCTCTATAATAACTGCTTGTCCTGTGATCCTTCTAATCTATAGGGCTTTCGACAATGCCTTTTCTGACTTTTCATCTTGAGAAGGGGTGTGAACAATAATGGATGGGGGTTATAATAAGGTGTTAATCTTGGAGAGACTGGTCTCTCTGGATTTCAGGATTTATCTGGCCTAGGAACCCTCTGGAAGTTATAGGTTTCAGAAAACTAAACTTAGTGCATGAAATTTTTATAGAGTCTCAGTCAGAGCCCTAGGTGTTCTTAAGAGTTAATAAGAGTGATGTTGGTTGGGGTCTGGCAAACCATGCCAATTAGCAATATCTATCTGAAGCTTGCATAAGAGTAGCCTCCAGAATAGCCTCTTGACTCTATTTGATCACTCTTAGCCACTGATACTTTATTTTATTACACTTCTTTCCCCCCTTTTGGTCAGGAAGGCAGTATTGATCTCACAGTGCCAGGTCTAGATTGATCCCTGGGAATCATGTCCCACTTTGTGAGGGAGACTTTCACCCCTGAATGTCATGTCCCACATAGAGAGGAGGGTAGTGATTTTCCTTACAGAGTTGGAATAGCAGTGATATCTAAAAATATATATTTCCTATCCCTTAAATTATTATAATAGTAATGCCATTAAAAGGAAAATACCAAGATAATTCATTTTGTTTTTTTTTTTAATATTTTTATTGTAAACCTTACCAAACAAACATAGAAACATTCTTAACATACAAACATTCCATACATGGTATACAATTAGTGGCTCACAGTATCATCACATAGTTGTGTATTCATCACCCTGATCATTTTTTTGAACATTTGCATCTATCCAGAAAAAGAAAAAAGAAAAAAACTCATACATACCATACCCCTTATCCCTCCCTCTCATTGACCACTAATATTTCTATTTACCCAATTTATTTAACCTTTGTCCTCCCTATTATTTGTTTATTTTTTATCCATATTTTTTACTCTTCTCTTCATACCTTAGATAAAAGGAGCATCAGACACAGGTATTCACAATCACACAGTCACATTGTAAAAGCTATATCATTTATACAGTCATCTTCAAGAAACATAGCTACTAGAACACAGCTCTATAGTTTCACGTACTTCCCTCTAGTCACTCTAATACACATTAAGTAAAAAGGAGATATCGATACAACACGTAAGAATAACCTCCAGGATAACCTCTCGACTCTGAAATCTCTCAGCTACTGACGTTTTTTTATTTTCTTGTTTTGTTTTTTATGATTTTTTTTTTGGCATGTGCAGGCACTGGGAATCGAACCGGGGTCTCCAGTACAGCAGGTGAGAAGGAGAACTTTACCATTGAGCCACCTTTGCCCCCACTGACACTTTATTTTGTCTCATTTCTCTCTTCCCCCTTTTGATCCAAGATTTCTGCCCCACGTTGCCAGGCATATTTACACGAATTCTGGATTCTTTTGTTTTAGAAGGAGATATATTTTACTGCTGTAATTAAGTAAAATGGAAAAGCTTGCAAACCTAGTGGCATAGTTTTATCTCTCAAGTGTGGCAGTAAGTTGCCATTAGATGAATATGCATAGACTCTGGTGTGTTAAGTTGCCATTAGATGAATATGCTTAGACTCTGGTCTGTAATGAGCAAGAATAAATTTATTTCAAGGATATACATATCTTTGGGAAAGGCAGAATCGCATATTAATCTCCATATCTTAATCTCAACAACCTGAAATTGATGGATAGCAAATTCCAAAGTCGAGCTCACAGCCAGTTGACTTTAAACAAGGAAGTAGCCCTTAAAAAGTGTTGATGCTTTGGTGCAACCCTTGGGGTAAGGAGATCGAAGTACAAAGCAGTGTAACAGCCACTAAGACTGTTATTCAAAAAATGGCAGGATATGAATAATTCTTCTTAGTCACATGAAGATACCATCAACTATTTTCATTTATAAAGTGGCTCTATCACTTTGCATTCCCACACTACCTCTAACCCCCAGCTATGTATCAGTGTTCCAGTTTCTCCACATCCTTATATGATGTTCTGTCTCTTAAATTTTAGCTCTTCTGGTGGATGTGTAGTGGCATCACATAGAAATTTTAATTTCTTGATTACTAAAGAAGTTGAGCATTTTTTCTTGGGCTTATTTGCTATCCATTATATATTTTTTGGTGAATTTTGTCAAAATCTTCAGTTTTAAAATTGTGGTTATCTTGTTACTGATTTATAAGAATTATTTATTTATTTTTTATGTAAAGTCCTTTATGAAAACATGGTTTGGAAATAATTTCTCCAAATACGTGGAGATTTGAACAAAAGGTTTTGACTGTGAAGTCTAGTTAGTTACTCCTTTTTTTTTTTTTTTTTTGCTAATTCTTCTTAGCTGGTTGGCTGGCTTTATTTATTTATTTATTCATTCATTGCAAACATACACTGCCCCTTCCCCCACTGTAACCTCTAATCTGCTTTCTACTAAAGTGAATTTTCTTTTCCTAGTCATCTCTTATAAGTGGTATCAAACAATTTTTGTCCTTGTGTGTATTGTTTGTTTACTGAGCATAATGTTTTCAAGGTTCTTCCATGCTGCATGTGTCATAACTACATTCTTTCTTATGGCCAAATAATATTGCATTGTGTGTATGTACCTCATTTTGTTTATGCATTCATTTGTCGATAGACATTTGGGTTATTTCCAGCATTTGGCAGTTGTGAATAGTGCTACTATAAACATTTGTGTAGAAGTACATGTTTGTGATGTTGATTTCATTCTCTTTGGGTATATACCCACCTAGAAGTAGGATTGGTAATTCTTTATTTAACTGTTTGAGGAACTGCCATATTACTTTCCACAATAGCTGCAGCATTTTACATTCTCACCAACAATATACTAGAGTTCCAATTTCTCTGCATCTTCTCCAACACTTTTTATTTTCGATTTTATTATTATTATTATTTTGTATGCTGTATGGTGGGAGTCACATTTCATTCTTTTTTCATGTGAGTAATCCCCTTATTGCAGCACCATTTGTTGAATTTTTGTTTGGTTTTTCATTGTTTGTTTGCTTGTTTGTTTGTTGGGGAAGTTCATGGGCGGAATCGAACCCCGGTCTCCCACATGGTAGGTGCGAATTCTGCCGCTGAAGTACTCTTGCACCCTCTTATTTTCCTTTTTTATAATAATAGCCATCCTTGTGGATGTGAAGTCATTTATCATTGTGGTTTTAATTTGTGTTTTCCTAATGGCTATTTATGTTGAACATCTTTTCATGTTGTTTGTTGGCCATTTGTATTATTGTCTTTTGAAAAATGTCTATTCAAGTCCTTTGTCCATTTTTTTTTTAACCAGTACATTTTTTTTTATTAGAAGTTGTAGGTTTACAGAAAAATCATGCACAAAGTGCGAGTTCCTATATACTGCCCTATTATTAACACCTTGCAATAGTTTGGTACATTTGTTAAAATTGATGAAAGAACATTTTTATAATTGTACTGCTAACTACACATCTTAGCAGTTTTTTAAAACTTTTTAAATTGTATAATATATATACAAAACAAAGAAAGAAAACAATTGTTGTCAAACCACTCTTCAATAAGTAGCTACAGGATCGATCCCACAGTTTGTCATGGGCTACCAAACCATCATCTCAGATTTTTCCTTCTAGCAACTCCAGAAAATAGAAGGCTAGAAGGAATAAATATTTTTTTATCATCACAGTCTTTTCTTCTTTTTTTTTGTTTGTGCAAAATAGCATATATACAGGGTGGGCCACGATGGCTCAGCAGGGAGTGGTCTCGCCTGCCATGCTGGAGACCCAGGTTTGATTCCCGGTGCCTGCCCATGCAAAAATAATAATAATAATAATAACATATATACAAAAAAGCAATAAATTTCAAAAACCAGCAACACAGGTAGTTGTGGAACATATTTCAGGGTTTGGTATGGGTTGAATTTCCACAATTTTAGGTTTTTACTTGTAGGTGTGCTAAGATACTGGAGACTAAAAGAAATATCAATTTAATGATTCAGCAATCATATTCATTTGTTAAACCCTACATTCTCTGTCTAATTCCACCATCACCTTTGATCTTTCTATCCCACTCTTTAGGGGTATTTGGGCTATGGTCATTCTGACTTTTTCACTTGGAAGGTGCTGTCAGTAATATGGGGTAGGGAGATGGAACTAGCTGATGTTATGGAGTGGCTGGCCTCTAGGTTTCACGAGGTATCTGGTCCGGAGACCCATCTGCTTTGTCCTTTTTTTTTTCTTTTTTTATTAATTTTTAAAATTAAAAAAAAAAAACACAAGCATTCTTAACTTATGATCATTCTGTTCTACATGTATAATCAGTAATTCATAATATCATCACATAGCTGCATATTCATCATTATCATCATTTCTTGGAATATTTGCATCAATTAAAAAAAAAAAAGACAATAGAAAAAAATTCATACATACCATACTCCTTACCTCCCTTTCATTGATCACTAGCATTTCAATCTGTTTATTTTAGCATTTGTTCCCCCATTATATATTTTTATTCCATGTATTTTACTCATCTGTTGATAAGATAGATAAAAGGAGCATCAGACACAAAATTTTCACAATCACACAGTCACATTGTGAAAGCTGTATCATTATACAATCATCTTTAAGCAACATGGCTACTGGAACACAGCTCTACATTTTCAAACTGTTCCCTCCAGCCTTTTCATTACATCTTTTTTAAATTTTTATTTTTAAATAAAAAAAAATACGGGAAAGAAACACAAACATTCTTAGTATATGCTCATTCCGTTCTACGTATATAATCAGTAATTCACAATATCATCACATAGGTGCATATTCATCATCATGATCATTTCTTAGAACATTTGCATCAGTTCAGACAAAGAAATAAAAAGACAACAGAAAAATAAAACGAAAACAGAAAAAAAAAATCATACATACCATAACCCTTACCGCTCCCTTTCATTGATCACTAGCATTTCAAACTAAATTTATTTTAACATTTGTTCCCCCTATTATTTATTTTTATTCCATATGTTCCACTCATCTGTTGACAAGGTAGATAAAGGAGCATCAGACACAAGGTTTTCACAATCACAGAGTCACATTGTGAAAGCTATATCATTATACAATCATCATCAAGAAACATGGCTACTGGAACACAGCTCTACATTTTGAGGCAGTTCCCTCCAGCCTCTCCATTACATCTTGGATAACAAGGTGATATCTACTTACTGCATAAGAATAACCTCCAGGATAACCTTTCCACTCTGTTTGGAATCTCTTAGCGATTGACACTTTGTCTCATTTCACTCTTCCCCCTTTTGGTTGAGAAGGTTTTCTCAATCCCTTGATGCTGGGTCTCAGCTCATTCTAGGATTTCTGTCCCACGTTGCCAGGAAGGTCCACACCCCTGGGAGTCATGTCCCACGTAGACAGGGGGAGGGTGGTGAGTTTGCTTGTTGTGTTGGCTGAAGAGAGAAGCCACATCTGAGCAACGGAAGAGGTTCTCTTGGGGGTGACTCTTAGGCCTAATTTTAAGTAGGCTTGACCTATCCTTTGTGGGGTTAAGTTTCATATGAACAAACCCCAAGACTGGGGGCTCAGACTATAGCTTTGGTTGTCCACACTGCTTGTGAGAATATCAAGAATTCAACTTGGGGAGGTTGAATTTTACCCCATTCCCACCATTCCCCGAAGAGGACATTGCAGGTACTTTTCCACTCACTGACCAAATCACTCTGGGATTCATCGGGGCATCACTCTGTACAAACCAACAAAATCTCATATC
This sequence comes from Tamandua tetradactyla, assembly GCF_023851605.1. Taxonomy (NCBI): domain Eukaryota; kingdom Metazoa; phylum Chordata; class Mammalia; order Pilosa; family Myrmecophagidae; genus Tamandua; species Tamandua tetradactyla. The sequence goes on from NC_135344.1 coordinate 72,625,172, forward strand.
CTACCCAAGGTTCCATGTACTTATGTTGTTCAGCCAACTATCTACATAAGTTATATTAGGAGATGCACTAGTCAAAATATAAATTTTGTAACAAATAAACATTTTTTGCTTTAGTCTAACATATAAGTTGAAATTTTAAAATGTTAATTACCATCTATTTTCAGCACCCTGCAGCAATGACATTGCTTTGTTCTTCCTCATGCAAAAACCTTTTTTAAATTTGTGCATTTAGTCATTATCATTATACACTCTAGGCATTCCTAGATTATACCATCTCAATCTTTGTCGTCTTTCTTTCTGATTTCATTTATGCCCCCAGGCCTCCTCCCTCTATCATTCTCACATTCAGCTTCATTCAGTGTTTTAACATAATTGTATTACAGTTAGGTAGTATTGTGCTGTCAATTTCTGAGTGTTTATATTCAGTCCTGTTGCACAGTCTGTATCCCTTCAGTTCCAGTTACCCAATATCTTACCCTATTTCTATCTCCTGATGATCTCTGCTACCAATGAAATATTCCAAGTTTATTCACTAATGTCAGCTCCTATCAATGAGACCATGCAGTATTTGTCTTTTTGTTTTTGACTAATCTCACTCAGCATAATGTCCTCAAGGTCCATCCATGTTGTTACATACTTCATAACTTTATTCTTTCTTACAGCTGCATACTATTCCATCGTATGTATGTCTACAGTTTGTTTAGCCACCCGTCTGTTGATGGACATTTTGGCTGTTTACATCTCTTGGTAATTGTAAATCATGCTGCTATAAACATTGGTGTGCAAATGTCTGTGTCCTTGCCCTCATGTCCTTTGAGTAGAGACAGCATATAGATGGGTCCTGTTTTTTAATCCATTCTACTAGTTTATGTCTTTTGGTTGGGGAGTTTAATCCATTAACATTCAGTGTTATTACTACATGGGTAGTACTTTCTTCTACCGTTTTGCCTTTTGGATTTTATATGTCGTATCTAGCTTTCCTTCATTTTACCTTTACTCATAGGCTTCCTTTCTACACTCTTCTCCACACCTCTCTCTTCTGTCTTTTCGTATCTGTCTCTAGTGCTCCCTTTAGTATTTCTTGCAGAGCTGGTCTCTTGGTCACAAATTCTCTCAGTGATTTTTTGTCTGAAAATGTTTTAATTTCCCCCTCATTTTTGAAGGAAAATGTTGCTGGATATAGAATTCTTGGTTGGCAGTTTTTCTCTTTTAATAATTTAAATATATCATCCCGCTGTCTTCTCACCTCCATGATTTCTGATGTGAAATCTTACGCATAGTCTTATTGGGCTTCCCTTGTATGTGATGGATTGCTTTTCTCTTGCTGCTTTCAAGATTCTCTCTTTCTCTTTGACCTCTGACATTCTGATTAGTAAGTGTCTTGGAGTACGTCTGTTTGGAACTATTCTCTTTGGGGTATGCTGCACTTCTTGGATCTGTAATTTTAAGTCTCTCTTAAGAGTTGGAAAATTTTCAGTGATAATTTCTTCCATTAGTTTTTCTTCTCCTCTTCCCTTCTCTTCTTCTGGGACACCCACAGCACGTATATTCATGCGCTTCATATTGTCATTCAATTCCCTGAGTCCCTGTTCATATTTTTCCATTTTTTTCCCTATAGTTTCTGTTTCTTGTCGGATTTCAGATGTTCCATCCTCCAGTTCACTGATCTTGTCCTCTGCCTCTCGAAATCTACCATTGTAGGTTTCCATTGTTTTTTTCATCTCTTCTACTGTGTCTTTCATTCCCATAAGTTCTGTGATTTTCTTTTTCAGACTTTTGGTTTCTTCTTTTTGTTCATTTCTTGCCTTCTTTATATCCTCCCTCAATTTATTGATTTGGTTTTTAATGTGGTTTTCCGTGTCTGTTCGTATATTCTGAATTAATTGTTTCAGCTCCTGTATCTCATTTGAATTGCTGGTTTGTTCCTTTGGGCCATATCTTCAATTTTCCTAGTGCGATTTGTTATTTTTTGCTGGTGTCTAGGCATTTAATTACCTTAATTAGTTTGTTCTGGAGATTACTTTCACTTCTTTAACTAGGTTTTTCTTGCTGGATGAATTTGTTGTCTCTCTGTTCTTTGACATTCTGTTCAGCTTTATCTTGACCTCTAGCTTAAGTTTTGTTTAACAGAGGATAATTTTTCAGTTCTTGTTTTCTTGTTTCTTGCCCTGCTTGTATGGTGCCTTTTTCACCCTACCCCTAGGAGGGTCTACTTAGGCATTATAGACCCCAGCTGGATTTTCCCAGACCAAACTGCCCTCCTATCAAGGGGCGGAGTCACCTGTGTCAGTTTTCCCTGAGGATGAGACCCAGTAGGTTGAAAGACTTTCCTGTGAAGTCTCTGGGCTCTGTTTTTCTTATCCTGCCCAGTATGTGGCACTTGTCTGCCTGCGAATCCCACCAGCATAAGATGATGTGATATGTTGAACATTGGCAGACTCTCCCTGCTGGGGGTGTGGTGGAGACAGAGGAGAGGTTGTAGGCTGATTTTAATGGCTTCAAATTACCAAGCCCTGGTGTCTGAATTCCTTGAGGGAGGGATTCCACCTGAGTTGGGCTTCACCCCTCCCCTGGGGAAGGCACAGGCTCCAGACAGGCCCTGAAACGAGCTTGTTTCTGCCTATGCTTGTGTCAGTTGCAGCCTGAGAAATCCTGCCACTTTATCTGAAGGCAGCCAAGCCTTTGTAGAAACACAGCCACAAAAACCTGTTTCCTCTTTTTTTTTTTCTTTTTCAGTCAGCCCTGCCCTCTTGGCGCTGGGGCAGAAATGAGTGACCTCTGCTTTGACCAGGTTCACCTGAGCAGGGGGCCTATTTTTAGTAGTCAGAATTTGTTAATTATTTCCACAATTGGTGTTTGGTTGGGCTCAACCCTGCTGCTGGTAAAGTCCCTTTCCTTTCCTCTCTGGGAAGCAGCCTGTGGGGGAGGGGCGCTGGCCCCTACGGCTTGGGGAACTCATGGTTCTGGGGGGGCTCGCAGGCGGTCCAGCTGGTCCAGACTGGGGTACGCTGTGTGTCCGGTCACTGACGTGGCCCCAGGAGCTGTTCTGTACTGTTTCTGATTATTTAGTAGTTGTTCTGGAGAACGAACTAAAATGCACACATTGCTAAGCTGCCCTCTTGGCCCAGAAGTCTTTTTTAAATTTTTTATACATTTATTATTGCCCCGAGGGGGATGCACCGTTCCTGGAAGTACTGCAATACCAGGTCGATGCACGGAGTGGACGGAGCAAGCTTCTATTCCATTTCCCAGCTCCAAATAGCCATTTAATATATTGTCCTCGGATAGAGGATGTATCAGATGTTAAACTGATAAGAACAGATACTACACTTGATCTTAGCCAAAAGGTTTAGAAGTGATGCTTTGTCCATTTTTAAAGTTGGGTTTGTCTTTTGTTGTTGAGTTGTAGGAGTTCTTTATATATTCTGGATGTTAAACCCTTATCCGATATGTGGTTTGAAACTATTTTCTCCCATTCCATAGGTTGTCTTTTCACTTTCTTGTAATTTCCTTCATTGCAAAAAAGTTTTTAATTTTGAAGAATTCAAATTTATGTGTTGCTTATTTTGTCGCCCCTGTTTTTGTTGTTATAATTAACAATCCATTGTTGAATCTCAGCTCATAGAGATTTGCTTCTATATTGCTTATCTTCTCAGAAAGTCTTATAGTTTTAGCTCTTATAGTTAGATGTGCTGGTTTGAAATGATGTATGTCCCCTAGAAAAGCCATGTTTTAATCAGAATCCCATTTCATAAAGGCAGAATAATCCCTACTCAATACTGTATGTTTGAAACTGGAGATGTGATTTAATCAAGCGTGGTTGTTAAACTGGATTAGGTGATGACATGTCTCCACCCATTTGGGTGGGCCTTGATAAGTTTCTGGAGTCCTATAAAAGAGGAACATTTTGGAGAATGAAGGAAATTTGGAGAGAGCAGAGAATGCTGCAGTACCATGAAGCGGAGAGTCTGTGAACCAGCGACTTTTGGGAATGAAGGAGGAAAACACTTCCCAGGGAGCCTTATGAAACAGAAAGCCAGGAGACAAAGCTAGCAAATGATGCTGTGTTCGCCATGCACCCTTCCAGCTGAGAGAGAAACCCTGAACTTCATCGCCTTCTTGAATCAAGGTATCTTTCCCTGGATGGATGTCTTTGATTGGACATTTCTATAGACTTGTTTTAATTGGGACATTTTCTCAGCCTTAGACTGTGAACTAGCAACTTATTAATTTCCCTTTTTTAAAAGCCATTCTGTTTCTGGTATATTGCATTCCGGCAGCTAGCAAACTAGAACATTAGGTCTTTAATCCATTTTGAGTTGATTTTTGTACGTGATGTAGGGGAGATGTCCAACTTCATTTTTCTGCATGTAGATGGACAGTTTTGCCAACACCATTTCTTTTAGAGACTATTTTGTACTCACTCCATGTACTCAGCACTCAAGTGACCAGAGATGTGTGCATCTCTTTCTGGACTTTCAGTACTGCACCACTGATTTTATTTGTCTATCCTTGTGTCAGTAGCACACTGTTTTAATTGCTGTCACCATGTAATACAATTTGAAATTGTGTAATGTGAGTCTTCCAGCCTTGTTCTTTTTTTTCAAGACGGTTTAGCCCCTTGCAATTTTATGTACCTTTAAAGATCTGTTTTTTTCATTTCTGCAAAAGAGACCTGCTGTAATTTTAGTAAGGATTGCATTGATTTCTTTTGATATAGGTTTGTTGATATTTTCTATTTCCTTTTTAACCCATTGGTCATTTAAGGGAGTGCTGTTTAATTGCTATATATTTGTGTATTTTCCATTGTTTCCTCTGTTACCGATTTCTAGCTTCACTCTGTTATGGTGAGAGAGTTTATGTGAAAGTTTTCCCTCAGCTTTTAATTCAACTTTTCTGGGTTCAGTATTCTATGTAACAGTTTTTGGTTTTCAGCATTTAAATAGTAAGAGGAGAGTCTTACTACCTAGGCTTCCATGGTTTCTATTGAGAAATCAGATGTTAATGTTATTAAGGATCCCATGCATGTGACACTTTCCTTATATTTGCAGATGTCATGATCCTAATACAGAAAATCTTGAAAAATCCTCAGCAAAGTTGGATCTAGTAAATGAATTCAGTAAAGTGGCAGGATTCAAGATCAATACCGCAAAATTTGTATTTTTTCTATAGACTATCAATGAGCAATTGGAAGAAGAAATCAAGGAAAAAAATTCCAGTTACAATAGCAACTAAAAGAACCACATATCTGAGAATAAATCTAACCAAGAATGAAAGGACTCACACAGAAAATTACAAAACATTGCTAAAAGGAATCAAAGAAGACATAAATAAATGGAAGGGCATTCTGTGTTCATTGATAGGGAGACTAAATATTGTTAAGACTTTGGTTCTCCCAGCAGTGATTTACAAATTCTACACACTCCCAGTCAAAATTCCAACGACCTTCTTGGCAGAGATGGAAAAGCCAGTCATGTGGAAGTGTACCTGGCCTCTAATAGCCAAAGTCATCATGATAAAGCAAAACAAAGTTGAAGTACTCACACTTCCTGATTTTAAACTTAGTGTAAAGCCACAATAATCAAAACAGTATGGTATTGGCAGCCAGGTAGACATACAGACCAATGGAATTAAACTATGAGCCCAGAATTCAATCCTCACGTTTGTGGTCAACTTGACGAGGGGGCAAAGACCACTCAGTGGGGAAAGAATAATCTCTTCAACCAATGGTGCTGGTAAAACTGGATCTTCATTTACAGGGGAAAGAAGGAGAGACCCCTACCTCCCATCTTATATAAAAATCAACTCAAAATGGATCAAAGAACTAAATATAAGAACCAGAATTGTCACACTACTGGAAGAAAACATGGAGAAGCATAGTTAGGACTTTGTGTTAGAAATGGTTTCTTAGACTTTATGCCCAAAATACAAGCAGTTAAAGAAATAAAATGGAGAAATGGGTGTGCTGCTTTGAAAAGATTATGTACTCTAGAAAGACCATGTTTTAATCCTGATCCGTTTTGTGGAGGCAGCCATTTCTTTTAATCCCCATTCAGCACTGTACGTTGGAAACTTGATTAGATGATCTCCAAGGAGATGCGACAGGCCCAATTATGGGTATTAACCTTTTATTAGAGGGAGATGTGACTCCACCCATTCCAGATGGGTCTTGATTAGTGTACTGGAATCCTTTAAAAGAGGAAACATTTTGGAAAAAAGCTTCAGAGCTACAAGAATCCGTGCAGCCAGAGACCTGTGGAGATGAGGAAGGAATATGCTCCAGATGTTGTCATGTTCGCCATGTGTTTTTCTAGTTGAGAGAGGAACCCTGAACTTCATCGGCCTTACTTGAGTGAAGGTAACCTCTTGTTGGTGCCTTAATTTGGACATTTTTATAGACTTGCTTTAATTGGGATATTTTCACATCTTTGGAACTGTAAACTTGCCACTCAATAAATTTCCCCTTTTAAAAGCCATGCTGTTTCTGATACATTGCATTTTGGGCAGCTAGCAAACTAGAACAATGGGACTTCATCAGAATTAAAACATTTTGTGCCTCAAAGAACTTTATGGGAAAGTGAAACAACAACCTACAGAATGGGAGAAAATATTTAGAAACCACATATCTGATAACACCTTAATATCCAGAATATATAAAGAAATTCTTCAACCCAGCAACAAAAGACAGTCTAATTTTAATATGTACAAAAAAACCCTGAATAGACATTTCTCCAAAGAAGATATACAGATGGCCAAATGGCACATGAAAAAATGTTCAACATCATTAACCATTAGGGAAATGTACATTAAAACTTCGAGATACCATTTCACACCTAGTAGAATCGCTACTTATTCAAAAAACTGGAAAATTACAAGTGTTTGAGAGGATATGAAGAAATAAGGACCCTTTCCCATTTTTTAGTGGAAATGTAAAATAGGGCAGCTGCAATGGAAGATGGTTTGGCAGTTCCTCAGAAAGTTGTTATGGAATTACCACGTAACCCAGCAATCCCTCTTCTAGGTATATACACAGAAGTATTGAAAGAGGGAGTCGAACAGATATCTTCACACAGATGTTCATAGTAGCATTCTCACCTGCCAAAAGATGGAAGCAACCCAAGTGTCCATAAGCCAATGAATGGATGTACAAAATGTGGTATATACATACAATGGAGTATTATTCCGCCATAAACTGGAATGAAGTTCTCATCCATAGAACTGGAATGAACCTTGAAGACATCATGTTGAGTGAAATAAGCCAGACACAAAAGGACAAACATTTGTGTTATCTCATTAATGTGAAATAATTAAAATAAACAAACTCATAGCATCATTATCTAAAATATAGGTTACTAGGAGCAGGGTGAGGGTAGCAAATAGAGAGTTAAGACTTAAAATTTACAGTTTCTATTTGGGATGATGGAAAAATTTTGGTAATCAGTGATACTGATGGTAGCACAACATTGTGAATGTAATTTACAGCACTGAATTATATATGTGAATGTAGTTAGAAGGGGAAATTTTAGGTTGTATAAATGTTATTAAAATAAAATTTAAATAAATTCGTGAAACTACACAACACAAAATCTTTAAACCATGGAGTGACTCTTCTGTTTAACCATGAAGTATCGTTAATAGTACAATTGCAGAAATATGTTAATCAATTGTAGCAAATATTCCACACCAATGCAAGGTGTTGATAATAGGGTAGTATATGGGAATCTTGTATTTCACACATAATTTTTCTGTAACTCACAACTTCTGTAATTGACATCAACAACAAAAGATAGCATATGTACCCTCTCAAAAAAAAAAAATGCAAATCCCATACAGAGAACTCTAACATATCTTTACCCACCAATGCCTACCTCCACCATTTTTGACATTTTACCATGTTTGTTGTTTCATTCTATCCATACCTGTCTGTCTGTGTATCTGCCTTGTAAATATTTTTAAGTTATAGCCATCATGCTCCTTCAACACTTAATACTTCCATGTACATTCCCTAAGAAGAAAGATACTCACTTGTGTAGGCACTTTACGTATAGTTACTGTTTCAGCTTACTAAAGCTGTCAGAATGCAATATACCAGAAATGGATTGGCTTTTACAAAGGGGATTTATTAGGTTACAAATTTACAGTTCTCAGGCCATGAAAATGTCCAAATTCAGACAGAGAAAAATATCTTGACTTTGAAGAAAGGCTGTTAGCGTCTGGAACACCTCTGTCAAAAACTGGGAAGACACGTGGCTGGTATCTTACTAGTCCTTGCTTGAAGTTCATTGTTTTCAGCTTCTGAGTCCAATGGCTTTCTCTCTAAGTGTCTTGGGTCCTCACTGAGCTTCTCTGGGGCAGACTCTGGGTCTCATCTCTTAGCTTTGCATCTCCAAACATCTGTGTTTGGTTTCATTTCTCTGCCCTCTATCAGCTGTTTGAGCTTCTGTCATCTCTGGGGGCATTTCCTTCTGCAACACCAAATGTCTGTGTCTGAGCTTTCTACAAAATGTTTACCTCACCTAAGAGTCACCCCCAAGAGAAACTCTTTTGTTGCTCAGATGTAACCTCACTCTTCAGCCAACACAAGAATCAAGCTCACCACCCTCCCCTTGTCTACGTGGGACATGACTCCCAGGGGTGTGGACCTTCCTGGCAACGTGGGACAGAAATCCTAGAATGAGCTGAGACCCATCATCAAGGGATTGAGAAAACCTTCTCTACCAAAAGGGGGAAGAGTGAAATGAGACACAGTGTCAATGGCTGAGAGATTCCAAACAGAGTTGAGAGGTTATCCTGGAGGTTATTCTTACACATTGAGTACATATCATCTTGTTATTCAAGATGTAATGGAGAAGCTGGAGGGAACTGCCTCAAAATGTAGAGCTGTGTTCCAGTAGCCATGTTTCTACACATGACTGTGTGGTTGTGAAAATCTTGTGTCTGATGCTCCTTTTATCTACTTTGTCAACAGACGAGCAGAACATATGGAATAAAAATAAATATTGGGAACAAATGTTAAAATAAATTTAGTTTGAAATGCTAGTGATCAGTGAAGGCGAGGGGTAAGGGGTATGGTATGTATAATCATTTTTTTTTTCTGTTTTCATTTTATTTCTTTTTCTGAATTGATGCAAATGTTCTAAGAAATGATGAATATGCAACTAAGTGATGATACTGTGAATTACTGATTATATATGTAGAACAGAATGATCACATATTGTTTTAGTTCGTTTGTTAAATTTTTTAAATTAATAAATGAATAAATTAAAAAAAAATGTTTGCCTTGTAAAGGACTCCAGTAAGCTGATTAAGACCCACTTTGAATGGCCAGGGTCTTGTCTTCATGGAAACAATCTAATTAAAAGGTTCCACCCAAATATGGGTGTTAAACATTTTCGTGGAAGTAACTTAATCCAAAGGTCCTCCCTGACAGCAGGTCTGCCCTGACAAGATTGGATTAGAAGAACGTGGCTTTTCTGGGGTACATACAGTTTCAAACCAGCACAGTTACCAAGAAATTTAACATTGTTATAAAACTTACATGTGCCAGTATGGTCCTTTTGAATCTTTTCTCCTCCGTTATTAGATCCCATGTACTATCAGTATTGCCTTTTTCTACGCCCGTGTAAATTCAGTTTTTTTTTTAAAACAATTCCTTCTGTGGAACAAAAAGACTCCACTGTTTACAAGGTTATTTTGAATTGCAAAAATTATCTACCCCTCCACTTGTATTCCCCATTCAATCTTGGCTGCCACTATCAAAGTTACAAGGATTTTTTTTTGCATTAATTTCTCCAGGTCTATAAAATAGATGCATTACATATTGCATTTAATTGTCCTTGTCTTTTTAGTTGTACTTTCTCTCTTTTTTTAAAATGTGGAAATCCATATGCAAATAAACCTTATTCCAACCCCTCCCAAGCAAACCATTCAGTGGGATTAATCACTCTCAATGTTGCAGAACCTCACCACCATTCATTTCTAGAACTTTCTCTTCACCTTAAGCAGAAACCCTACACCTGTTACGCATTACTCCCCGTTTCCCCTGCCTTCTGCCCCTGGTAACTTGTACTTTATTTTCTCTCTCTATGTGTTTGAATAGTCGCTGATATTTTCATTGTGGTGGTTATCATGGAGCTTAAATTTAACGTCTTAAATCTATAACAATGTCATTGGGTTTAGTAGTAACTTAATTTCAATAACATACTGAAATTGTATTCCTATACTCCTTCGAGTCCCCATACCTTTATATCACAAATTACATGTTTATGTATTTTTGAGACCAGAACCATTGATAAACATTTTATATATTTGCCTTTTATATCCTATAGGAAGTAAAAAATAGAGTTACAAACCAAAAATTCTCTAGTACTGGTATTTATATTTACCTATGTCATTCTCTTCACTGTAGATCTGTATTTCTTCATGCAGCTTCCGTTTATCATCTGTACTTTTTCCCTTTCAACCTGTAGAACTCCTTTTAGCATCTCTTGTAGGGCCAGTCCAGTGGTGATGAACTCCCTCAGCTGTTGTTTATCTGGGAATGTTTTAATTTCTCCATCATTTTTGCAACAGACAATGCCTGATACAGATTACTTGGTTAGCAAGTTTTTGCTTTCAGCACTTTAAATATGTCTTCCCATTGCCTTCTTGCCTCCATGATTTCCAGTGTGAAATAGCTACTTAACATTGTATGATGTGTTACTTTTCTTCTGTAGCTTTCAGAAATTTCTATTTTTGGTATTTGACAAACTAAAAATCTATTTTTGAATTTTAACGGGTATTCTGTGGGTGTATTTGGGTTTTTCTTGTTTGAAGTTTGTTGAGCTTCTTGGATGTGTATATTCATGTCTTTCATTAAATTTGGAAAGTTTTTGGCCATTATTTTCTTCACACATTTCTTTTGCCCCTTTTTCTCTTCTGGGATTTCACAATATGTATGTTGATAAACTCAGTGGTACACCATTGGTTCCTCAGACAGTTCATTTTTCTTCATTCTTTTTTCTTTATCTTCCTCAGACTAGATAGTTTCAGTTGTTTTATTTTCAGGTACGCAAATGATTTCTTCTGGCAGCTGTAATCTGCTGTTGATCTCCTCAAGGGAATTTTTTATTTCTGTTACTGTGGTCTTCAGTTCTGTTTGGTTCCTTTTCATAATTTCCATCTTTTCTGTTGCTGTTCTTTTTTTTTTTTTTATTAATTAACGGAAAAAAAAGAAATTAACCCAACATTTAGAAATCATACCATTCTACATATGCAATCAGTAATTCTTAACATCATTATATAGATGCATGATCATCGTTTCTTACTACATTTGCATCGGTTTAGAGGAACTAGAAACACAACACAAAAAGGTATAGAATGTTAATATAGAGAAAAGAAATAAAAGTAATAATAATAGTAAAAAAACAAAACAAAACAAAAAAAACCTATAGCTCAGATGCAGCTTCATTCAGTGTTTTAACATGATTACTTTACACTTAGGTATTATTGTGCTGTCCATTTTTGAGTTTTTGTATCTACCTGTTGCACAGTCTGTATCCCTTCAGCTCCAATTACCCATTATCTTACCCTGTTTCTAACTCCTGCTGGACTCTGTTACCAATGACATATTCCAAGTTTATTCTCGAATGTCGGTTCACATCAGTGGGACCATACAGTATTTGTCCTTTAGTTTTTGGCTGGACTCACTCAGCATAATGTTCTCTAGGTCCATCCATGTTATTACATGCTTCATAAGTTTATCTTGTCTTAAAGCTGCATAATATTCCATCGTATGTATATACCACAGTTTGTTTAGCCATTCTTCTGTTGATGGACATTTTGGCTGTTTCCATCTCTTTGCAATTGTAAATAACGCTGCTATGAACATTGGTGTGCAAATGTCCGTCTGTGTCTTTGCCCTTAAGTCCTTTGAGTAGATATCTAGCAATGGTATTGCTGGGTCGTATGGCAATTCTATATTCAGCTTTTTGAGGAACCGCCAAACTACCTTCCACAGTGGTTGCACCATTTGACATTCCCACCAATAGTGGATAAGTGTGCCTCTTTCTCCGCATCCTCTCCAGCACTTGTCATTTTCTGTTTTGTTGATAATGGCCATTCTGGTGGGTGTGAGATGATATCTCATTGTGATTTTGATTTGCATTTCTCTAATGGCCAGGGACATTGAGCATCTCTTCATGTGCCTCTTGGCCATCCGTATTTCCTCTTCTGGTAGGTGTCTGTTCAAGTCTTTTTCCCATTTTGTAATTGGGTTGGCTGTCTTTTTGTTGTTGAGTTGAACAATCTCTTTATAAATTCTGGATACTAGACCTTTATCCGATATGTCATTTCCAAATATTATCTCCCATTGTGTAGGCTGTCTTTCTACTTCCTTGATGAAGTTCTTTGATGCACAAAAGTGTTTAATTTTGAGGAGCTCCCGTTTATTTATTTCCTTCTTCAGTGCTCTTGCTTTAGGTTTAAGGTCCATAAAACCACCTCCAATTGTAAGTTTCATAAGATATCTCCCTACATTTTCCTCTAACTGTTTTATGGGCTTAGACCTAATGTTTAGATCTTTGATCCATTTTGAGTTAACTTTTGTATAAGGTGTGAGATATGGGTCTTCTTTCATTCTTTTGCATATGGATATTCAGTTCTCTAGGCACCATTTATTGAAGAGACTGTTCTGTCCCAGGTGAGTTGGCTTGACTGCCTTATCAAAGATCAAATGTCCATAGATGAGAGGGTCTATATCTGAGCACTCTATTCGATTCCATTGGTTGATATATCTATCTTTATGCCAATACCATGCTGTTTTGACCACTGTGGCTTCATAATATGCCTTAAAGTCCGGCATCGCGAGACCTCCAGCTTCGTTTTTTTTCCTCAAGATGTTTTTAGCAATTCGGGGCAACCTGCCCTTCCAGATAAATTTGCTTATTGGTTTTTCTATTTCTGAAAAATAAGTTGTTGGGATTTTGATTGGTATTGCATTGAATCTGTAGATCAATTTAGGTAGGATTGACATCTTAATTATACTTAGTCTTCCAATCCATGAATACGGTATGCCCGTCCATCTATTTAGGTCTTCTGTGATTTCTTTTAGCAGTTTTTTGTAGTTTTCTTTATATAGGTTTTTTGTCTCTTTAGTTAAATTTATTCCTAGGTATTTTATTCTTTCAGTTGCAATTGTAAATGGGATTCGTTTCTTGATTTCCCCCTGAGCTTGTTCATTACTAGTGTATAGAAATGCTACAGATTTTTGAATGTTGATCTTGTAACCTGCTACTTTGCTGTACTCATTTATTAGCTCTAGTATTTTTGTTGTGGATTTTTCCGGGTGTATTAGTTAGGGTTCTCTAGAGAAACAGAATCAACAGGGAACACTTTGCAAATATAAAATTTATGAAAGTGTCTCACGTGACCATAGGAATGCAGAGTCCAAAATCCACAGGGCAGGCTGTGAAGCCGACGACTCCAATGGATGGCCTGGATGAACTCCACAGGAGAGGCTCACCAGCCAAAGCAGGAATGCAACCTGTCTCCTCTGAGTCCTCCTTAAAAGGCTTCCCATGATTGGATTTAGCATCACTAATTGCAGAAGACACTCCCCTTTGGCTGATAACAAATGGAATCAGCTGTGGATGTAGCTGACGTGATCATGACCTAATCCTATGAAATGTCCTCATTGCAACAGACAGGCCAGCACTTGCCCAATCAGATGAACAGGTACCACAACTTGGCCAAGTTGACACCTGTCCCTAACCATGACACCGGGTTTTCGACGTATAGTATCATATCGTCTGCAAACAGTGATAGTTTTACTTCTTCCTTTCCAATTTTGATGCCTTGTATTTCTTTTTCTTGTCTAATTGCTTTGGCTAGAACCTCCAACACAATGTTGAATAATAGTGGTGATAGTGGACATCCTTGTCTTATTCCTGATCTTAGGGGGAAAGTTTTCAATTTTTCCCCATTGAGGATGATATTAGCTGTGGGTTTTTCATATATTCCCTCTATCATTTTAAGGAAGTTCCCTTGTATTCCTATCTTTTGAAGTGTTTTCAACAGGAAAGGATGTTGAATCTTGTCAAATGCCTTCTCTGCATCAATTGAGATGATCATGTGATTTTTCTGCTTTGATTTGTTGATATGGTGTATTATATTAATTGATTTTCTTATGTTGAACCATCCTTGCATACCTGGGATGAATCCTACTTGGTCATGATGTATAATTCTTTTAATATGTTGTTGGATACGATTTGCTAGAATTTTATTGAGGATTTTTGCATCTATATTCATTAGAGAGATTGGTCTGTAGTTTTCTTTTTTTGTGATATCTTTGCCTGGTTTTGGTATGAGGGTGATGTTGGTTTCATAGAATGAATTAGGTAGTTTTCCCTCCACTTCTAGTTTTTTGAAGAGTTTGAGGAGAGTTGGTACTAATTCTTTCTGGAATGCTTGATAGAATTCAAATGTGAAGCCGTCTGGTCCTGGACTTTTCTTTTTAGGGAGCTTTTGAATGACTAATTCAATTTCTTTACTTGTGATTGGTTTGTTGAGGTCATCTATTTCTTCTTGAGTCAAAGTTGGTTGTTCATGTCTTTCCAGGAACCCGTCCATTTCATCTAAATTGTTGTATTTAGTAGTTTAAAGTAGCGTAAAGTTGTTCATAGTATCCTGTTATTACCTCCCTTATTTCTGTGAGGTCAGTAGTTATGTCTCCTCTTCCATTTCTGATCTTCTTTATTTGCATCCTCTCTCTTCTTCTTTTTGTCATGTTTGCATGACTCCAGAAAAAGAAATAAAAAGATAAAAAAAAAAAACACCCCATACATATCATGCCCTTACCCTTCCTTCTCGTTGACCGCTGGTATTTTCTTCTATCCAATTTATTTTACCCTTTGTCCCCTCTATTATTTACTTATTCTTGATCCATGCCTTTCTAGGAACTTGTCATTTCATCTACATTGTTGTATTTATTAGCATAGAGTTGTTCATAGTATCCTGTTATTACCTCCTTTATTTCTGTGAGGTCAGTGGTTTTGTCTCCTCTTCCATTTCTGATCCTATTTATTTGCGTCCTCTCTCTTCTTCTTTTTGTCAATCTTGCTAAGGGCCCATCTTGTTGATTTTCTCATAGAGCCAACTTCTGGTCTTATTGATTTTCTCTGTTGTTTTCATGTTCTCAGTTTCATTTATTTCTGCTCTAATCTTTGTTATTTCTTTCCTTTTGCTTGCTTTGGGGTTAGTTTGCTGCTCTTTCTCCAGTTCTTCCAAGTGTCCAGTTAATTCCCGAATTTTTGCCCTTTCTTCTTTTTTGATATAGGCATTTAGGGCAATAAGTTTCCCTCTTAGCACTGCCTTTGCTCCGTCCCATAGGTTTTGATATGTTGTGTTTTCATTTTCATTCGTCTCGAGATATTTACTAATTTCTCTTGTCATTTCTTCCTTGACCCACTGGTTGTTTAAGAGTGTGTTGTTGAGCCTTCACGTATTTGTGAATTTTCTGGTACTCTGCCTGTTGTCGATTTCCAACTTCATTCCTTTATGATCTGAGAAAGTGTTGTGTATGATTTCAATCTTTTTAAATTTGTTGATACTTGCTTTGTGACCCAGCATATGGTCTATCTTTGAGAATGATCCATGAGCACTTGAGAAAAAGGTGGATCCTGCTGTTGTGGGGTGTAATGTCCTATAAATGTTTGTTATGTCTAGCTCATTTATTGTAATATTCAAATTCTCTGTTTCTTTATTGATCCTCTGTCTAGATGTTCTGCCCATTGATGAGAGTGGGGAATTGAAGTCTCCAACTATTATGGTAGAAGTGTCTGTTTCCCTTTTCAGTGATTGCAGTGTATTCCTCACGTATTTTGGGGCATTCTGTTTCGGTGCATAAATATTTATGATTGTTATGTCTTCTTGTTGAATTGTTCCTTTTTTTAGTAGATAGTATCCTTCTTTGTCTCTTAACTGTTTTACATTTGAAATCTAATTTGTTGGATATTAGTATAGCTACTCCTGCTCTTTTCTGGTTGTTATTTGCATGAAATATCTTTTCCCAACCTTTCACTTTCAACCTATGTTTATCTTTGGGTCTAAGATGTGTTTCCTGTAGACAGCATATAGAAGGATCCTGTTTTTTAATCCATTCTGCCAGTCAATGTCTTTTGATTGGGGAATTCAGTCCATTAACTTTTAGTGTTATTACTGTTTGGGTAATACTTTCCTCTACCATTTTGCCTTTTGTATTATATATATCATATCTAATTTTCCTTCTTTCTACACTCTTCTCCACACCTCTCTCTTCTGTCTTTTCGTATCTGACTGTAGTGCTCCCTTTAGTATTTCTTGCAGAGCTGGTCTCTTGCTCACAAATTCTCTCAGTGACTTTTTGTCTGAAAATGTTTTAATTTCTCCCTCATTTTTGAAGGACAATTTTGCTGGATATAGGAGTCTTGGTTGGCAGTTTTTCTCTTTTAGTAATTTAAATATATCATCCCACTGTCTTCTAGCTTCCATGGTTTCTGCTGAGAAATCTACACATAGTCTTATTGGGTTTCCCTTGTATGTGATGGATTGTTTTTCTCTTGCTGCTTTCAAGATCCTCTCTTTCGCTTTGATCTCTGACATTCTGACTACTAAGTGTCTTGGAGAATGCCTATTTGGATCTATTTTCTTTGGGGTTCGCTGCACTTCTTGGATCTGTAATTTCAGGTCTTTCATAAGGGTTGGGAAATTTTCAGTGATAATTTCTTGCATTAGTTTTTCTCCTCTTTTTCCCTTCTCTTCTCCTTCTGGCACACCCACAACACGTGTATCTGTGCGCTTCATATTATCATTCAATTCCCTGAGCCCCTGCTCAAATTTTTCCATTCTTTTCCCTATAGTTTCTGTTTCTTTTTGGATTTCAGATGTTCCATCCTCCAGTTCACTAATTCTAACCTCTGTGTTTTGAAATCTACCATTGTAGGTTTCCATTGTTTTTTTCATCTCTTCTACTGTATCTTTCATTCCCATAAGTTCTGTGATTTGTTTTTTCAGACTTTCCATTTCTTCTTTTTGTTCATCCCTTGCCTTCTTCATGTCCTCCCTCAATTTTTTGATTTGGTTTTTGAAGAGGTTTTCCATTTCTGTTCGTATATTCAGAATTAGTTGTCTCAGCTCCTGTATCTCATTTGAGCTATTGGTTTGTTCCTTTGACTGGGCCATATCTTCAATTTTCCTGGTGTGATTTGTTATTTTTTGCTGGTGTCTGGGCCTTTAATCAGATTTCCCTGAGTGTGAGACCGAGCAGGTTGAAAGATTTTCCTGTGAAGTTCTGGACTCTGTTTTTTTTATCCTGCCCAGTAGGTGGCGCTTGTCTGTCTGCGGGTCCCACCAGCAAAAGATGTTGTGGCTCCTTTATTAATGCCACTATTGATGTTTGGTTGGACCCAGTCCCTGCCACTGTCGGAAACTCCCTCCTCTTCCTCTGGACACCTGCCAAGGGGGGAGGGGCACTGGTTGCCGGCCACCGTGGCCTGGGGAGCTCGCCGATCTGAGACCTGTCACCGGACCGGGAAGCCGCCCGCGGGAGAGGGGCGCTGCTTGCCGGCTGCCTCATCTTGGGGAGCCTGCTGATCCGAGACTCCTAGCCGGTCCGGGAAGCCGCCTGCGAAAGAGGGACGCCGGCCACCGTGGCTTGGGAAACTTGCCTCTCTGAGATTCTCAGCCAGCCTGGGAAGGAGGGAGGGAGGAGCTCCGGCCGCCAGCCGCCGTGGCCTGGGGAAGCGTGTGCTGCTCGGGGATCTCACTGCAGCAGAGTTTCATAGTCGGTCTAGCCAGTCCAGACTTGGGTACGCTGTGTGTCCATTCCCTGCCGTGGCCCCGGGAGCTGTTCTGCACTGTTTCTGGTCACCTAGTAGTGCTCTGGAGGAGGAACTAAGACGCGCATACCTTACTAAGCCGCCATCTTGGCCCCCTGCTTTTGAAAGTATATATTTTATTCTAAAGCAACAGACTGCGTAGACTTGCGTAATTGTGAACTTTAATTAGAACTCATATTATTAAATGGAAATATTTAGTATTATGATGGTATGCAGTTTTATGTATCTTCTGTTATTAGTGTTAGGATAGCCCGCATCTATTACGTAGCTTTTGTTAGCCTATTAAATATGTTCTTTTGTATATGCATACAAATAACTCATATATCCATTCTTAACAGATCCAGGATGAGAAGACTGATCAAAGAAGAAGCTAGCTGAAGAGCTATAAGATGCCCAAATCTGGGTTCTCAAAACCAGTTCAGAGTGAAAATTCTGACAGTGACAGCAATATGGTAGAGAAGCCATGTGGAAGAAAGGTATATAATTATATGAAAGATTTGTTCACTCTTTCGAAATTATGGGGGGAAAATTCTCAATATTTTTAGTAATTACTCATAAAATAAACTCAGTATAGGTGACAGACTTATATCCTAACTATGCCCTTCAGAAATAAATTATTTCTTAAGGTATCACAATTACTAAAACTCAGTTAATTAAGAAATAAGTAATCATGGAGAGGTGAACAGAAAAAATCCAAGACCTTAAGTCATTTGGCATTTCTTCTTCACCCCCATCCCTACCCCATCCCCTGTTGGCAAAGCATACATACACAGACACACACACTAGCAGTTCCATTTTCTAGATTATAACCTTGGATAAATTTGCATAACCTCTCTTAACTACAGTGTCCCACTCTAATCAAGGATGGAAGTGCCTTTTTTTTTTTAAAGTGATGCAAAATATTTATTCTAAGTTATTTTATGCAGTGATTTCCCCCACATAACAGACTTGTGATAACCACATCTTTTAAATCTGTAAATAATGTTACCAAAATCAATACACCCTGAACGTCAAGACTACAAGAATAACACAGTATATCCTGTATCAAAATATTCTACAGTTATACCCAAAAAGGGAAAAAAAGAAAACCACATATGCTTGGTTCAATGCTGAGTTACCCAAGCAGCCAAAAGCAAAATAAAATATCCAAAGTATTAGCATTAGTACAGTTATAACTACAGTAGTCATTTTGTCACTGAAAGTGCTTGCTTGAGCACAAGGTTGAGTGCCACAAGGACTGATAGAAGCTTTTGCTACAGACCAGTGTCTCCTCTCTCTACTGCCAGCTCCCACCTATGCCTTGCCCCATATATTCTGTGTGTATATAAATATATTGTAAAAATCTTTCCTACCACACAAATTTCTCTCTATTACATATAACACATAACAGGGAAGAATAACAGCAAAAGCTGAACAGGTCAATTGCTGTCTCTAGTTGTGCATATTTTATATAATTGTGACAATGAAAGGGCATAAGTACTGTGCTTACATGATGCCTGGTACATAGTAAGTAATCAATAAATGTTAATAATTTTGTTATTTATTAGTAATAGTTACCAAGGACCTATGATTCTGTCCTTTTACATCCATCCTTTTTTTCATTCCTGTTTAGTATAGACCTACACAACCTTCATTTGGATTTTTGCAATAGTCTTCTCTCTGGTCTCACTATCCCTGGTTTCTTTATTACCTAGTTTTGCACATTATCACTGGATTAACCAATTTTTTTCTTTTCCTGTAAATCTTTTTTTTTTTAAAGCTCTTTTCTCATTAAATGACGTGTGAGATGTTTCCAGTTTGTATCATCATGGTAAAGCTGCTTCAAGCATTTGCTCACAAATCTTTTTTTGCAAACTGCTTTGAGGTATAATTTACATATCATAACATTCACCCATTTTAAGAGGGTACTATTTAATGATAGTATATTTATGAAGTTGTGCAACCATCATCATAATCCAGTTTTAGAACATTGCTGTCAAGGTGAAAAGATCTTCATGCCCAATTACAATCAGTCCCTACTCTCACCTCCATAGCCAGGCAATCCCAAATCTGCTTTCAAAATTAGGAAATATAAACCTTGAAACTTTGTTCTTTTTCAAAATTCTTTTTACTGTTCAGGGTCCTTTGCATTTCTGTATAAATTTTAGGATCAGCTTGTCATTTTCTGCAAAAAATGCTTGTAAGGATTTTGATGGGATTGCATTGAATCTGTAGATCAATTTAGGGAGAATTGTTATCTTAATAAAACTGAGTCTTACAGTCTATGAATTTGAACTGTCTCTCTGTTTATTTAGATCTTATTCATTTTCCTCAGCAGAACTTCATAGTTTTTAGTATACAGGCCTTGCAGTTTTGTTGTTAAATTATTTGCCAGTATTTTATTATTTTTATTCTAGTGTAACCATTTATTTTAATTTCACTTTTGGATTGTTGCTGCTATTATGTAAAAAATACAGTAGATTTTTATGTAATGAGCTTGTATCCGATGATCTTGCTGAACTATTCTAACTATTCTAATTCTAATTCTAATTCTAACACACTAATAGTTTGTGAATTCCTTAGCGTTTTCTTCATTTGGGTTCATGTCATCTGCTTTCCTTCCTGTTTTCCAATCTGAATGTCTTTTATTTCCTTTTTCTTGGCAGATTGTATGGGCTAAAACCTATAGCACAATGTTGAATAGATGATGAGAGAGCAGATATCCTTGTTTTTTAATCTTAGGGTAAAATCTTTTACCCTTTCAATCATTAATTATGATGTTAGGTATGGATTGAGGAAGTTCCCCTCTATTACAAATTTGCTGAGAATTTTTGTCATGAATGGGTTTTGAACTGTGATAAAGCTTTTTCTGCATTTATTATGATCTTGTGTTTTGCGCTTTATTCTGTGTAAGAGAGTGTACTACATTGATTGAATTTTGAATGATGAACCAACCTTGAATTCATCATTTGAGTCTTAGTTATTTATATTGTATAATCCTTTTTTTTAATATGTTGGTGGATTCAATTTGGGAATATTTTATTTAGAAGTTTTGCCTCTATATTAATGAGGATTATTGATCTGTGCTTTTTTTCTTGTGATACTTTTCATTAGGCTAATAGTTGTTTCATAGAATGAGTTGGGAAGTGTTTTCTCCATTATTTTCTAAAACAGTTTATGATATTTGACAGAATTCTCTGTTGGATAAATATGGATGTAGGCTTTTTATGGGAAGATTTTAAATTATTAAGGAGATTTTAAATTATTACTGTAAATTATATAGATAAACAGGATTTAAACTTGACACTAGTCTATTCAGATTTCCTATTTCTTTTTGAGTTAGTTTTGGTAATTTGTGTTTTCCTAATTTCACCTAAGTTATCAGAGTAAAATTGTTTATAATAGTCCCTCATGATCCTCTAAATTTCCATAGGGAATATAATGATATATTCTTTTTTGTTCCTAAATCTCTCATTTTTTCTGATCTGTTTGGCTAGAGTTTTATGAATTTTGTTGATCTTATCAAAGAACTAACTTTAAAAAAAAAAGTATTTTTATTGATAAATCTTCATGCATATACAGTCCATACATGGTCTACAATCAGTGGCTCACAATATCATCTCATAGTTGTGTATTCATCACTATTATCATTTTTAGAACATTTGCATCCCTTCAGAAAAAGAAATAAAAAGAAAAAAGAAAAGCTCATATCAAACCCCTTAACCTTCCCTCTAATTGATCCCTAGTATTTCCATCTACCCAATTTATTTTAACTCTTTTCTCCCTCTTATTATTTACTTATTTATTTATCCATATTTTATCCATACTCTGGATAAAAGGAGCATCAGACACAAGGTTTTCATAATGAAATCACCCAGTCACATTGTAAAAGCTATATTGTTAAACAACCATCTTCAAGAATCAAGGCTACTGGAACACAGCTCAACAGTTTCAGGAAGTTCCCTCCAGCCACTCCAATACATCATAAACTAAAAAGGGATATCTATATAATGTGTAAGAATAACCTCCAGGTTAACCTCTGGACTCGTTTTGAAATTTCTCAGCCACTGAAACTTTATTTTGTCTTATTTCTCTCTTTCCCCTTTTGGTCAAGAAGGCTTTCTCAATCCCATGATGTTGGGTCCCAGTGAATCCTAGATTTTCTGGCCTAGTGAATCCTGGATTTTCTGGCCCACATTGACAGGAAGATTTATACCCCTGGGAGTTATGTCCCCTGTAGGGGAGAGGGCACTGAGTTCACTTGCCGAGTTGACTTAGGGAGGGGCCACATCTGAGTAACTAAAAAGGTTCTCTGGATGTGACTCAGGCCTAATTTTTTTTTCTTTTTTTTTTTTATTAATTAAAAAAATTAACAACAAACAAACAACAATATTAACATATCATTCCATTCTACATATATAATCAGTAATTCTTAATATCACCACATAGTTGCATATTCATCATTTCTTAGAACATTTGCATCGATTTAGAAAAAGAAAGAAAAAGAAAACAGAAAAAGAAATAAAACGATAACAGAAAAAAAAAAGATTATACATACCATACCCCTTACCCCTCACTTTCATTTATCACTAGCATTTCAAACTAAATTTATTTTTAACATTTGTTCCCCCCCTATTATTTATTTTTATTCCATATGTTCTACTCGTCTGTTGATATGGTAGGTAAAAGGAGCATCAGACACAAGGTTTTCACAATCACAGAGTCACATTGTGAAAGCTGTATCATTGTTCAATCATCATCAAGAAACATGGTTACTGGAACACAGCTCTACATTTTCAGGCAGTTCCCTCCAGCGTCTCCACTACATCTTGAACAACAAGGTGATATCTACTTACTGCATAAGAATAACCTCCAGGATAACCTCTCACTCTGTTTGGAATCTCTCAGCCATTCACTCTTCCTCCTTTGGTTGAGAAGGTTCTCTCAATCCCTTGATGTTAATTCTCAGCTCCTTCTAGGGTTTTTCTCAGTCCCTTGATGCTGAGTCTCAGCTTGGTATATGAGCATCTTTGATTAGTTGTTCCAAAGTCTATGTCTTCTCTAGTGTTTTAATTTAGTCATTAAGCTGGGTTATATCTGTCTGTATGTTGATATGCTTAGTGATCTTCTGTTGCCTTTGAGGCATGTAAATATCTTAATAGAGTTACTTTGAAAGTTGATTTCCTTCAGTAATCTATTGGTTTGTATTTGCAGTGTGAATGTGGGCGAGGATGGGTGGCACAATAATGTGGTGATGGGCTGCAGTTCAGGTATAGTCTAGCTTTGGGGACACTAAACTGGTGCCTGTGAGACTGGGGTGTGGGGTACGGGGTTGTAGAGGTGTGGCGCACGGCCGTGGTGGCGGGATTCAGCTCAGGCCGGTCTTGGAGCATAGGAGCAGGGAGCAGCATGGTGCACTCAGAGGTAGGGTGTGGCAGGAGGCAGATGGGCAGGGTTGAGTGTATTCATGGGGGCTGGTGCACAGGCAGGATGTGGCTGGACATGTGGAACGTGGAGGTCATGGGTATCAGGATGTGGGGTGCAGGGAGGGCAGGGTATGGGTGTGTTCCTACACAGGGGGAGGGGTTCAGGAGCCCAGGATGCAGATATGAGAGTGTGTAGTGGCAGGCACAGGTCACAGTGGTTGCAGGATGTGGGTTGGGGGGTGGTAATGTTGGGTGGGTGAATACCTGGTGCAGGTGTACAGGTAGGCAGGTGTGGGAGGTTTGCGATAGTGGTGTATGCATGTGCATGGTGGTCTACCTAGCATTGATGTGAGCACCTGCCAGATATGCAAGGTTTTGTATGTGTGCAGGGCAGGGGATTAGGCTGCAGGGTTCAAGAGGTCAGGGCACAGATGCATGTGTGTGTCTGGTGGGGATGATGGGCCTGTGCCCATACATGGGTCTGTGGGGTGGGCCGAGGTTTGCAGTGGTGTAGGGGGCAGGGCTCTGGGGTGTGCATGTACAGAGCTCAGGGACAGTGGGCCTAGGCTGCGCCTGCGTGGGATGGGACGGGGTGTGACCTTGATGTGCAAGTCAGCGCTTACCCAGAGTTATTGTGTGTGGCAAGGGTGTGCCTTTGCTCATGTCTGGGAGGGCTTTACAGTGATGTACACGTGTGTAGAGCTCAGGGTGCGCAGGGCGGGGTTTTGTGACTGTTTAGGCTAGGGGCAGGTGTGACTGGGTATGAAAGTGAGCTACTGCAGCCTAGATGTGCTGGTGACCACCTGCAGGGTCAGGGAGAGGGAGGTGGGGGCTGAGGTGCTGGGCACCGGTGGGTGGGTCTCAGGAAGGGTGGGGTGAGACTGTTTGTTTACACTTTTAAAAAATGGGTTGTCTTTTTGTTGTTGAGTTGAAGGGTTTCTTTACATATTCTGGATGTTATTGGATGTGTGATTTTCAAATGTTTTTTTCCATTCTGTTGTCTTTTACTTTCATGAAAAAGTCCTTTGTGCAAAAGTTTTTAATTTTGATGAGATCCCATTTATCTATATTTTCTTTCATTTCTTGTGCTTTGGTGTAACCTGTAAGAAACCATTGTCTCACACCAGGTCCTGAAGATTTTTCCCTATGTTTTCCTCCAAAAGTTTGATAATTCTGGTTCTTAGGTCATTAACCTGTTCTGAGTTCATTTTGTATATCGTGTCAACCTTCATTCTGTTGCATATGGATATCCAGTTTTCCCAGCACCATTTGCTGAAAAGACTGTTCTTTCCTTGTTGAGTAAACTTGGTACCATTGTCAAAATCAGTCACCATAGATTTCATGGTATCTTTCTGAACTCTTAATTTGATTCCCCTGGTCTGTGTTCCTAGCCTCATGCTAGTGCCATGTTGTTTTCGTTACTTTGGCTTAGTAATAAATTTTAAATCATGAAGTTGAGTTCTCCACCTTTGTTCTTCTTTAAGATGACTTACCTTTTCTATATAAATTTGATGATTGGCTTTTCCATTTTTACAAAGTAGGCTGTTGGAATTTTTATTGAGATTGCATTGACTCTGTAAATCTACTTTGGGTAGAATTGATATCTTAACAATATTTAGTCTTTCATTCCCCTACTTTAGATCTTAATTTCTTAGCAGTGTTTTGTAGTTTCCTATACTATGCTGTGTTGATGCTGTACCGCTTTGCTGAATTTGTTTATTAGCTCTAGTACCTTTTGTGTGTATTTTTCAGGATTTTATACATATAGGATCATATCATTTGCAAATAAGGAAAGTTTTACTTCTTCCTTTCCAATTTGGGTACCTTTATTTCTTTTTCTTGCCTTGCTATATCTTTCTGATTTAATGGCCATTTTATCATTATGAAATGTCTTTCCTTGTCTCGTGTAATGTATCTTATCTTAAAGTTTGATTTCTCTAATATTGATGTAGCCATTCCAGCTTTTTTATGGTTAAGTTTTGAATAGGTTATATTTTTCTACCCTTTTAATTTCAACTACTTGAGTGTTTGAATCTAAAGTTTATTCCTTGTAGATAGTATATAGGAGGATCTTGCTTTTTTAATCGAGCCTTAAAAATCTCTTGCCTTTAGATTATGATGTTTTGTTCATTTATATTTAATGTAATTGTTGATGTGTTTGAGTTTACATGGCTTTTTGTTATTTATATGTCATGTCTTCTCTTTCTCTCCCCTCTATGCTATTTTTTTTAAAAATTTTTTCATTGCATCCCTTTTAGTTCTGATTTTTTTACCTTTTTAATTTTTTTTTTGATTTGCCAGTTTTAGTTGTGTCTATGGGGTATAATATGCATCCCAATTATTGACTCAATTCTAGTAATATTTAACAACTTTCTTCTGGTATAACTCCATATCATTTCCTTCATTTATGTTATTTATGTAATATAAATCACATTTCTTTAAGTTATGTAACTACACAATGTTCTAATTATTGTTTTATACATTTTTACTTTTAAAAGAAGTGAGAATTAATTAGGAAAATGTATTTATACTGTTTCTTGTATTGAATATCAGTTTTGGTACTCTTAATTTCTTCCTGTGGATTAAAGTTACTGTGTGATATCATTTCATTGCAACCTAAAAAAGTTTTTCTTTTAATTTCCTCTAAGGCAGGTCTTCAGCCATGAATTCTCCCACTTTTCATTGATCGAGGAATGTCTTTTTATATTTTGTCATCATTTTTAAAAATAGCTTTATTTAGATATAGTTGACATACCATATAATTCACTCATTAAAAGTATACAATTCACTTAATTTTTAGTATAGCCACAGAATTTTGTGGTAATCACCACAGTCTATTTTAGAATATTTCTACCCTAAATGAAATATTGTGTGTCCACTCAGAATCACTCCCTATTCTTTCTTCCAATCCCCCAGCTCTAGGAAGGCACTAATCTTTCTGTCTCTATAGAGTTGCATTTTCTAGACATTTCATATACATGGAGTTATACAATATGTTGTCTTTTTTGACTGCCTTCAGTTTTTTTGTTTTTTGTTTTTCCTTTAATGCAATTTTACTCAGATATATTCACACATCATATATTCCATCCAGAGTATACAATCAGTAGCTCAGAACATTATCACACAGTTCTGTGTTCATCACCACAACCAGTTTTCTAACATTTTCGTTAAAAGATAGAAAACCCTAAACATTCTATATCCTTTAACCAACCCCCCCATCATTGATCCCTAGCATTGGTGTAGTATGTTTGTTACCGTGGATGACAGAATATTAAGATATTACTGTTAACTATAGTCCATACTGTGCAATAAGTGTGTTATTTTGCCATATACAACTTTGTTATTAATCTCTTGTAGTATTTTTCTACATTTGTTCTAGTTCATAGAGAAAACTTTTAATATTTTTACTGTAATCACAGTCATCATCCACCACAAGATTTACTGAGTTATGCATTCCCATGTTTTAACCTCTGGCTTTCTTTCTGTTGACTTATATGATCTAAACTTCCGTTATCAACCACACTCACACAGAGTTCAACACAGTTAATTATACTCACAGTAATATGCTACCATCACCTCTATCCATTTCCACTCATTTGAATTCAACCTTATGAGAAATTCTGCATATATTAAGTAACAACTTCTCATTTTCTAGCTTCATTCCATCTGGTAACCTATATTTTAGGTTCTGTTTTCATGAATTATATAGCATAATTAATTCCTATTAGTGAGATCATACAATATTTGTCTTTGTGTTGCTAACATATTTCATTCAACCTAATGTCTTAGAGATTTGTCCATGTTGTTGTAAGCTTCAGTATGTCATCTCTTCTCATGCTGAATGATATTTTATCGTATGCCTATACTCCATTTTGTTTATCCATTCATCTGTAAATGGGCACTTGGATTGTTTCCATCTTTTGGCGATTCTCAGTAATGCCACTGTGAACATCAGTATGTAGATGTCTGCTCGCATCTCTGCCTTTGGTTTTTCTGGGTATATACTGAGTAGCAGGATTACCCCATTTTAGGGCAGCTGTATACCTAACTTTCTGAAAAACCACCAGCTGCCTCCCACATTGGCTATACTATTTTACACTCCCACCAACAGTGAATAAATGTTCTTATTTCTCCACATCCTGTCTAGCCCTTGTAGAGTCCTGTTGGTTTAACAGTGACTAATAGGTATGAAATATCTCATTGTGGTTTTGATTTACATTTCCCTTATAGCTAATGAAGATGAACATCTTTTCATGTGCTTTTTAACCATTTGATATCTTCTTTTGAAAAATATTTGTGTCTTTTGTTCATTTTTTAATTGGGTTGTTTGTCTTATCATTGAATTGTAGACTCTCTTTATAGATCCTGGATATTAAGTCCTTCTTGGATATGTAGTTTCCAAATATCTTCTCCCATTGAGTTGGCTGCCTTTTCACCTTTTTTACAAAGTCCTTTGAAGCACAAAAGTATTGATTTTTGAGGCAGTCATATTTTTCTGTGTTTTTTTGTTTGTTTTTTCAATTATTTGTTCTTTGGGTATAAGATCTAAGAAACCACCTCCAACCACCATATCTTGAAGGTGCCTCCTTACATTTTCTTCTACAAGTTTTATGGTTCTGGGTTTTATATTTAGATCTTTGAACCTTTTTGAGTTAATTTTTGGTATGATATAAGATAGGGGTCCTCTTACATTCTTCTGAATATAGATAATCCAGTTCTCCTGTACCATTTGTTGAAGAGACTGCTCTGAGCCAGTTGGGTGGCTCTCCCTGCTGGGGGCATGGTGGAGACAGAGGAGAAGTTGTAGGCTGGTTTTTAATGGCTTCAAATTACCAAGCCCTGGTGTCTGAATTCCTTGAGGGAGGGATTCCACCTGAGTTGGGCTTCACCCCTTCCCTGGGAAAGGCACAGGCTCCAGACAGGCCTTGAAACGAGCTTGTTTCTGCCTATGCCTGGGGCACTTGCAGCCTGAGAATTCCTGCTGCTGACTCCAGAGGCAGTCAAGCCTTTGTCGAAACACAGCCACAAAAACCTGTTTCTTTTCTTTTTTTCCGTTAGCCCAATGAGCAACCTTCGCTTTGATCAGATTATTAACAAATTCTGACCTGAGCTGGGGGCCTGTTTTTAGTAGTCACAATTTGTTAATTAATTCCACAATTGGTGTTTGGTTGGGCTCAGCCCCTGCTGCTTTTCCCCTCTGGGAAGCAGCCTCTAGGGGAGTGGCGCCGGAGGAGCAGCCTGTGGGGGAGGGGTGCTAGCCACCGGGTCTTGGGGTACTCATCGTTCTGGGGAGGCTCACGCTGTGTGTCTGGTCACTGATGTGGGTCCAGAAGCTGTTCTGTACTGTTTCTGGTTATTTAATAGTTGTTCTGGAGGACCAACTAAAACGCGCACATTGCTAAGCTGCCATCTACTGCCTCTTTTCCTGTTTTACTAGTGGATTTATCTAAAATGAATGTAGGATTTATTCAGTTATTCTTATCACCTATTAAGATCATCATATGGTTTTTCTTTAATTATTTTGACACAATGAATTGTTTTACTAGGTTTTCTAATAATAAACTATCCTTTATTCTTTGGATGAACGCTGCTTGATTATAATATCTTTCTTTATAAAGACACTGAAGTTGATTTGCCAGTTTATTTAGAATTTTTGCATCCGTGTTTAGTCTGTGATTTTTATCTTGTTTTATTCTTATTTAAACTTTTAAAATGGTTCAGGTATTTTTTTGTAATCCTTATTTCTCTTCTCTACTATTGTTTATATAAAATGGGAAATGTGTATTCCTTGAATTTTTTGCTAAAACTTTCTTATAAAATTTTCTGGAATAAATACCTTTTTAGACGCGAAGTCTTTGGTTATGGATTTATATCCTCTGTGGTCATTGGTGCATCAGGTTTTCAATTTCTTTTATGAGCCAGTTTTTTTTCTTACACAACTTTAAAATATGCGTGTGTATATATATATATATATATATATATATATATATATATATATATATATAGGCAATATACATATAACATATATTTTGCCATTCTAACCGTTTTTGAAGGTACAACTCAAGGTGTGAATTACATTTATAATTCTGTACTATCAATATCATCATCTATTCCCAAAACTTCTTTATCTCACTTCAGACAGAAACTTTGTATATATTAAGTAGTAATTCACCATTCCACACTACCCATGGCCCCCAGTTACCTCTAATATACTCTTTGTGAATTTGCTTATTCTAGATACTTCTTATAAGGTAATCAAACAGTTAATTTGTTGTTTTTCACTCAGCGTGTTTTTCAGATTCATCCATGTATATAGTATGCTTCAGAACTTAAGTATTTTTTTTATGGTTAAGTAACATTTACTTGGTAAACATTTTCTTTAGCCATTTATTTGTTAGTGGATACTTGGGTTGTTTCCCCCTTTTAGCTATTGTGACTAATACTGCTATGAAAATTGGAGTATATAAGCATCTATTTAAATTTCTGGGTTATTTGGTAATTCTTTATTATATTGCTGTTTTAAAATCAACTTTTGATTCTGTTGATAAAATCTACTTTAAAAATTTTTTTTCAGTATTTTATTCTTTGTACCCCTTTCTTCCTTCGTTTTATTTTCTGTCTTGTTGAAAGCTACTGTCTTCTGCAATATAAGTCTACTTCTAGTTTGTTTTCGAGATTCTCTATAATTGCAATACTTATTGCAATACTTATTGCAATTATACACTTATTCTTTTATACACTTATTCTTTTAATTATAATTATACACTTATAATTATACACTTATTCTTTTAAGCTTTCCTGATAAAATGTGGTTTTAGCTTAGTTCTTGGTATCAAGCATATTT